>NW_015505401.1:911904-923069 GCF_001515645.1 Sinocyclocheilus grahami | reverse complement strand
GTGTGTGTGTGTGTGTGAGGGGAACAGGGTCACATCACAGGAGAGTGAACTGCCTGTCAGAAATCATAGCACATCAGCTGTCTTAACCGCGGCTTGTGTCCTGCATCGTCACTATGTCTGTCATGCGCGTTTATATGTCACAAGCTTCAAATTGGAACACAATGACTGGAAGCGCTTCTTCCCTCCTTTTATAGCAATCAGTCTGCTCTTACAATCTAATTAGTATGATAGTGATTTTACATGACTAGTACTCATTAACACTTTCACATGTGCTGCTGATATGATTAGTCAATTAATGTTAGCTGGTCATTTTGTGTCAGGATCAAAAAACTGTGAAATTTGTTTTTTTGTGTAAAGTTAATTTTTTGGGCCAATGAAGCTTTTAGTAATTATTTAAAAATGCATCTGATCACTCTACACAATAATCTAGAAACAATGTGAATGAACACCACAACAGCACAAGCAGCAAACTTTGCAAAACACAAAATTTATGTCACTGCCAAAACTTTTGGCCACAACTGTAACTAAGATGAATCCCCTAACATAAGCATAAGTTTTTCTTTGGGATGAACTTACTTTCATCCCTTGTGCTTTTGAAACAGGTGTTGTGGGACTACAACGGAAAATCAGTGGATTTATCTGAAGATTTCACTGTGGCTGCGAGTAATGTCATCACAACACTAACCTTTGGCAAAAGTGTAAATGATGTTTAAACATTATTCTACACAATATACTCACATGTATTCCTAATTTTACAGTCTCACTTGATAAACTATGCAATCTTTACCTTGTTGACAGTATGATAAGAGTTCAGTAGATCTGAAGAAGCTGCAGGACTCTCTGAATAAGATTGTGTCTCTCTGGGGTTCACCTTGGATCTCAGTGCTGGACTCCTTCCCTCTGCTCAGGGTAACACATTTGATTTTAACCCCAAAGTAGCTGGGTTTTAGAATTGATTTGACCCAAGAACCCTTTCATTTGCAGCCTTTTTTTTCCTCATAGAAATTACCCAACCCTCCCTTCTCACGCCTCATGAAGGAGATAGCCAGACGCGATGAGCTGATAGGGAAACACATTGAGGAGTTCAAGGTAAGAATGAATGGTCAAATGATGCAAGTAATGATCAAACATAGATAACTAAATTTGCAAAAATACATTTAATCAAGTATAATTGTGTGATGTGTGCAGAAAAGTGACCATAAAGAAGGTGGCACAGTGACTTCCTCACTTCTGAAGAGCTTGGAACCACCACAAGGGGGAGCCAATCAGATGGTGAGGAGCAATGAAACATATCTGTTTGAACAACGCAGGGGTTGCCAATTCTGCCACTAAAGAGCCTTGGAACTAAACTCAGCAGAACAGTGGCCTTCCAGAAGAAAGCCATCTCAGGACCAGGGTTTCTCAAACTGGAGACCCAAAATGAAAATAATAAAATAATCTGTCCCTTCATAATGTTTTTCTAGAAACTCAATACGTAGCATTATAAATTGTCCAATGTTGTTAACCTATAAATAAATGCAAATATTGTTGTCTCCTCTACATAGACTCTGACAGACACTCATGTGCACATGACCACAGTGGATCTGCTAATTGGAGGAACAGAAACTACTTCTGCCTTGCTTAACTGGACTGTGGCCTTCCTTTTACACAGACCTGAGGTAATAAAGTAAATACAATTCTGTAATAAGTGTCTTCCTTCAAGTAGGGGTGCTCAATCCTAGTCATGAGAAGCTACCGCACCAGAGGAACCTTTTCATAGTTCCTAGAACTATTGGCAGAAGTACCCGCTTTTTGGCATATTCACACCGCAGGAACTAAGAACGGTTTTAGTTCTAGGTACTCTGTTTTGTTACTTCAGAGTAGGGTCTAAATCAGTTCTATAAGAACTATCAGTGATGTAAATGTACGCTGATTGGCTAAACACAGATGAAACCGGCTACCCAGCATTTTTAAAAAGCCATGTAAACATATTTACTCCACACACATGGAAAATAGTGGTAATGGCATTTAGCTACCTGTTGTCTGCAGCGTTGTGTTCTTTTCTCAGCCTCAATGATATGTAACACTGCAAGTTGTCATAGAAGATTTAGTCTCTTAGGCCAAATTTTAGTTGTTTCATTTGCGCAAATTGGGCATTTATCTTCCATCTCCTGTTATCACGAAACCCACGACACACAACAAAAACAGCTCCTATGTTGCTGATGTTGCTGTCGGCCGCTTCAGAGTTCCTGCTGCCAGTGCGAATGCAACCAGGAAAACAAACTATTTCCCAGTACCATTTAAAGGGTTGCATTCGCACCGACAGTGTGTACTAAGAAGTGACGTAAGCCGGTCGACAGCGACGTCATTTGTGTGCGGCGTTCAACAACAGAAACAAAGAAGAACAACATTAACAACAGGAGGATGGAGGACGCTGTGATCGGAGCTGTGTTTTTGTTGTGTCTCGCGGGTTTCACAATAATGGACATGGAAAGTCGACGTATACGTAAAGCGATTGAAAGAACGGAAAGGAGGACTAAGAATCTCCAACGACAACTGGCAGTGCTACATTTGCTACAAGTGCCTGCACTTCAGCGTCCGTCCATCTATCGCTGTTCTCCATACTTGCGAAATAAGTTGACATGCTTACAGTATGTTTACACGGTGTTTTAAATCATGGCGGGTGAGGGCGTTTTCATACGTGTTTGGCCAATCAATGTCTACTTACGTCACGATTAGTACCATTGTGCTGGTTAGACCCTGCTCCGGAGTAGGAGCTAATTTGGTTCTCGAAAAAGGCAGTCCAGTACTAAAATTGCTCCCAGTTCCGGCGGTGCGAACACGCCGAAAAGTGGGTAGTTCCACAATTAGTTCTGGTACTATGAAAAGGTTCCTGCGGTGCGAAAGGCCCTTATCCGGTGCGAAAGCCCCTATGGTGTGCCAAACTTGGTTCAGATGTGTTTAACTGGGGTTGAAGCTAAACTCCGGACAGATCAGTGGTCCTCCAGGAGCAGGATTGGACACTCCTGTGGCATGTTACACAACGCTAGTTGAACAAACTCTGAGCTTCAGAGTAGGTTTAGAGTTGACAAAACCAAACAAATCCATCCTGGTTTAGATCAGATTCAGGGGGTCACAACACTATCTATAAACCTATAGACTATAAACTTTCTCAGCTCCGTTTCTTGAGACCACTTCCCTGCAGAGTTAAGCTCAAACCCTGATCAAACTCACTTACCTGTGATTTTCTAGGGATCTTGAAGACCTTGGCTGCGTTCCCGTTCACATTTTTATGCCCTTCACTCGCTAACTTCCCTATGTCTCGTTTACTCAGATGTACGTCATTGATTACGTTGTATGAGTGCCCACTACTGGTGGAACCCTTGGAATGGGCTGAATTGGAACATCCTAAGCCCTTGATCACTTAGGCCCTGTCCCAAATGGAACACTTCATGTGCACAAGTCTTACGGATTTACTATGGCCGCCGCGTGCGCGTGTCCGTTAAGTCCACGAGACCGTAGGGTGTGCAATTTGTCATTTTAGCATTCAGAAGGGTGCTCACGAGCGCCGCATTTGTGGCCATTATGCGCCCTCGATCCGCACTTTTCCCGAGCCCGCATCGGGGTGAGCTCTGCAGCAGACTTCTACCCGACAGTCAAAGCGGCATTATGTCACGAAAGTGTGGACACAGAGGAAGACCGCAAGGGTTTAGGTTGCCATCTGGGACAGGGCCTTAGAATCCACTATGGAGTTGGTTTATTGTTTACATGTTTCCCCTTACGAATATGTTTGGGGCAGCATTCTATATGTATATAGATATGCTTGGGCTGTTATAAATGTAAAAAAGAAAAAGAAAAAAAAGTTGTTTGGGGTGGGGATAAATTAAACGCGATCTGCGATGATGTCATAGTTGTGTTGCATTGTGGTCTACAGAGTGGCCTGAAGTGTGCATATGAAGCAGACTCGCTCCCTCGGTCAAAATCGAGGGGGTGAGGGTATGTCCATGTAAACTTCCCTCGTCCACTTGACGAAGTGGTATGCACTTCAAAATGGCAGTGGGGATTCCCCCGAGGGTAAGTGCTTCGGGAAGTTTGCTAGTGAGTGTCTAAAAGTGAACTGGAACGCAGCCCTTGATGAGCTTGCACAGGCGTGTTTGATTAGGGACAGAGCTAAACTCTGCAGGGCATTGGCCCTCCAGGGCAAGATTTGAGGAACCCTGCTATAAACTCAACTCAGGGTTTGATCCAGAGTTTGTGACACAACTAAAAAAAAACAAATCTTAAATTCTTTAAACAATCTTAAACACCAAAAAAAAAATTTCATTTAAAAACTAAACTCAAGTTTACTTGGGTAGCCACTGAAACCGGCTTCATCAAATAGACCACAGATCTACAAGTGTATAAAAAAACATTCAGCAAAAGCAAACCATGTTTCCATTCTCTTGTCGTCCAGGTTCAGAATAAAGTGTATGAGGAGCTGTGTGGTGTGCTGGATGTGCGGTACCCTCAGTATAGTGACCGACACAGACTGCCATATCTGTGCGCTTTGATCAACGAGATGTTAAGACTTCGACCTGTAGCTCCCCTCGCCGTGCCTCACAGAGCCATACGAAACAGCAGGTGAGCATCAGTGAAATCACAGTGCTGTGATACTTCATGATTAATTTCAACTCAGTTCGTCATCTCTAGTGACGTATGCATTACGGTTTGTCAAGATTTTTCTGAGATCTGACTCTGAACTGCTCTTGACAGATCACTGTGTGGTTAAGTTGACTAATGAAATTGACGGTGTGTGAGGCTTTGTTTTGGAAAAATTAATGCGTTTGTCATTTATTTTGCATTGTCCTATTTTTTGGTGTGAAATTAAGTATTGTGGCATGAGTGTGTGACCCAAATGTGTGAAAGTTGAAGTTGAAAGCTGAACTTTGTGCATTCTGGGATTGCTTTTGGTACAAACATGCAACAATACCTTAAAATTTGGCCAAAACAAAGTCATTTATGACAGCATAATCAAGATGCCTACTTTTTGGAACAGCCTCTTCTTTGTAGGCATGGCATCCTTATGCTGAATCCTTAATGCTGCCTCTGTAGGCTGCTCACTGGGTTTTGAAACAGATCAATTTAACAAAGATTTAAACAACTGTGCTGCATTAATGTGTAAGTTAGATTCCTGTAAGAAATTCATACAGTCCTCTGTTTAGTATTGCAGGCCATTTTATCCCAAAGAATACAATAATCATTCCTAATCTGTATGGTGCTCACCATGATCCAGAGGTCTGGGATGATCCATACAGCTTCAAACCAGGTACAATCCACACATTTTCCATCTTTTATAATTAGCATATTTACATAGTACATATTCCAGTGCTCATTAACAGTGACAGTGAATCTGATTTATTGCAGAACGCTTTTTGGAAGGTGGTGGCGGGTCCCTTCGTGCCCTGATTCCTTTTGGAGGAGGGGCCCGACTGTGTCTGGGAGAGGCAGTAGCCAAAATGGAAATGTTTCTTTTCACAGCCTATCTGCTGCGAGACTTTCAGTTCCTACCTGCCAGTAAAGAGGAGCCTCTGCCTGACCTGCGAGGTGTCGCCAGTGTGGTTCTTAAAGTCAAACCATACACAGTTATAGCACACCCAAGAGAACAGTAACAGGTTATGAATAGTGTGCCGCAGGAATGAGTCCTAAAAACCCAGATACAAACTGACATTTTATAACTTCCCACTCCATTATCCCAATGTTAATGTTTTTTTTTTTTAAAGGGGTCATATGACGTAGCTAATGTAATGCAATGTCTTTATGCGGTTTAAGGTTCAAAAAACACATTATTTTTCACATAATGTGCATTATTGCTTCTCCTTTATGCCCCGCCTTTCTGAAACGCATCGATTTTTACAAAGCTCATCGTTCTGAAAAGCGAGGTGTACACTTATTGGCCAGCTATCCAGTGCGTTGTGATTGGCTGAATACCTCAAGCGTATGACGGAAATGTTACGCACCTTACCATACTGTGATGCCGTGTCCCGGTGCGATGAGACAACACCAATAAAACCCATTATAAACGAGGCATTTGTTGCATCCAGTGGGGACATAATTACTGATTATAATGACTTATACGGTCTTTTTACACGTTGCATTGCATATCTCGCCGCGTAAACATAAAACCATGTCTGCATTTGTGATCGGAGAAACAACAAGCGCTACTCTACACTGCTGCCCCACTTTATAGAAACAGCCTTTGTGCACAGACGCATTGTAGGTTAACGTTACTCTGCAGGTTCAGGAAACTGTCCTCCATAAAATGCGCTGCACACATCTGAATATTTGGGTTGAACTGTTCTGGAAAAAGTTGTAAATACAACTTAACCACTGATTTCTAGTTGTGTCGTCTTTTGGAAGGCCAAACAAAGTAGTTCCGCTTTCACAACAAAACACACAGCGTGACACATGGCGGGTTTGAGTGAGCGGCTGCTGGCATGCTAGAGTGAGGAACGGCCGGCGGGCTAGAGAACGGCGCGGATTCGACAAAGGGGCTGCCGCCGGGCTTGCGGCAACCACATGTGACAACCCCGGGCTCGTCCACAGTGAAAGCCGATCCGGCGATCCACAGCGCAAAGTTGATGTATTTCCTCAGTGACCAGCACAGATCAGCTCTAGGCTTGATGAAGCGGATATCGTCCTCTTTTGGAAGGCCAAACTAAGTAGTTTCGCTTTCACAACGAAACACACAGCGTCTCCACAACATGGCGGCGGCGGCAACAACAATACTACAGCGAGAATAAAAGTTATGCCTTCTTTCTTTGCGTGAACATTTGGGCGGTGTTATGCAAATCTTCCCACACAGTGACGTAGACATGTGGGGGCGTGTTTAAACGAGGCGTTTTAGAAGTGAGTGGACAAGTCTTAACTTTTATAAAGAATATCTCTTTGGGTTTGAGACTTTAGTCTTTGCAACTTTAGGGATCTTATCTATGCACGAACAGCTTGTAACACTCCAAAGAGAAAGGAAAATTTGAAATTGCATCATACGACCCCTTTAATAGGTTTTTGGTTAAATGCCTGAAATAAGGTCTGTGGTTAACACAAGCTCAAGATATTTTCACATTTTATTCTACAACACAAAGTACATTAGTAATACCCTACTCCAGTGGCGAGCAGTGACTTTTGACCGGGTATGCTGAGTGATAAGAGTAAAAAAAAATATTGCAAAGTAACGTTGCAACCTTGTAAACAATAATAAAATCAGAGAAGGACTTCAACTGTAAGCGACACGAGCATACGCAAAACAAAGCGAACAACATGATGTTTGTTATTATTAAAATTTTATTTAGCTCACGTTTTTTTTTTTTTTTTTTAATGTTCCCGCTTAGGCAATAACATTGACAGTAACTTATATCTTCAACATATGTTGTCTATGACCAACCATGTAAGAAGTTCAGTGGACTTTTAAAATTTGCTTTGCTTGAGAAAATAAAAATATCCAGTTAATGTTTTTTTCTTTTGATTTAGTCTAGTTGGTTTTACATCAAACACAATGTGATTTTCGGCAATCGAGATCTGACAGGAACAGCACATTTTTCCGCTTGGGTGAGCGCTTCACGGACAACTTATCTCGTGCATGAAATCTCCCACAGACCAGCAAAACACTGAGAACACGCTACAATCCTGAACCGCTTAGGCAATAACATTGACAGTAACTTATATCTTCAACATATGTTGTCTATGACCAACCATGTAAGAAGTTCAGTGGACTTTTAAAATTTGCTTTGCTTGAGAAAATAAAAATATCCAGTTAATGTTTTTTTCTTTTGATTTAGTCTAGTTGGTTTTACATCAAACACAATGTGATTTTCGGCAATCGAGATCTGACAGGAACAGCACATTTTTCCGCTTGGGTGAGCGCTTCACGGACAACTTATCTCGTGCATGAAATCTCCCACAGACCAGCAAAACACTGAGAACACGCTACAATCCTGAAGAGTCATAGCAACAGAGCGGAGGCGAGAAAGCTGCGGAGAATCCGCTCGCCCGGAAGCTTCCGTCACTAACGTAGATTTAGAGAAAATGACTGCCGTTTGGCAAATAAATAATTTTACATACTTATCTTAACTCTCTAAGCTTTAAGTTGCATTTCAAATGATAAGGGATCAACTTAATCATGTTTATATGAATTATTCCGTGAACTTATTCTCTCAAATGGCCTGGGTATGCGGAGCATTCACAGCTTATATAGACAGAACGCCACTGCCCTACTCATGATTTTGTTAAGCTTTTATGTGTCTTGTAAAAGGTGGTTGCTAACAAGTGACTAAATGGGACTACAGAGGTTGTCAGGAACATTAAACGGCATCACGCCACACTAGAAAACTCATCAAATCTCTAGTCCACTTTTAAAGCCTTGTTGCGTTTATTGCATGACAATTCTAACTCAAACTTTCCAACTTGTAGATATTAAATAAAGACTGCAAGAGCTGTCGGAAACTTAAGAGTGGTGATGCTGAAGCCATGTGACCGTAGTGTAGTTTTTTTATAGCTTAATTTTAGCTTTTTACTTTTGGCGATTGTATTTAGGCTTCAAAATTCATAAAATCTGTGTTCATTTGTATCTTGAACAAAACGTGTAGGAATCATACACTTCTACTGGTCACAGACCTTATTTTCTAACTATCCAAAAGACATTAGAAAATTCCTGCTGACTTGTTGTCGAAGGAAACAAGGTGATGCTATCTTATTGCCCTATAAAAAATGTCATCCCTGCACTACTCTTTATATAATTGTTTTAACACCCTGTATTTTTTCGTATGTATTTTAGGTCACACATCACATAATTTTTAGAATATTGTTTAACAATGGAAGTCCTATTGTTGACTACACTACAGTTCATTGGTTTTTGTAAGATTTTGTCATTATTATTGTGCGTAAACATGGTGATGAGTTAGGCCTATGTAATTTTTTACACTAATAAAACACATATACTTTCAAGAATTTGAAACAAAATGTACAAAAACGTTTGAGTTAATAATAAAGATGATACCTTGAGATATTTGTGTTGGTCGGTGCCCGATCCTGTCCCTCCTCTCTCTCTGCCGGTTCACTTTCTGTCAACTTACTGTAATGTCCAAAATAAAGGCATAAAAATGCAACAAAAAAAATAAATGCATCAAAGATATTCTTGATTCCTAAAGATGCACTCAGTATTTCCCACACGACAAATACTAATTTATTGAGATGCACCTGTATGATTTCAGAAAAAATATATACGTTTGTATTGAACATTTATGGAGCAACAGATTTTGTGTGAAAATTAATCATACAAGTCGTTTATTTTGTTTAAAAATCTTATAAATGTATGAGGTGGCAAGGGGAGCCTTTTACCCCACACAGGGGGTAAAAGGCTGGGGTAAAAGTCACATGGAATTGATACAATACTTCAACTAAAATAATGTTTTTTTAAATAATGTCCAAGTTAATACTTGTTCAAAACAATCACTTCAGCAAAGTTTTTACTATTTTCTGCTTATTTTGATAGATAAAATAATTTTTGTTCAATAAATATACTGTGATTAAAATATATTAAATATAAAACTATTTTAAAATACAGAAACAAAATCATTAAAAAAAATAGAAAACATTGAAGGAGATCCTATAATAATTTAATACAGATTTTCAGTAGTAAAAACAAATTATATGTTATTATATGATATAATTAATCTTGTTATTCTAAACAGGGTGATTATGTCTTAGTTGAAAACCAACATCACTGCACCCGTTTACCAAGAAATTTTGGAGCACTTCATGCTTCCTTCTGCTGACCAGCTTTTTGAAGATGCTGATTTCATTTTCCAGCAAGATTTGGCACCTGCCCACACTGCCAAAAGTACCAAAAGTTGGTTAAAAGACCATGGTGTTGGTGTGCTTGACTGGCCAGCAAACTCACCAGACCTGAACCCCATAGAGAATCTATGAGGTATTGTCAAGAGTCTGTGTGCATTGAATTTATTTAATACACGAGTTTCACAATTTGAGTTGAATTACTGAAATAAATGAACTTTTCCACGACATTCTAATTTATTGAGATGCACCTGTATTAGATCAAGCAAGCACAAAATCAACTTTGCGCTGCTGCCCGCGATCGCGTCAAGGATCATCTAGTGATAGGTCATTCTTGACGATTCGAATCTTTAATGTGACTCGGGAAGATCGAGTCGTCTTGGGGAGTGATTCGTTCAGTCGCGCATGCGCAACATCCTATAGGTTCTGAGTCTGTACTGGAATTATGCTGCATCTCAATGTGCCTACTTATAATACGCCCTTAAAGTATGTACTCTTTTGGTGAAGAAAAAGTACACACTATTGAGTGTGTAGTAGAAGAGTAGGCAAGCTTTGGGACACACGGTCACACAACTGCGTCTTTAACGGATGCTCTGTCACATAGATACACGCACCCTGTCACTGTAAACTGGCCTGTCAATCATCTTGTCACAGTTAACATCCTCCACATTTCATTTCATTTAACTTCCTACTGTATTGGAGAGAAAAGAAGTACCTCGTTGATCTGCCAGTCGCGGGTCTTTCATGCTGAGAACTCTTCTCATATTTTCTGCATAATGATGCATTTAAAAGTTAATGACCAAACGGTTGCTGTTGCAGATGAAATATAGCACAGATAACATTAAATAAATATTTTTTACCAGGTTAAATGTTAATTATTAGTAACTCAAACCCCTTTTTGTAAACCTCTCTACTGAACCATCGATCGTGCGCATCCGCAACGTTTGTATTTTTTCTAAAGCGTTATATTCGTGTTTGTAGTTCTGGACCGAATTCTTCGCCAAAGCGCATATGGATTGTGGGCGATTTTAGCCATTAGAGTGTGCACGGATCCACACTTCAAAAATCGACCTGAAATAGTAGACCATCCGGGGACTTTTGGCATACTCTTTTCAACATACTATGCTTTGGGACACACTTATTCTAATCTCACATACTACTTAGGATGGATAGTATGAACATTGAGACACAGGGTTAGTCAAGTAGTTCACCTGTTTCATCACGTGACAGACCCATAAGCTTAACCTCAGCTGTACACTCACTACTTCACACTGTAGCAAAATGTCATTTCTTCAGTGTTGTCAAATGAAAAGTTATAATAAAATATTTACAAAAATGTGAGGGGTGTACTCACTTCT
>NW_015505401.1:908421-911865 GCF_001515645.1 Sinocyclocheilus grahami | reverse complement strand
ATATATATTAGACTTGTGCCGGTATTCGGTAATGCGATATATCACAATAATGAATATGCACGATATTGTTATAGTGGGTACTTCAAAATACCGAGAATAATTAGTTATTACAAATGATACAGAATTTTGAATGCATTTTAGGAATACTTTTTCCATCAGCTGGTCACAATGCACAACACCTATGTATGCTGCGTGAAAGACGCGTGCGCACTCTGATGTAAACAAGCACATGGCGGAACATGTGAGAGACGCGCTGAATGAAAGCGCACTTTCACTCTCTGACAACAGATGGCGCTAAACTGCAGAAAATGCAGACGTAACCCCATAAATAAAGCAGCTACGCTACTTTCTAAAACATATTTAAATGATTTAAATAGCCATTCAGATTTTTGTATTTCGCTATTTTGTACATCACAGCGCCAAATACTTAAATATTCAGACTTAATAGGCTATTTATTTTAAGACTTTTTTTACGTTTTAATCTGTACTACAACATGCTCTAGTCTAGATATTGTTTGACATTTTTTTGAATCTTTGTTGTTCGGTCACACTTTACATTAGGGCTTCATTAGTTAACATTAGTTAATTCAGTTAACAAACTGCCAATGAAAAATTCTTCCAACATTCATTAATCTTAGGTAATTACAATATTTAATAACACATTGTTGTTAAAATCAAAAGTTGCAACTGTATTATTTAATGAGCTAACATGAACTAAGAGTTGTATTTTTTTTTTTTAAAGATTAGCTTCTGTAGCAAATGTAGCTATTGCTCATTGTGAATGTTAATGCATTATCTAAGGTTAACTAATGAGGTCTTATTGTAAAGTGATACCTATTGGTTTTTATAGTTCTTTTGCACTTTAATGTATAACTTTTTTTTATTTAAATGTTCAGTTATTCTGATATAAGAAAAAAGTTATTAAACCTGTTATACTGTATTGTGACAACACTTTAAAAAAAATACAATTTCAATATCGTGATAATACTGTATACCGTGATAAAAGCATATTGTTGTTAAAATCAAAAGTTGCAACTGTATTATTTAATGAGCTAACATGAACTAAGAGTTGTATTTTTTTTTTTTAAAGATTAGCTTCTGTAGCAAATGTAGCTATTGCTCATTGTGAATGTTAATGCATTATCTAAGGTTAACTAATGAGGTCTTATTGTAAAGTGATACCTATTGGTTTTTATAGTTCTTTTGCACTTTAATGTATAACTTTTTTTTATTTAAATGTTCAGTTATTCTGATATAAGAAAAAAGTTATTAAACCTGTTATACTGTATTGTGACAACACTTAAAAAAAATAAAATTTCAATATCGTGATAATACTGTATACCGTGATAAAAGCATTAGCAATTAATCGCAACATGAAAATTTGATACCGGCATATCCCTAATATATAAGTATATTTTAAATATATTCGGCCACTTATATGAGCTTAATGTGAGTGTACATCGTTTTAATTTATTAAAATATTCTTTAAAAGATCTATACAATTATTTATCTGTAAAACGGTTTAAAGCGGTCATATGATGTTCCTAAAAAGAACACTATGTTGTGTATTTGGTGTAACGCATTTGTTTATGCGGTTTAAGGTTCAAAAAACACATTTTCCACATAATGTACATTATTGTTTTTCCTCTATGCCCCGCCTTTCAGAAACGCGTCGATTTTTACAAAGCTCATCATTCTGAAAAGCGAGGTGTGCTCTGATTGGCCAGCTATCCAGTGCGTTGTGATTGGCCGAATACCTCAAGCGTGTGACGGAAAGGTTACATCCCTTAACATACGGTGTTGCCATCTCCCGGCACTACGAGACAAAACCAATAAAACCCATTACAAACTAGGTAATTGTGCATCCAGTGGGGACATAATTACTGATTATAATGACTTATACTGTGTTTTTACGTGTTGCGTAAACATAAAACCAGACCCGGCGCCAGACACAAATTCACGGACGGGCATTTAATTTTTTCAGGGGGGCACAAATGAGATCAACCTCATTGCAATGCATAATATCATTAATTATGAATTAAATGGACAAAAAACGAGGAAGACTTGACGTACCACTCCATTGACGCAATACAACAGAGTAACAATAACAATCACCAAAACGCGATAATGATTCTGCATCATTTAGTCTAAATGGCGATCTATAATGCATAATGTAATGACGCTAACTAGGCTGCGCTGCCTCTCTCGAGGAGAAATCGAAACGTTTAGTGTGCGTCGTCTCTTATTTGGCACAGGCTCTATTGTTGCATCCTTGCAACGCTTCAAGAGTGTCACAAATTCCGTCTCAGAACGGAGATTTTCAATACACGTACATGCTGAATTTACAAGTTGCACACCTGTTAACAGATCCATGTCTTCTGCCTGTAGCATCAGATTAGGGGGGTCGAGATACGATAAGATTTTGTGCACCATCTCTGCAATGAACCTAAAGCTGGGTTCAGACATGGCCCGTAGTAAACCTGCTGCTTCAACTCGCACATCTGCTCCATAGGCTGGGCTGCTGTTGATTTCTCGGAGCAGTGTGGATAGGTCATCAAATGATCTCAGAATAACGGAGACCGTGCCAAAATGACCAGTCCAGCGTTGGTCTAGGAGGCGCTTCAATGTCTCTCCCTTGTAGAGAATGGCAACGGTAGGCTTTCTGCAGAATTTGTAGAGCATGTTACACATAGTGAAAAAGTCCACCAAGGCCTGCTCTGCTGCCAAAGCATGGGTGACCACCAAATGTAATTGGTGGTTGAAACAGTGGACATAGGGTATATCGCGGTGCAATTTTTGTTGGAGACGTTTTTGCACCCCTCCATGTTTACCTGACATCAGGGAGGCGCCGTCATACACCTGACTGAGGATTTTCCCAGAACTCAGTCCTGCTTTTGTTCATTCTTCAATTATCGTGTCAGTCAGTGTTTCTGCGTCTCCCTGGTCAGCTGTGGCAATTGTCAGAAGACGTTCAGTTGGCTCATTCAGTTCATTCACAAAACGCACAACTATCGAAATATTCTCTCTTCCTGTCGGGTCTCGAGTTCCATCCACTTTTATCGTAAAAAATGACTCGCCAACCTCTTTCACTATGTGCTCCGTGACCAAAGTACTCATTATCTCTATCAAACTGTTTTGGATGTCATGGCTAGTATACCTAGCATTGTGTGGGATAGTCTGCGCTATCTTGGCCAACACAGCATCTTTCCTCAAAGTATATTCAAATAAGGACAAAAATAATCCGCATCCATCTTCAGCCATACAATCAAAAGCATCATGGTCACCTCTAAAAGGTAGCTGGTTCACTGCAAGGAACTCGATGACATCGATTACTGATGATAAGTAGTATCTATTGCATTCCAAATGTTCTGCATTGATTAAAGTTGTGATTTCTTTACCGGTCTGAATCCGTCTTTCCTTGTCCCTCCACATAGCTTCACAAGT
>NW_015505401.1:873474-908348 GCF_001515645.1 Sinocyclocheilus grahami | reverse complement strand
GGGTCGAGATACGATAAGATTTTGTGCACCATCTCTGCAATGAACCTAAAGCTGGGTTCAGACATGGCCCGTAGTAAACCTGCTGCTTCAACTCGCACATCTGCGCCATAGGCTGGGCTGCTGTTGATTTCTCGGAGCAGTGTGGATAGGTCATCAAATGATCTCAGAATAACGGAGACCGTGCCAAAATGACCAGTCCAGCGTTGGTCTAGGAGGCGCTTCAATGTCTCTCCCTTGTAGAGAATGGCAACGGTAGGCTTTCTGCAGAATTTGTAGAGCATGTTACACATAGTGAAAAAGTCCACCAAGGCCTGCTCTGCTGCCAAAGCATGGGTGACCACCAAATGTAATTGGTGGTTGAAACAGTGGACATAGGGTACATATCTCGGTGCAATTTTTGTTGGAGACGTTTTTGCACCCCTCCATGTTTACCTGACATCAGGGAGGCGCCGTCATACACCTGACTGATGATTTTCCCAGAACTCAGTCCTGCTTTTGTTAATTCTTCAATTATCGTGTCAGTCAGTGTTTCTGCGTCTCCCTGGTCAGCTGTGGCAATTGTCAGAAGACGTTCAGTTGGCTCATTCAGTTCATTCACAAAACGCACAACTATCGAAATATTCTCTCTTCCTGTCGG
Source organism: Sinocyclocheilus grahami (assembly GCF_001515645.1). NCBI lineage: Eukaryota > Metazoa > Chordata > Actinopteri > Cypriniformes > Cyprinidae > Sinocyclocheilus > Sinocyclocheilus grahami. Next base: position 907,711 of record NW_015505401.1, on the reverse strand, counting down.
GTCTCGAGTTCCATCCACTTTTATTGTAAAAAATGACTCGCCAACCTCTTTCACTATGTGCTCCGTGACCAAAGTACTCATTATCTCTATCAAACTGTTTTGGGCTCAAACTCGCGTTTGAATCATCAGTGGCAAATTCTTTAAATATAAAAAAAATTTACTTACAGGCTGTGAGTCAGAAGCCCCAGACTGTCCTTGCAAAGTTGGAACTGCCCCACTTTATAGAACAGCCTTTGAGCACAGACCCATTGTAGACTATGCAGAACTGCAGGTTCAGAAAACAGTCCTCCCTAAAATGTGTCACACGGCGTCACACACAGCGGGCTGGAGTGAGGAACGTCCGGCGGGCTTGCGGCAACCACATGTGACGACCCCGGGCTGGACTCCGCTTCGTCCACGGTGAAAGCCGATCCGGTGATCCACAGCGCGAAGTTGATGTATTTCCTCAGCAACCAGCATAGATCAGCTCTAGGCATGATGAAGCGGATATCGTCCTCTTTTGGAAGACCAAACAAAGTAGTTTCGCTTTCACAACAAAACACACAGCATCTCCACAACATGGCAGCGGCAACAACAATACTACAGCGAGAATATATGTTACGCCTTCTTTCTTTGCGTGAACATTTGGGCGGTGTTATGCAAATTTCCCCACACAGTGACGTAGACATGTGGGGGCGTGTTTAAACGAGGCATTTTAGGAGGGCCTGGACCAGTCTTAACTTTTATAAAGAATATCTCTTTGGATTTGAGACTTTAGTCTTTGCAACTTTATAGATCTTCTTTATGCACCAAGAGCTTGTAACACTCCAAAGAGAAAGGAAAATTTTAAATCGCATCATATGACCCCCTTTAAAGGTTTCTGCGCCACTACTATCACCTAACGGAAGTACAAAAATAGGCCTACAGCATGTTTTCAACCTTTGCAAACGCCCCTTTCACGCATCAGTCTTCTCCCAGCTCAAACATCACAAACATAGCACTGCATCTATAAAAGTGGAGGCATGTCTCTCCACTAGACTATGTCTCTCTAGTAATAATTTTAACTTGAAGTTTAGCTTACCTGTCGAGAAGAAACTCTGTATGTTCGTTGTGTGGAACCCATTTCATCAAATTCCTCCCTCTTGTAAAAACACTGCGGTCCAAATGCAATGATTGGACGAACATTTTATGGTGCTGAGTCTTCCACAGAAGACATTTATTTATATTTTTACATTTAGACCACCTTAGTTATTAATTCAAATCAGGTTGTGAAGATACTCTAATGAGGAAAATGACCGAGTGCTGCACCCGTTACTGCTGGTGCTGTTCCTTTCTCTTCCGCTAGAGGGTGCAACACACTCTCTACCCGCTGAACGCAGAACAGCACACACTTCCTGTGCTCGCTCGGGACGGGTTGTCGATAAACAGCGAGCACATGCTGAGCACAATTTTTGTCGTTTTGTCTCATAACAAAATGACAACAACTTTGATTTAAATACTAATTTAGTTGCTTGACATTTTGCAGTTGCCATGTCTCTGCTATTAAACGCTGCACAATGAAATACTTCACTACTCAGGTATGTATGGTGTGACAAATACTATTCGCCACAGTTAGAATACAGTATGCAGACATTGGTAACTGTATTAGTTGCTTAATTTGTAGTCGCATTACTATATTTGGTCGCCGTGATTTTGCCAAGCAAGACATGTTCCTGGATCAACATCTTTTGTTGATCCTGAATCAACATTACTGTCCAAAAATATAGACTAAACCCTGATCATAAGCCTAAAACAGATATTACCTGAAAAGTTATCCCTCAATTCTGATTGGTTAATTGGAATGTTGTTCCAGGATCAACAAGGATATTGATCCAGGAGCATGTTGTACTTGGTGAAATCACGGTCACCTACTATATTTATATACATGGTGCATTTTTCGTTTTCATTATAGCTGTTATACCTGCATGTTCGTTGCATTATCCAGTGAGAGTTTGTATCTGCCAGTGCAAAACTATTTCATGTTTTCATTGTGATTTCAATCATTTGTATTGCAATAATGTTATACTTAAACATCATGTTTGTAGTGCAGTGCACACTTACAAGTGCATTGATTTACACAGCTGTTTTATTTGTTCATAGGGCATTGATGGATTGTATAACAGAGTTTACCACAGCCATGTCATGTGTGATTTTGTCTGTCTCGTCATTGCATGCTGCTTATCGGCTATTCAAGGTAAACATCCATTCAGTGTCTTGAATGCAGCAACTGTTAGTAAGATGCACATGCACTGTTATGACTTTTTTTTCTCTTTTCGCAGGACCACAGAGCCTCATCAGTGGGCTTCCTCCTGATTGGCTTTTCCTCTGTCCTTTCAGTCTTTTCTCCCAGTAACCAAACTATCAAATCACTCACAAACGATCTAGAATGGGCAGGTGAATCACTTGGTCCTGCTCTTATTACTTTTGACTTCTTGTGGTTAAGTGAGGACCACGTCACTGCTCGTATCCTCCTGATTGGCTCTACTTTTTTCATAATGCTCTCTGATTGGTTATCATCAGATGGGTTGGTCATTATGTCACGCTGCCTGACATTTTCCACCCTCTCCTGTTCGCTGACCGTGTGTGCGTTTGCTGAAAATGCAGCAGGGGCAGTAGGGAGTGTTGCCCTCAGTCTGCCTTTATTAGTTTCCCCAAGGACCAGATCTGGGTCTTTGGGTTCCCTCGTGATGCCTACAGAAGGACTTCTCAGATGGATCCTTAAAGTCATCATGGCATTAGGATGCTGGACCACTGGGAAGGCCCTTAATAAATACCTGTTTGATTTAAAAGACTGGGACTGACTAAAGCAATGGTTTCCAAAGACAACAGAGAACCACAAAATGCTACTTTTGTACTCAGATTATTATGAGGCTTACACTAATACTATACACTAACACTATACTGTTGCATGTAAAGGCCTTCTCTGTCTTAATAAGCTAACATTATATTGTAATGTACTACAGAAACTGGAGTTTTTTTAAGTTTGTAATCAAATAATGGAGTTTGCTTATAACATTAAATCCATTACATTGACGGCTAGTAAAATCCATGAGCAATGAATAAATTGTTTTAGCATCTACAACAATGAAGTCTTTGTAAAGAAAGAATGGGACTCTTTTGTTTAAACCAGTGTTGCCATGTTCTGTCATTATGAGCAACTTTGGTAAATGTGCATGATACATTTACTCATTAATTTAGATGTCCAGTTATATATGTGAATTTATTTATTTATTTTTTTGTAAAATAATATAATAATCAAGATGTCAAAAATGAAACTTAAAGGGATAATTCACCCAAAAATGAAATTCTGTCATAATTTACTCACCCAAACCTGCATGAATTTACATAACATTTACATTTATTCATTTAGCAGATGCTTTTATCCAAAGTGACTTACAAATGAGGAATAGAACAAGCAATTCATCAAAATTTCTTTCTCCTGCTGAACACAAAAGAAGATATTTTGTTTAGTCACTGCAGGTACATGTAGTTTGTTTTTCTTGTGAGATCTCATCTCTGACAACACTGGTTTAAAGATGCATAGTATTATATGTTTGTGCAGAGGACAGGTTGATTCAAACAATGAAGCACAGATAATAAACATCAGTGTATGCTGTTACAATTAATTTTTATTTATATATATTTTTAACCTAAATTGGTAGGTTTGGTGAATAAGTCACTAACTTGTGTAATTCAAAATTAGGATTTTGCATGGATTTGATTATATGAAACATGTTGAATAAAATATTAAAACCAAAACCAAATACAGACATTATTTCTTGCTCACTGGATGTGATGTTATTTTAAATATCACGCTGATGCATCTTGTTAATGAGGTGTTCGGCAATCACGAAGGACACATGGGAATAGCAAGCCTAGATTTAGTGCTTGTAGTGCACTAATGTAAAATCCTTTTAGGAAGTCTCCATTGAGATATGATTTTAAATTAGCCATAAGACTTATTTCTTCAATATTATGACACTTGTAATAGGGAAGGGGAACGCGATGAGGATGGTCCATTACAGTCAGGATTTAGTATCCTGGAGGCCTGAGCATAAGGCACTTTAATCATTCTGATTGATGATTATCCCTGGCACTTTGCAAACTATTGTATCATTAGACAGAGCATGGTATCAATAAAGTGTCCCATCAGTTTTAAATGTATTGTAGTAGCAGTAACACTCCTACTTCTGCCTCAGTTTAGTGGTGCTAGCTAAGGGAGGCACCTTTTGGTTTTGCTTATGCAATTGACTGTGGAATTGCTTTTGCTTGTACTTTTTAAAAACTCTTGACCCTCAGTATTAAACTTAGAGGCAAATGATTCCCTTTATGCCTTATTTTTGCCTAGTAGACAATTAAACTGACAAAAAAAGTCCTAGTATATAGGTACTGAAATGTCACAGAACCTTGCAAGTGGGCTCATTTGACTTGTAAAACAACTAGCAACCACCTAGCCCAGAAGAGTCATCCAGAACACCCTACCAAACAACAAGCAACCACTCTAGCAACTACCTTGCAAACACCTATAATTAACCAGAACACTGTAGCAAACACCCAGCAACCATGTAGAATACTCTAGCAAACACCTAGACCCCAACAACCATCCAGAACATTCTAGAAAACAATTATTACTAGTTACAAAACCATAGCAAACACTTAGCAACCATTAAAAACACCCTAGCAACAGCATAGAATACTCAAGCAAACAACTAGCCCTAGCAACCATACAGAACAATCTAGCAAATATTTCGCAACTATCTACAACACCTTAGCATACACTTAACAACTATCTATAAGTACATTAGCATACCTTAGCGTAGTGTATCGTAACTTCAATAACAAAAAAAAAGCCAAGTTCTGTCATGAAACTCTAGATGGCGCAGGCTGATGGGTCGTTTATGATTTTAATTAAAAAATTTTAATGACAGCGTTAAACTACTTGGAACAAGCTGATTGGTTCATGTTGCATATACAACCAATAAGCTTGCTGCTTTGCATTTAAATGGCTGGTTAGCATCCACTACAACATTTTGCAGCACACTTTCAGAGTTACTCTGAAACCCTCCACCTTCCCCAGCTCCACCTGTATAGATCTGCTAAGGGTTATTTTCTATGTTATTTGTGCAGCAGCAGTATGTCTTAAATACTCACAGCAACGTATCGGCATATGTATTGGCAGTAGCAAGTTCCTGTATTTGCTTTGCAGCAGCAGCAATAATCTACAAAAACAACAGCATAGCAGATCTATTCCGCCAAGACCAAATACATTAACATTGTCATGTCCATTACCATGCTAAAATATTCAGAGAGTTGTCATGAGAGAAATATAAACACGGTTTTCCCCTCTCCCCATTTCCCCCTCCATTGAAATTGCGTTCCAGGGAGATTGCTTAAACCCGCAAACTAAGAAACATTTTGCAACGGTAGTCCAATTTTGCATTCATTAAGATTCGCTTTAACTGTCCTCACTCTGCTGCCTGCCCTGCATCATGCCACAATATTATATTTATTTCTATCATGACAACTCTCGGAAGATTTATCATGGTAATGTAGATGACAGTGTTAATGTTTTTGGTCTTGGTGGAATAGACCTGCTATGCTGCTGCTGCGGCAGAGCAAGTACTAAGACTTATTTCTGCCAATTCATCCACAACATGCTGCTGTGAGCATGTAAGAAATACTGCTGCTGCACATATAACAGGATGACATACAATGGCGCCGCAGACGGCAGCCTCAGTGTTTGGCTCTCCAGTGTTTGTACTGTTTTTGTTCGTTTTTCCTGTTTTTTGTTTCTCAAACACGATCAGTTTTACCAGGGATGAGCTGCTGAACATTCGGCAGAACACACCACACAATCTTCTACCGGATTTCGTTTATTCGGACGTTTTGCTGAACGTTGTAGTCGGCGGAGCTGCTGCGCTGATCAAACGGTTCAGGACGCGCAGATGGGGGAAGAGAGCCAGCGTGCTCGTGAAGCTCAGGAAGCGTGGATTCAGAACGCCGTTGCTGAGCATCTATATGGCGAACCTCCGCTCTCTACCCAACAAAACGGACAAACTTCTTCTGCTCTCCCAGACAAATAAGGATTTTTCCTTACTAGACCCCCTGCAGTTTGCTAACCGAGCAAACAGGTCCGTGGATGATGCAGTCAATATGGGACTGCACTTCATCCTGCAACATCTGGACAAAACAGGGACTTATGTGAGGATCCTGTTTGTGGACTTTAACTCCGCTTTCAACACCATCATCCCAACACTCCTCCAGACCAAACTAACCCAGCTCTCTGTCCCTAGCTCTATCTGTCAATGGATCATCAGCTTTCTGACAGATAGGCAACAGCTAGTGAGATCTGGTAAATTCACATCCAACAACCACACCACCAGCACTGGCACTCCTCAGGGTTGCATCCTCTCCCCACTGCTCTTCTCCCTCTACACCAACGACTGCACCGCCAGGCACAAGAACAGTTTCTTTCCCCATGCAATCTACCTCATGAACAGTTAATGTTCTCCCATTGTGCAATTAAAGTACAGTATGTGCAATAACCTTATAATTATTTATCACCCTAAACCCTAGTACATCCTATTCCATCTATACCACACCGTACATACAATTTATTATTTTTTTGTGGTTTGTATTTATGCATGTGTATTTTATTCACATCTCATTTTTATTATCTGTGTTGTTGTTGTCTCCGTGTACTGGAAGCTTGTGACACTATAACAAATTCTTTGTGTGTGCAAACATACTTGGCAATAAAGCTCTTTCTGTTTCTGATTCTGAACATAAACGAAATAACCCCCATATAGCATACATGAATCCATCAATCTATACAGGTGGAGCTGGGTAAGGTGGAGGGTTTCTGAAGCACGCTGCAACTGTTACAGCAAGCACTAGCCAAGCATTTGAATGTTAAGTTGAGAGCTCATTGGCTGCTGATACAAAAAAAAAAAAATCAGCTGCGCCATGTGATGTCATTATGTCAGATTGAGTTAGACCTATCGGACTGCGCAATCTAGAGTGACATGACAGAACGTTAGATATATGGATCTTGTCAATATAAAATAAACTATTTAATAAACAAAAAAGTCACTCCTAAAAATTTTGAAAACCCCTGCCATAGTAAACACCTAGCAACCATCTATGTTACCCTACCAAACACCAAGCAACCACACAGAACACCCTAGCAACCACTTGGCACATAGTAACCATCTTGAATACAGCAGAAATAAAACAATAACATGCTAAAACCACTCAGAACACTTTACCAACCATGTAATAACACTGTGGCAACCTACCACAACTCCCTATTGCCCAGTTTTGCATCGCAAAACACCACTCACATTTACTTTGGAAAAAGTAAAAATCTAGTTATTATCACCACAGTCTTCTGTTTACAGGCAGAAAATATCATCATCAGACTTTAAGCTCTATGAGTTTGTGTTAATTCACAATCTTGCTGTGTTAGAAACGAAGGAAACAAATACTTCTAGTTCTCATGATACATCACCATAGAATCCTTTTCTATGGTTGTCACTTTGAATTTATCGATATCAGAATGCTTTGTTGAGCACCTGTCTTCCTGTTTCCCCTCTCTCATCAATCTCCATTAGTTTCACCCCACCACTGCAGTGCATGGCACCTCTGCGCTGAGCACACTTAAACACTGGTGAGGATAGAGAGGAAGGGGGAGGAGAGAGATGATATTGAGAGAGGAGGAGAAGAAGGAGGGGGAAAAGGAAGCCAGGAATAGCAGGTTGGACAGATGTGCGGAGTCAAGAGCTGGTGTTGCCATCCAAATCCCGGAGAACAGGCACAGAATCATCATGTAGAGCTTCAAAGCTGAAGAATGAGAATGCAGTGATTGCAGTTGTTTAGAATCAACCTCAAGCAGATAGTAAGACTCTGTGAAACATTGGGAATAGCATCATTCTCTGGAGCTTGACGACAATGGGAATGTCATCCAGACTGGATTTGTTGTGGTGGATTTGCTACTGGTGCAGCGGTTTAGTAACACTTGTCTGATTGCATTGCAGCGTGAGAAGAGCAAAGGGATGCTGTGAAGCCAAAGCATTTATTTCCAGCCGCTGTCGTTGTAACATTCGCACCTCAGAAAACATGTATGCCTTCTATTCTCTGCTGGTGTACATCTTCTACACCGTTTTCAAAAAGGAGGAGGAGGCAGCACTCGAGGGGGCGTGCGGAGAATCCCCGGAGGTATGTGTGGCCACAGCGGACAGACGCCAATAGACATGCTAATATATGCATTCTCTATTGTCTGCATAAATTATGTGCAAACAAGTCTTGCTAGAAAAACGGAATGATTTTATTTTTTTAAATTATATTTATTTAAGTAAAAAAATTTAATGTTTATAAAATAAATTGAAATATAAAATCAAATAAAAGGATTTTATCAAATATTATATAGTCAATATAAAATATAATATTATAGGCAATATAGAAACTGGAGGCAATTTCACTGAGGTGATAATTCGATAATGCACGCATGCACAGTCACGTATCGGATGTCCTCAACGGTGGCTTTAACACCTTCCAATAATCACATTCATCTTCCTCTGTAACTGACAGGAGCCTGGCCATGTTTCCATGGAAACAGAGAGCAAGGGGAAGGGTAGCCACACCCCCAGGTTGGGCAAAAGAGGGTGTGCAAGTCTGAGTGATTCGAGTAAGAATGTTTCTACAAATGTTGTTTCGCTACATGATGTTCTAAATACAATGAAGTGCTGCTCCATGCACTCAGCATACTAACACAATTGCCTTTTAAATTGCAGGCAGCAGTAGTGATAGCGATGGGATGTCCCTCAGTGATGAAGATGATGAATTTGACGAAGGTCATGGATTACCTGCCAAAACACCATTAACAGCTTTCCTGTCTTTCAAGCAAGAGGCAGAAAGGAGAAGAGCCACTAATTCTCCAGCAGAACCAAATGAAACGGTGAAAACCTTCAAACTACATTCACATATGCCACATGTTTCATAGTGGTGGTGGTGGTTCGGTGAAGTGGTAGTTTGCCAGATTAGAAAAGGCCACTAATTGTATGTATTTAACTTTGACACATCTTAAAATTCAAAGTTTGTTCTGTGATTATGACTAATACCTCACATTTTGTGGCTTGAAGAGGTGTGCTATCGTGTTTCAAAATAAGTAAATTTCAAAAAATTGAAATAAATTGAAATTCAATAAATTTTTCACCCAAAAATTATGTCATTAATTACTCACCCTCATGTCGTTTTAAACCCATAAGACCTCCGTTCGTCTTCGGAACACAAATTAAGATATTTTTGATGCATTCTGAGAGCTCTCTGTCCCTCCCATAGACAGCAATGTAATTACCACGATCAAGGTCCAGAAACGTAGCAAGGAGATCGGTAAAATAATCCATGTGACATCAGGAGTTCAACCGCAATTTTACGAAGCTACGAGAATACTTTTTGTACGCAAAGAAAACAAAAATAACAACTTTATTCAACAATTCATCTCCTCCTTGGCATTTTGGACAGTATCCACTGAACGCAAACAGCGTATGCTATTCTGTGTCAGCTGCGTCACGCGGATACGTTGTTTTCGTTCAAATCAAAGCGTAAACGATGTAGAAAACGTGGATACTCTCCAAAATGGCACCAGGGTGACGCGGAGGAGACAAATTGTTGAATAAAGTCTTTATTTTTGTTTTCTTTGCGTATAAAAAGTATTCTCGTAGCTTCGTAAAATTACGGTTGAACCCCTGATGTCACATGGATTATTTTACCGATCTCCTTGCTACGTTTCTGGACCTTGATTGTGGTAATTACATTGCTGTCTATGCAGGCTCAGACAGCTCTCAGATTCCATCAAAAATATCTTAATTTGTGTTCCGAAGACGAACCGAGGTCTTACGGGTTTAGAACGACATGACGAATTAATGACAGAATTTTCATTTTTGGGTGAACTAACCCTTTAATACTTCGAAAAATGTACATTTAAATTTTTTTTTCTCTTTACATGTTACTTTTAGTTAAAGTTTTAGTAATTTTATTGTGTTTTTATGAAGAGTTTTTTAAATGGCTACATGGCTTTTATTCATTCTTATTTCAGTTTTAGTTTTAGTAAATAAAGTTAAACTAAATGAAAATAAGAAATAACCTGAAGAGTTCCTCTATAATGTCCGTTACAGTTCATTTTATAAGAAAATTATGTTTTTATGGTTTTAGTTTTGATTAAATAACCCTGCCATCAAGTAACCACCCAAAACCCTAGCAACCTCTCATAACACCTTGGCAACCACATTGCAACATACTAAAAACCTCACAGAACACATTAGCAACTGTTTTGTAAGCACTGGTCACATTTTCTGAAAGAATGTGTAGAAATCTAGTTAAAGCAGTTTTTATTCAATTATACAGTAAAATACAGAAATGTGTATTTTCCAGGTGACAGAGTCTCCATTGCTGTCTGTGATGTCACACCTCCTGAGTTTCCTGGAGCAATATTCCCACCTGCAACAGCTGCAGCAGCAGGCGGATCAGTACCGTCTGCAGCTGCGCAGACACCGCGTCCAGCACCGGCGGAAAATGAAGGCCCTGCGTGCCTCCTACCGCCAGCGCCTCAAAGACAAGAACAGTGTGATTAACAGCCTGGAGGAAGTGATTGCTCAGCAGCAGAGCCCATCATCTGAAAATGAGGGTGAGACCTTTTGAACCTAAAGAAATAACAGAATGTGTTCATTACAATGAGTTTCATATTAGATGCCGCTTGATATTACCTCAATATTGATTTGTTAGGGGATGCTAAATCTGTTACTAGCCCTGTTGTTTGGTCTGTCTGAAGCTATCAGATTTCTAGTTCATTATTATATTCTTTGACAAAGATTCTGTTGATTTCCACAAAACCTTTGGACCGGATTCATGAATTTTTCAGGATTCTTATAGTTCAACGTCAGTCGAACAAGATGAGGACACGTTCACATCATGTGGACTGCTAAAAATTGTACTTTAATTAAATGAGAACAATGAAGAAAAAAATGCCAAAAATAGCAGACTGACGGTTTTAGAAACCACATCTAGCAGTGACCTCAGAGCTACAGAGGGCATCTGAACTTTCTGGTGGTCTGTTTGTCCTCAGACGTCACCAGATGTTCCTCTGTCAGCTGTTACAACAGGTTTCCTATCAGCCAGACTCACTATTAAACATTGCATGGGTTTCAATGTCAGATGTACTTGTCTTTGTAGTTCAGTGGATGCACATGATCCTTAATGCCATCAGGATTTACTGAGCGATGTTAAGCCCAGAGGTGTTTTAAAGGGGGTTCAAGATACTGGCAAAATCAGCCAACAAACTCATGGAAATTCACAACTATTTTATGTTTTGGTGAATTGGTGGCTTAAGACCCATTTACACCAAGAACGATAATTATAAAGATGACTATAGCGCCCACACCAACACACAATAACAATGTTCATTAGTGCTGCAGTTATGCTGTCTGCTGCATTAAATGCTTTAAAGTCAGGTGGTGATTCTGATTGGCTGTCAATGTTTTTGTCAAATCTTCGTACTCATTTTTCCTCAGATTTTTGCATAATTACATCATGACAAACCCTTCACTAGCAATTATCCTCAGCTGTGACTTGAGAGGAAGCTGACAGAGATAATATAAGTCCATTTCATGGTTTTAAGATCCCTCTAAAAAAAATAATCATGGACTGTTTAAGTGTCTAGTATTATATAATGAAATATATGAAATATGAGTTTATATGTTGTTTGCAAAAACTGTATTTCGATCAAATGAGAAGGTGTATTCTGCACCTTCTCATTTGATTATCTTTTGACTATCTTACAGCAGGGCTAACTGGGTTATGCTAAAAACCAGACAAACCTTGTCAATTTTGTTCATAATACCCACATGTCTGCAGACATTTAAATTGATCCATTAGCCACCTGAAATACAGATATGATTCATGTTAATCAGATGGCTAAATGTAATATGGAAATGCATGTGTTTGTTGCTCCTGAGACCTCAATATTTTTTATTAGCCATGTAGTAAAAATACCCATCTGCTAGGCTGGCACATGTCTACAGCACTTGGCTTGTTTCTCTGAGGCTCACAGAGATGAATAAAACATTGTGAGAGCTGCTTCTCTTACAAGTGCAAGTGCACTTACAAACACTAGCAGCGCTGAACTTCACGTGCACCACTGCTAGGTACTATATATATAAATCTGGTTTACAGTGGAAAGGAAATTCACCTTTAAACAATGAAGGTACACTTTTAAAAATGAAGTTCTTTATTGGAATCAGTGGTTCCATGAAGAACCTTTAAAGGGAAAGTTCACCTAAAAATGAAAACTCTGTCACCAGTTTCTCACCCTCAAGTTGTTCCACACCTTTATGAGTTTCTTGCTTCTGTTGAGCACAAAGAAGATATTTTGAAGAATGTTGGTAACCAGACAGTTGACGGTAGCCATTGACTTCCACAATATGGAAAAAATACTATGGAAGTCAATGGCTAACATTGTTATGGTCTCTGGTAGATAAAACTCACGAAGAGCAGAGAATCCACAAGAACAGTCTTTAATATAATTCCACTCATAAACGGACAGGAAAAACTCAGGCATAATCCCAGCAAACGTGCAACATGGACAATAACTGGCCAATGAAATGGGGAACACTCAGGACTTAAGAACACAAGGACTAATGGGATAATTAACAACATACCAGGTGAACAGAATTACTAATTAAACAGACTGGGGAAAACTAGGTCACAACAAACTCGAAACACACAGACATGTAACAAACATCAACTGTTTTTGGTTACCAACATTCTTCAAAATATCTTCTTTTGTGTTCAACAGAAGAAACTGTTGAGTAAATAAGTAAATCATGACAGAATTTTAATTTTTGGGGTGAACTATCCCTTTAACATACATGGAACCGCTCCACTTCACAAAAGGTTCTTTATAGTGAAACGGTTCTTTAGATTTTTTAAATGTTCTTCACACAAAGAAAAAAAAGATATTTGAAAGACATTTTAAAAAAGCTTTACATTTTAAGAGTGTAAATATGATTATACATTAGTATTATGTTGCCAGAAAGAGACCAGTAAACCTTCAGTAGCACAGCTAGGAAATTGGAGCCGGTTTAATGCTCATTGTACAAAACTATTTGACAACAGAAATCAATCAGAATCAAATAGAAAGTTGTGTAATACTTAATGAGCTTTTTGTCTAAGCCTGTTCCTCCATCACGTTTGTTCCACATCACGTTTGCAGTGGCGTCCCCGTGAACAAGTCTCCATTCATCCTTCCCACCAATCCACTCGCTCCCCCCGAGAGACTGACAGTGCAGATCTGACACCGCCTGCCTCAGTAATTAGTATACAGCTCAGGAAGAGACAGAATCTCTAACTCGGCATATCAATAATTAATGGCAGGAATCTAAATAAAATGTTGCAGAGCAGTTAGGCTGCCAGGCACGTGGCACTTTGAGTTCAAAACTCGGGTTGTTGAGGTTGTCTCGAGTCATTGCTTAATGGAGTTTTGCTTAAAGGGATCATATGATGGTGCTAAAAAGAACATTATTTGGTGTATTTGGTGTAATGAAATGTCTTTATGCGGTTTAAGTTTCAAAAAACACATTATTTTCCACATACTTTTGGAAACGCGTTGATTTTTACAAAGCTATCCAGTGCGTTGTGATTGGCCGAATAGCTCAAGCGTGAGACGGAAATGTTACGCCCCTTACCATACTGTGATGCCGTGTCTCGGAGCGACGAGACAAAAACATTAAAACCCATTATAAACGAGGCATTTGTTGCTTCCAGTGGGGACATAATTATGGATTATAATGATTTATACTGTCTTTTTATACATTGCATTGCATCGCGCCACGTAAACATAAAACCATGTCTGCATTTGTGATCGTAGAAATGACAAACAACAAGCCCTACTCTACACTGCTCAAAACTCGCATTTGAATCGTCAGTGGCAAATTCTTTAAATATAAAAAAAACATACTTACAGGCTGTGAGTCAGAACAGCCGGCATTGTAGTCTACTCTCCCAGGATCAGGAAACAGTCCTCCATAAAATGTGCTGCACACATCTGAATATTTGGGTTGAAGTGTTCTGGAACAGTGTTGTAAATACAACTTAACCACTGATTTCTAGTCGTGTCCTCTTTTTTCCGCTTTCGCAACGAAACACACAGTGTCTTCACAACATGGCGGCGGTGGCAGCAACAATAAAGTTACGCCTTCTTTCTTTGCGTGAACATTTGGGCGGCGTTATGCAAATCTTCCCACATAGTGAGGTAGATATGTGGGGGCGTGTTAGAATGAGCCGTTTTAGGTAGGTGTGGCTGAATCTTAACTTTTATAAAGAATATCTCTTTAGATTTGAGACTTTAGTCTTTGCAACTTTACAGATCTTCTTTATGCACCAAGAGCTTGTAACACTCCAAAGAGAAAGGAAAAATTGAAATCGCATCATATGACCCCTTTAACTTTTATAAAGAATATCTCTTTGGGTTTGAGACTTTTGTCTTTGCAACTTTAGGGATCTTATCTATTCACGAACAGCTTGTAACACTCCAAAGAGAAAGGAAAACTTGAAATCGCATCATATGACCCCTTTAATGGAGTTCTAACATTTCTTATAAAAAATAACAACTGGAACAAATTTTGAAATGAAATAAAATTAATATTTCATTAAATATTAATATTTCATTGATTAGCAAAGGAATCAAATGAGAACATTTTGAATTTAGATTAAATTCTTGGGCTTTGATTTGATCTTGGCAAACCTGAGAACAGCTTGCACAACTCTGGAGGAGAAACGTGATATTACTGGGCAGTTTTTCAGATGTTCTCCATTTAATGCAGTCGGTATCCAGGAGAAACAATTGTCTTTGTGATGTTGTTATAAAAAAGGAACCTGGGTGATCTACATAAAACACATTTCTAAAAAATAAAACGTGGATATTTGTTCTTGTCTTTAAGCCCTTTTGGGTGTGGAGGCCTGTTTGAGGCAATAACATTTGGAAAATCTATCCACTAAGAAATCAATATATCAGTTAAGCAGTCGTTGTTCATGTAAATAAAAAGATAAAAGTCTTAAAAAGATTAATTAAAAAATGTATCAAAAGTGTTAGAATAACTAGAAAAAACAATGTTTACTTTATAAGTGGTAAAGACAAAATATTTATCTATGCAATTATGAAGTAATTAATAATTGCATTTTTAATTTATCTATTGTTTTTTTTAATTTTTTTATTAGTGTTTTAATGATTTAATCACTTGATTGATTAAAAGTCAATATTAATTAAATTATGTTGTTATGATTACTTTCTTTCGAGGTTTTGATTAATTTCTTATTTATCTTTGTTTTATTTAATATCAAATACCATTAAATTGAATATCTAATTATTAATTAAAAAATTATTTAGATTGTAACTATACTTGTCATTGTTCATGTCTTTTATCCATTTTTGTCATTGTGAAATTATTTTTTTTAATCTTTAATTCTGCCAAGTGGTTTATTGATATCTCATTGATTATTAACACAGTATTTATGCACTTCCATTTTACATTTAGTCATTTAGCAGACGCTTTTATCCAAAGCGACTTACAAATGAGGACAATCTTGTAAATTTTTGGGCAGGATATGGTAATACTGTAATTTCTTAACTTTTTTATTTGTAAATGAAACAAATTATCACTCATTTTAATTTAGTGACTTATAAAGCCTTTTTTTGTTTGTTTTTAGCATTATTTTGAAGTCAGATGAATGATTTACACTATAAAGAATAATTTTTTGAAGTTTAAAAAAAAAGCTAAGATTATTGGAGTACATTTCACAAGAAAATACGATTTTAGTCTACTTCAAAATTTTACTGTTATTTGCTGGATTCTTTGTCATGTTTTGTGAGATTTACTAGCAATTTCGGAGTGAAAATTGTTTTAAATTTTTTCAGTGTACTTTTGAAATTCCACTCTAAACATCTATGACGTGTGTGTGTGTGTGTGTGTGTGTGTAGGTGACTGCATGCTTCCTGCAGCGTCTCCGGTTGGGCTGCATAAGTTGGTTCAGTCTCTTTGCGGGCTGCAAGTAGAGAAGAGTCAGCTGAGAGGAGAGCTGCGATTGCTTCATTCCAAGCTTGAGCAGAGAGAACGAGATCGCCATACTAACGTACAGGCTTTCCAACAGCAGGTGCTCAGCATTATACTTCCCCTCTATTCATTCAGTCACAGACTCTATTCATTCATCCTCTCATTCAACCCACCAAATTTATTCATGCAATCAGCCATCCATTGACAATCAGTGTTTTTAATAGCACGTCTCTACATATTCCTCTCTGTCTACCACACCAATGATTGTTAAAGTAAATTAGATTTACAAAATCAGGTATTAAACTCTTGTTGACTGTACATTTTATCCATTTATCTGTTCATTCAGTTTCACCCCCTTCGCCCATTTTTCATTCCAGACTTGCTAAGCTGACAGCATTGATTTTCTCCCTGTAGATTGAGGAGCTGAAGAGCTGTATTGAAGAAAGAGAAGAGGAGCTGTCCAAACTCAGAGTTGCATCGGTAAGCTTTTGGAAGAATCTGTTCCAGTGCTCTGCATTTGAAACTGAGCACATTAAAAACCAGGCCAGACAGTCTCAAAATATTTCATGACCAACAGTTTATCTGGGTTGTTTCCTCAGATACTTTTTCCAGGCCAGCTGTAACTTTTTTGGTGTTTTTTTTTTTTACTAGGGAGTAACAGACTCAGAAAAACGAGTGCTTTGCTTATCAGCAGAGAATGATAGTTTGAAACACAGCCTCACAGTGACACAGGGTCTTCTGCAGCAGCTGTCAGTCATCCCATCCCAGTCCAGCTCCGTGCTCATCAAGGTAAGACTGGCTTTAAATGCATTGGGTGTGTGGTAAATCTATCTATCTATCTATCTATCTATCTATCTGTCTGTCTTTATCTATCTACCTGTTTTTCTGTTTTTATCTATCTATCTATCTATTTATCTACCTGTTTTGTCTGTTTCTATCTATCTAGCTATCTACCTGTTTGTCTGTTTTTATCTCTCTATCTATTTATCTACCTGTTTGTCTGTTCTATCTATCTATCTACCTGTTTGTCTGTTTTTATCTATATATCTATCTACCTGTTTTTCTGTTTTTATCTATCTATCTATTTATCTACCTGTTTTGTCTGTTTCTATCTATTTTCTGTTTTTATCTATCTATCTATCTACCTGTTTGTCAGTTTTTATCTATCTATCTATCTACCTGTTTGTCAGTTTTTATCTATCTATCTATCTACCTGTTTGTCAGTTTTTATCTATCTATCTATCTACCTGTTTGTCAGTTTTTATCTATCTATCTATCTACCTGTTTGTCAGTTTTTATCTATCTATCTATCTACCTGTTTGTCAGTTTTTATCTATCTATCTATCTACCTGTTTGTCAGTTTTTATCTATCTATCTATCTACCTGTTTGTCAGTTTTTATCTATCTATCTATCTACCTGTTTGTCAGTTTTTATCTATCTATCTATCTACCTGTTTGTCAGTTTTTATCTATCTATCTATCTACCTGTTTGTCAGTTTTTATCTATCTATCTATCTACCTGTTTGTCAGTTTTTATCTATCTATCTATCTACCTGTTTGTCAGTTTTTATCTATCTATCTATCTACCTGTTTGTCAGTTTTTATCTATCTATCTATCTACCTGTTTGTCAGTTTTTATCTATCTATCTATCTACCTGTTTGTCAGTTTTTATCTATCTATCTATCTACCTGTTTGTCAGTTTTTATCTATCTATCTATCTACCTGTTTGTCAGTTTTTATCTATCTATCTATCTACCTGTTTGTCAGTTTTTATCTATCTATCTATCTACCTGTTTGTCAGTTTTTATCTATCTATCTATCTACCTGTTTGTCAGTTTTTATCTATCTATCTATCTACCTGTTTGTCAGTTTTTATCTATCTATCTATCTACCTGTTTGTCAGTTTTTATCTATCTATCTATCTACCTGTTTGTCAGTTTTTATCTATCTATCTATCTACCTGTTTGTCAGTTTTTATCTATCTATCTATCTACCTGTTTGTCAGTTTTTATCTATCTATCTATCTACCTGTTTGTCAGTTTTTATCTATCTATCTATCTACCTGTTTGTCAGTTTTTATCTATCTATCTATCTACCTGTTTGTCAGTTTTTATCTATCTATCTATCTACCTGTTTGTCAGTTTTTATCTATCTATCTATCTACCTGTTTGTCAGTTTTTATCTATCTATCTATCTACCTGTTTGTCAGTTTTTATCTATCTATCTATCTACCTGTTTGTCAGTTTTTATCTATCTATCTATCTACCTGTTTGTCAGTTTTTATCTATCTATCTATCTACCTGTTTGTCAGTTTTTATCTATCTATCTATCTACCTGTTTGTCAGTTTTTATCTATCTATCTATCTACCTGTTTGTCAGTTTTTATCTATCTATCTATCTACCTGTTTGTCAGTTTTTATCTATCTATCTATCTACCTGTTTGTCAGTTTTTATCTATCTATCTATCTACCTGTTTGTCAGTTTTTATCTATCTATCTATCTACCTGTTTGTCAGTTTTTATCTATCTATCTATCTACCTGTTTGTCAGTTTTTATCTATCTATCTATCTACCTGTTTGTCAGTTTTTATCTATCTATCTATCTACCTGTTTGTCAGTTTTTATCTATCTATCTATCTACCTGTTTGTCAGTTTTTATCTATCTATCTATCTACCTGTTTGTCAGTTTTTATCTATCTATCTATCTACCTGTTTGTCAGTTTTTATCTATCTATCTATCTACCTGTTTGTCAGTTTTTATCTATCTATCTATCTACCTGTTTGTCAGTTTTTATCTATCTATCTATCTACCTGTTTGTCAGTTTTTATCTATCTATCTATCTACCTGTTTGTCAGTTTTTATCTATCTATCTATCTACCTGTTTGTCAGTTTTTATCTATCTATCTATCTACCTGTTTGTCAGTTTTTATCTATCTATCTATCTACCTGTTTGTCAGTTTTTATCTATCTATCTATCTACCTGTTTGTCAGTTTTTATCTATCTATCTATCTACCTGTTTGTCAGTTTTTATCTATCTATCTATCTACCTGTTTGTCAGTTTTTATCTATCTATCTATCTACCTGTTTGTCAGTTTTTATCTATCTATCTATCTACCTGTTTGTCAGTTTTTATCTATCTATCTATCTACCTGTTTGTCAGTTTTTATCTATCTATCTATCTACCTGTTTGTCTGTTTCTATCTATCTATCTATCTACCTGTTTTTATCTATCTATCTATTTATCTACCTGTTTTTATCTATCTATTTATCTACCTGTTTTTATCTATCTATCTATCTATCTATCTATCTACCTGTTTGTCTGTTTTTATCTATCTATCTATCTATCTATCTACCTGTTTGTCTGTTTTTATCTATCTATCTGCATATATGTGACAATCAACAAATAGAAAAAAACAGCAGCAATAATGACAAAACAACAAATGTTTAAAAAAAAGTCAGCAAGCAGCAAAACAATAATCCTATAAGAGTTATGTTATTAATTCTGTTGAATTATGTCTTAATATGGCTTTTATGTAGTTTCAAGTAATTTTTTGTGACAAAAAAGGTCCTGTAAACTAGAAAATATGTAGTTGCTTTTTTACAGTGTAATGAATGGAATAACAG
This sequence comes from Sinocyclocheilus grahami, assembly GCF_001515645.1. Taxonomy (NCBI): domain Eukaryota; kingdom Metazoa; phylum Chordata; class Actinopteri; order Cypriniformes; family Cyprinidae; genus Sinocyclocheilus; species Sinocyclocheilus grahami. The sequence continues at coordinate 887,964 of NW_015505401.1, read as the reverse complement.
ATTGGCTCTACAAAAGTACTTTTTTAAATTATTTTTTTCTATTTTAAATAAAATACAAAATGCAGCCTGTGATCATACTGTTTCATACCAATTACAAGGTGCACACACTCACTCATTCTAAACCTCTGCACACATAAATGTGGAAATTGTATGAAATGATTAGTGTACTGTCTTACCCTGTAGGAAAACGAGAACCTGCGCAGTCGCGTTCTGCAGCTGGAGAGTTCACTGCAGCAGCGGGCAGAGCAGCTGTCACGTCTGGAGCACCAGAGGGAGCAAAGCGACTGGAGAAAAGCAGAAGAGCTCAGGAGACGAGAGGAGAGCGTGAGAGAGCTGCGGCTCGAATTGGACAAAGAACGCAACAAGGAGCCTGTGGTTAAAGTAAGAAAAAATGCAAGAATATGAACTTGAAAAATAAAAAAAAAACACCCAACAAACTAGATAAAATGACATTTTATTCCCATAGTATGTTACCCAAACTGTGGAGGTAGAGTCACCTTCAACTCTACGCCAACTATCCGAAGCCAGACAACAGAATGAACAGCTTTCTGAGAAGCTAAGCAATCAGAGAGAACGATGCCGACAGTTGGAGGAGAACATCAGGCATTCAGATGAAGTCAGCTGCAATTTGCAACACAAGGTTTTTCAGCTTTATCCATTTGTGTTTATGATTGTACATACAGTATAACTGCAGCTAAAGAACTCAACAACCTCTGTTGCTGGTATCTCAAATACAAAACTCATGAATTATACAGTGCATGTCAGAACACTGTAGAAAACCTCCATTCTTCTAAAAAGTAGTGGCTCCACAGATTGCTGCATATGAGAGGGAGATTGGGACATTAAGGGAGGAGCTGCTGAAGGAGATTGGACATCTTGAGGAAAAGAAAGAAGCGGCTGTAAAAGCGGCAGCTAACTGCTCTCAGGAGCATCTCCAGAGCCTGCAGGATCAGTTCACAAGTGAGTTTACTGTATATATATAGTACAAATCTTATAGTTCATGCCTGTTTCTTAAAGGAACAGGCAATACAAAAATAAAAATATGTTGAAAATGTACTCAGTCTCAGGCCATCCAAGATTTAGATGAGTTTGTTTTTTCTGCATCCAAACATTTGGAGAAAATTAGCATTACATCATTTGCTCACTAATGGATCCTCTGCAGTGAATGTGTGTGCTATTATTAATTATGGATTAATAATTTCACCAGAAGCGACAGTTTAGCGTTAAAATAATGTTTTGTCTTTTATAAACACAGTTTTTAACTTCACAAGAAATTAACTGATGAACTGGAGTCATGTTGATTATTTGTGGATTATTGTGATGTTTTTATTAGCTGTTTGAACCCTCATTTTGACGGCACCCATTCACTGCAGAGGATCCATTAGGGAGCAAGTGATGTAATGCTCAATTTATCCAAATCTGTTCTGATTTGGAAACAAACTCATCTCTATCTTGGATGGCCTGAGGGTTAGACCACTTTCAGCTAATTTTATGGGTGAACTACTCCTCTAAAATGGTTTTGGTGATTTCTGGAATGGGTGCACTTTATATCATCTTACAGTCTTCGGAGTGTGCTCATGAGCGCCCCTGTCGTTGACATTGTTAAATATGCATCTTAAATGCAGCAATGTATTCAGCTTAGTTTATGTTTATGTGTGGAATCTCCAGCCCTCCAGAAGCGTCTGAGTGCTCTGCCTCCCACATTACGCACCATGAAGACTGATTATGCCAGCCTTCGCAGCCAGGTCCGCAACTTTTCTGACTTCTATGAAACAGCTATCAAAGAAGCCAAGAAACAGGTACTGCAAGCTGCACAAACTTGCACTAAATGTAGAACTTCTAAGATCTAAGAGTTGATATAGTCAAATTTTATTTGTTGCTTTTCAATTCTGAATCATTTTTTAATATTACAACAGATTATGGCAGCTATAAATGAGATGTCAGAGGCCAACAAAGACCTTTTGGAAAAATACAGAAAGGAGGTAGCTCTCCGTAGGAAGTACCACGAGCAGCTGGTTGAGCTTAAAGGTAGGCAGTATTCACCATTCTTTCACCATATGTTTGTCTAAAATGCAAAATCTAAAACAAGTTTTTTTTCACCAGGTAATATCCGTGTGCTGTGCCGTGTAAAGCCAGTACTGAAGGAAGATCAACATGAAGAAGGCCAAGCAGTAGTTGTGACAACAGACCCCAATAATGAATCTGCACTCACAGTTTTAAGCAAAGGAAAGGCTAAAAACTTTGAGCTGGATAAAGTCTTCCACCCTCAGGCCACTCAAGAAGAGGTAAGCAGGGTAAAAGTCATATTCAACCTCACTATCACTAAATTGGTCATTTTCATGGCCAATATTAAGATTCTATACTATCTAAAGCTATAGCTATCTAAAAGAACTCTTTTTGATATGTATTTTTGACTATAGAGAATGGGAATCTACGTCACGCCACGTTGGATTCCGCCATGTTTCTAGGTCACGCTCTGGAGCACACCGTGTAAACACACGCAAATCACCACAGAAAAAGCTGATCGTTTACTATTAATATTTTTTTTTGAAAACCATCTTACATACTCGTAGAATAAAACGGACTAATATGTAAATCTCTTTAAATAAAAGAAAAAAAGAAAATCTCTCTGTGGTTTGTCTGAGAGGCTGCAAATATTCATTATTCAGTCTCCTTCACTACAGTGGTGCTGATATAGGCTAGCTGCTAAAACACTGGTCAGAGCAGCAGAACCATGGCTATTTTTAAAGTGGAGAATACATAGCTAGATCTCAAACAGTGAATCATTTATCATGGTTATATATCATCATATTGCCCAATAAAACTGCTCAGTGTAAAGAATTAAGCCATTATAGAGGTAACAGAGCTTACTGTAAGCTGCTTTGAAACGATGTGTATTGTCATATATGATTTTCTTCTATTTGTAGTGTGAGGGCTTACAGTTTAATGCACTGTATAGAATAAATCTACAGAGATCAATTATTAAGCCACATCTTATTTGAGTTGTTTACCATACAGAGTTTCAGTTTAACTTTCATCCGAGTTCTGTAGTGAATGTAGACATGTTTATATGATTCAACTTAAGATCGCGTTGGAATGATTAACGCTTACTGTATCTACATAGAGTTAATCAAAAGCAGAGGTATTTCATGCAGACATTGATAATTAAGGGCTATGGCTATGGCTCTGCTCTTTCAGCTTTCTAACGCTGAAAAAAGCATGTTTTTCACACCGGCCGTGCAAAGGGCTATGGCAAATAATGTAAAGTGAGCCTTACCACTCCAACGCGATCTTAAGTAGAATAATATAAACATTAAATAATCAAACGTCTACATTCACTATATTATCCAGTCTCCGCTGTAGCTCCCGTGACCTAAATTCCCAGAATGCATTGCCGCTGTGACAACACATTCCCATTCTCTATTCTTGGTCTTTATCTCAGGTGTTCCAGGAAATTGAGCCACTCATCACATCCTGTATAGATGGATATCACGTTTGCATCTTTGCTTATGGCCAGACAGGATCTGGCAAGACCTATTCTATGGAGGTAACATATAGGGATCTGTAATAATATACCGGTCATAACAAACGGTTCCAATTTCATACTTTTGACCCAGATGATCTGTTTCCATTAATTATTCAATAAGACTGTCAGGTCTCATTAACCATCCGTGTCTGCTCAGGGAACCGTTGAGAACCCCGGCATCAACCAACGAGCCCTGAAACACCTGTTCAATGAGATTGAGGAAAGAAAAGACATGTGGACATACACCGTCAGTGTCAGCTCGGTGGAAATTTACAACGAGGTCCTGAGGTATTGCATTTTACCCCTTTATCATGCCAAAATCTATGGTGGTTGCCACTTGAATGCAAAATAAATTGTTGCCAATAATGTTAGAAGCATCTAAGTAAAGTGAGCTTTTAGATAACCTGATGTTCAATTGATGTTTATGAGGAATATTAAGGATTAGTTCACCCGAAAATTAAAACTCTATCATTAACTTCTCACATTCATGTTGTTCCAAACTCATAAGATTTCCTTTCAACTTTATAACTCCAATAAAGATATTTTATGGCACGCAAGAGATTTCTGTCCTTCCTTTGAAAGTCTATTCCAAAACATTGATTCTTAAATATGAATCGAGTGGTTTAATTCAAGTCATCTATTCACATTTAAACATTGATCAACACACACATAGAGCATATCAAATATGGTAAGTGAAAGCTCAACTGTACTTGCTTGACATGCAAGAAAAAACCTCATTGGAAAAACCCTGGAGCTTTCTTTTACAGTCTCTTTATGTACTTTTTGATGTGTCCAACTTTTGGTTTAATGGACTTTCAATGGAGGAACAGAAATTTCTAGTTTCATTTTTGGGTGCACTAACCCTGTATTACAATTAAATCATTAACATTTCTTTATTGTTAACGTCAGAGATCTGCTCAGTAAGGATGGAGAGAAACTTGACATCAAGATCAACCCTGATGGGACAGGTCAGCTTCATGTGCCAGGACTCAGGGTCATGGAGGTCAAAAGCTTCCAGCATATCAAGAAAGTGAGTTCATATGTCAAGGTAATGCTGACTATACAAAGACCACTCTCTCCAATGATCTGTTACTTTTTGCAGATTTTGGCCATAGCTCGAAAGAACAGGATTACATTTGGAACACAGATGAACCAGCATAGCTCTCGATCTCATGCCTTGCTCACTGTGACTGTGCTGGGCACAGACCTTGCCAGTGGAGCCAAAACCACAGGTCAGTCCCAATGATTCTGGAACAATTTAGATTGCTTGAGTTGTGCGAGAATTCTCAAAGTCATGAGTTCCCCCTCTAAAAGCTATCACTATCCTTGAATGACCATAATCTGTGACCTCTCCTTTACAGGCAAGCTGAATCTCGTGGATTTGGCTGGTTCTGAGAGGGTGTGGAAGTCTGGGGCAGAGGGGGAGAGACTGAAGGAAGCCCAGAATATCAACCGCTCACTGCTGGCTCTAGGAGATGTGATCCAGGCCTTGAAGGCCCACCAGACTCACATACCCTTCAGGAACTCACGACTCACCTACCTGCTGCAGGACTCACTGGGAAAAGGCAACAAAACCGCCATGGTTGTTCAGGTACAATGATTTACCAAGACTCACTAGCTAACCCTGTTAGCTTAGCTGTGCCAAGCCCCTTTCAAAATGACAAATGTGAAAAATTGGCCGGGGTTTAAAAAGGCAATAACCCAGAGTTGGTTGGATCACAGCGTTTAAGCGCTTCCTACATTGTAATGTCAATTTTTAAATAAAGCCAATGAACAACAAAGCTCATGTAAAAAATAATTTGTTTTCTTTAGGTTTCTTCTCTTGAGAGCAATGTTGGAGAGACCCTGTGCTCGCTAAAATTCGCCCAGCGAGTGTGTAAGGTGGAGCTAGGCCCTGCTGCAAGAAAAATTGAGACGGGGGGACATAACGAAAGCAAAAATTAATGCATACCATCAACCCTCACAAGTAAACACCAGAAATGGCATCAACTCAAGCCTTGCACTTTTCCAATCCTACTCAAGGGCTACAGTTCTGGTAACATCTGTGATGCCACATAAGTTCCAGTTTCTTCCTGCTACTTAGCAATGGCATTTCTCCACCAGCTGATCTGCATGTCAAAGTCTCACCACCACCACCAATATCTAGACAAGCTCTCTGTCACCATAAGTTCAAAATATCACAGAACATTCTCCACAGGGAAGACTGGTGAGGATATTTCAGTAAATCTTGCTAAAAAACACTTTGTGGAGTCACTACACAAGAGGCCACAGTATCGTAATTGTATATAGTCTAGGAAATAATGGCAAAATTATGTCTTTTTTGTGTATGGTTGGTGTGGACTTCTATGATTGTTATGCGTGTTGAACCAGCCAATCTGTCTTTTATTAGGTTCAGAGGATGTGAGTTCAGCCAAATTGCACGAGATCAGCATTTGCTGATTTTATTTATCTGACAGAGGTGGTGGCTTAGCGTTTCAAGATCCAAGCTAATAACCGTAAGGTCTCATTTTCAACCACTAGGGCCTCGTTTATAAAGTGTGCGTTCGCAAAGAGCAGACGTATGTACTTTTTCTTGTCGGAATGCTGCAGGTTTTTGGAAATGTAAGCTGTTCTTGCAGCTCGCTCTTCTAAATTAAAGGATTTGGACGATGACTGGTGATGTTTTGTTAATGACATTAATTAGGAATCGTTTACAAGGTAGAGAGCTGAAACCATTCAGTTGCGCGCAAGTTCAAGATTAGTTGTGATTCACAGATTTCACATCTGAAAGAGAGGCGTACATGCGTTTTCTGTGTACACGTTCATTCTATGAATCACACATAGGCCTATGCATATTTGAGAGATGATCGTAAGATCACGTTTAGGATGGTTTCTGTGCATCCTTTTATAAGCGAGGCCCCTGAAATGGTGATTCATGAAATTATTTGGCTGATTCTGGAGTCATCTGATAACACCACTCTGTCACTGAAGGAGGAAATAAAGCCAGGATTTGGAAAGGAAACCATTTGCTAAAGATGAGAACGAATGTATCTATACTTCACAGCATATTGTGTGCAATAGCACCTCTTAGTGGTGAGCATCTCCTTTTTTGGTTTTGGCCCAATTGAGAGGGACCACACGGAACAAAATGTTACTCTTAAACATATATATAAATTATTAATTCGTAATAGACATACCAACATACAACATATCAATATATTTAAATTATATATTATTATTATCTTCCTAGGATGTTTAGGATAAGTTTACGTTTAATGTGAAATGACATTATTGCTCTTTTAGTTTTAGCCGTGTTACAGAGGGAGGTGAGGAATGCACTTTATTGTCAAAGACTTGTGCTGTCCATACGACTTGTCTTTTAACAAAATGTACAGTAGGTCTATCAGTTTGTTTCCAAAAATGTGCAGCTTTTAAATCGTGGCAGAATAATTCTAGAAAAAATGTTTTAGAGAGAGACTGGCTCACGTACGCACACTAATTTACTAACTTATTCTACATATCATGAAGCCAGAATAATGTACTGCAGTTTTATCTGTACTGTTCTCCTCAATTATGATATTGTATTCTTCTCTGTAACGTGTCTGATTTTAGAACTCTCTCATATTAATGAGAAAGGAGAAAAATACATCATGAAAATATGAATTTAGCCCTTCTTTATCTGCATTCAAGTTCTGTTTTAAAAGAAGTGTACTGACATTGGAAAATATTTTATCATAAGACCCAGAAAGGAAAAAGACAGTCAATTTAGAAAAGAAAGAACGGTTTACTTATACAAAACAACTAAATAATAATAAAAAGGAGAAAGTCGTCTTTGTGTACTCCATAATGAAACACAAAAACACCTGTATTCCTCTGATTCTTTCTTTCTGTATCTCACAATCACCTGATCTGGATGTGTGTGAACTCGTGCTGAGCTCAGCATAAAAAAAATTCAATTTTAAACACACACTGCTATGTAATGAGGATTTGGGCAGGAAACTTCTAGAAAATCAGTTGTGCGTGACCGTCATTCTCAACAGATTCAATCCGAGTCTCCCTCTTCCACGCCAACTGCTCCGACCGCTCCAGCCAGCTCTTCCTCACTTCCCTTGAGCCGTTCACCTGTGGAATGACACAAATGCCCAGACATAAGCAAGCTATGAACATCAAATATGTGTTTCACCAAAAACTCTTGTGTGTTCTATGTCTGATTTGGTGATCCATAAAATACTTGTTTTTAAGAAATTACAGAATTTATTTAAATTGTGGGTTTAAGAGACAAAACTAGTAATGTTAGGTCTAGTTTGTGCCAGAGGAGCGTACAGAGACAGGAAGTCCATATATGATGTCATTTAAGAGATCTCCAGAGCTTTTGAACCTTCTCAGCAATTAGCCTTACATCAAGCCCTGGCGGAGCTCAATGCAAAAAGGCTCTACAACTATAGTTTCAATATATTACTGATAAAAGAAGTGATGCAGAAATGGATTAATGCTTTAGTTATACATTGTACGTTATATTATTGTCCACACCAAAGGGACGTTCTAACATTCTTCTTATTAAAAGCGTGCTGCAGTTGTCATCGGTCCCTTTAAATGCTCAAGCTCTTTCAAATGAATGTTTTTATCATTCATCATCAGCTGGAAAAAATAATTTTGTGTTGATTTGCAATTAGAACAATTATTGAAAATGTGTCATTACAGTTATCATTATAGATATCATCCTTGGTGCAGACCTGCCTTGGTCTCAGTCATGTCATACTCACGTATAAGTTCAGCAATGGCTTTCTGTGTTCGCCTCTCTAATTTCTCAAGCTTCTTGGCAACGTCTCTCTTTAGATCCCTATTATAAACACACAACACAAGCATTAAATGAATGAAGATTTTAACTAAAATGGATCTCAATGAATATGATGCATGATTGCGTTTTAGGAGTAAAAATTAAAGGTTTGTACCAGTCTGGTTTTCTGGGGGCAAGATTGGCCAGATCCTGAGAACACAAGTCAAGAGTGAAAAAAAGAGAATAAGATTAGTTTAAATTCAGGCAAGGGCTGCCCAGTGATTCTGCACTGTTTGAGATGACACTTTTCCACTACAAAAGAAAATTAAACATAATGAGAAATAATGACATGTAAATAAGTCTACAAAGAGAGCACACATACAGTGTAATTTGTTTAATGAGCAAACAACTCTTTTGAGCTTTTAATGAATTGTTCAAAACTCACAAATTCACTCACAAATTATAGGTTTGAAGCTCCTACTTCAAAGTTTTCACAATCGCAATTTTATGTAAATTAATCATTTTATTTAGCAATGAACTAATCAGAAGTGAAAGAAAATACATTTATAATGTTACAAAAGATTTATATTTTTAATAAATGCTGTTTTTTAACTTGTCAGTAATCAAAGAATCCAGAATCATCCTTGGTGCAGACCTGCCTTGGTCTCAGTCATGTCATACTCACGTATAAGTTCAGCAATGGCTTTCTGTGTTCGCCTCTCTAATTTCTCAAGCTTCTTGGCAACGTCTCTCTTTAGATCCCTATTATAAACACACAACACAAGCATTAAATGAATGAAGATTTTAACTAAAATGGATCTCAATGAATATGATGCATGATTGCGTTTTAGGAGTAAAAATTAAAGGTTTGTACCAGTCTGGTTTTCTGGGGGCAAGATTGGCCAGATCCTGAGAACACAAGTCAAGAGTGAAAAAAAGAGAATAAGATTAGTTTAAATTCAGGCAAGGGCTGCCCAGTGATTCTGCACTGTTTGAGATGACACTTTTCCACTACAAAAGAAAATTAAACATAATGAGAAATAATGACATGTAAATAAGTCTACAAAGAGAGCAATGAACAATGAAATAAGCAATGAACTAATCAGAAGTGAAAGAAAATACATTTATAATGTTACAAAAGATTTATATTTTTAATAAATGCTGTTTTTTAACTTGTCAGTAATCAAAGAATCCAGAAAAATACGGTTTCCAACCTTGATAATACGAACTGTTTTTAATAATTAAGCACCAAATGCAAATATCAAAATAATTTCAAGTGGCACTGAAGACTGGAATAATGGCTACTGAAAATGTAACGTTGCATCACAGAAATAAACTACATTTTAAAATACATTAAACATGAAAAAAGGTATTTTACATAATACTGTATTTTTGATCTAATAAATGTGGCACTGGTGACTTCTTACAAAAAAATTTTTAAATCTTAATTATTCCAAAAGTTTGACAGGTAGTGTATATATTCAGGAAACACTGGTGCTCTCCATATGGCATCATGTTTGAAAACTGAGACTTTGTATCACTCACCACTTCCTCAATCACAGGCTCTGGGTTTGCAGCTTCCAGCTGGTCCTTGACCTTGTCCTCCACTACAGTAATATGAAACAAGACCAGTCAGACAACCTGTAACCCAACACCTGATCACCTGCTGTAACATTATCACCCAGCATCACTATCACTGAACGGTCTATTTAATTTGCTGGTATAAACATTTGAAAATATAATTTAAAGTTACAGCCAGTAATATGTCTTGCAGGTAAGCCAGAAGTGTTCTCACCTGATGCAGGTTTTGCTTTGGGCACCCGTCGCTCCTTCAGCTCCTCGTCCTCCGGCATGTAATTCCTCAGCTTCAGCTCTCTGCAAACATAATTCCAGAATTATGTAATTCAATCAGATTTAAAGTCACGTCCCCATTATAACCTATTCAAGGAGATATTACAAAGGCAATCACACAAGCAATCACAGGAAACCCCAGTAACCAGCAGGTGGCAGTGCAGATAAAGATTTAGTTTGGACCATCAGCAGCTGGTGCTGTTGGATCACTGAATCTGGCCTGTGACAGCATCCAGAGTACATTTGCTCACCATGTGAACAAAGCATCCCTTCATCTTTGTAGCACTAGCTAATTAGCATGTAGCATCTGACTGTGTCTAGGGACTGCAGCCTCACAGCTGAGAGGGGCTGAGACAAGCCCAATTATGCCATCGCTCAACCGGCAGGTTTGTTAACATCTTTGCAAGTTACAACAAAATTGGCTGCTGGACCTCCAGGGAAGCATAGAGGGTTCTTCACAGCTTGATCAACAGAAGATGCATGTGAAGGTTCGTATAGGAGACTGAGAATTCATTTTCATCGAATTGCTCACTGGTTTGTCTCCAGAGATGTGTGCCCATTTTTTCCTCAAAAAAGGGGCTATAGCAGGCCTACATTCATCACCACTTTATGAATAAATAATGTATATTTAGTAAAAAAATAAAAACTGATGTATACACTCACATGTTATTAAGGTAAATGTAATTACTTTTTACCTGACGGCTATACCACATGACATTTGCAGTCATTTAACTGAAGCTTTTCTTTAAAATGGTATAAAAGTCATGTGGTGCAACCAACATTAATAAAATGATATCAAGGACAATAAGTCAATTTTGCGACATTTTCATGACAAAGCAAGGTTAGTGCAACTTGTAAAATGTCATGTGGTGCGACTCTCCAAAAACTAAAAATTAAATCAAAATGATCTTTTCCTTGAAAAATATTTTTTAAGTGTTTTGAAACAATTATTAAGATCAGGAAAACGTGTAATAATGTTTTACTTGATGGTTACACCACCTGACATTTTTAAAGCCAATAAACTAGAAGTGTAGAACTTAAATATTAAGCATTATTTTATCTTATTTTAAGTGTATAAGCATTAAACTTTTCTTTAAAATGGTATAAAAAGTTATAAACCATACGAAACAAACATGAAAAGAAAAAGCTGTCTCCAGAGATGTGTGCCCATTTTTTCCTCAAAAAAGGGGCTATAGCAGGCCTACATTCATCACCACTTTATGAATAAATAATGTATATTTAGTAAAAAAAAACAAAAAACTGATGTATACACCAAAAAGTTATAAACCATAAGAAACCAACATGAAAAGAAAAAGTACACGTCCTTTTAAACTAGTCTTCTAAAAGATTATTACTTTTCCTTATCATGGACACTCTTATTTGTCACTGACCCAACTATAACAAGCCAATGTGGTCATCACCGCTTGATCTATATGTGTACAAGTACAGTCAAACCATGTAATTAGATGGGCTGGGACCAAAGAGATTGTTAATGTCAGCTGTGTCACTAATCCTTTTCAATGCTCTTGGGTGTAGGGTTATCAAACTAAAGCATAATGAAATGGAAAAACATGTCATCAAAAACAAAGCATTGTGACCACTAATTTCACAGCCAAACCCTATCAAGGCCTTGCAAAGTTGCACTAAATATTATGACCCCAAACAAGAGCATTGAAGGGTTTTGGAAAAACACTCAAAACAATAGACTGAAACAAAGAGCTGGGAACTCCTCCCTGTCCTCAGCTTTCCTGAAAAGACTTCCTGACCACCTGCTGGAACAATACAGGACCACTGGCTTTCCTCATCTACTGTAGAGCGGCCAAACAATCCATCAATTTTAGAATGTCAACAGCTGTTTGTCAAACTCTGAGCATTTCGAACATCCTGGAGTCTTGAATAATTTGTGGCCAAGGGACTGAGCAAACTGGCTAGAACAGTATCCTGTTTTCTCATTTAATTACATACAGAAATACGGATTAATGCTCAAGGGGAAAACTCTTGTGTTCTTGAAGTGCTCAGAGGGACGGAGCTGAATTGAGAGTCTTGACAGTTTGGTGGAAGGTCTATCAAGGCCTTGCAAAGTTGCACTAAATATTATGACCCCAAACAAGAGCATTGAAGGGTTTTGGAAAAACACTCAAAACAATAGACTGAAACAAAGAGCTGGGAACTCCTCCCTGTCCTCAGCTTTCCTGAAAAGACTTCCTGACCACCTGCTGGAACAATACAGGACCACTGGCTTTCCTCATCTACTGTAGAGCGGCCAAACAATCCATCAATTTTAGAATGTCAACAGCTGTTTGTCAAACTCTGAGCATTTCGAACATCCTGGAGTCTTGAATAATTTGTGGCCAAGGGACTGAGCAAACTGGCTAGAACAGTATCCTGTTTTCTAATTTAATTACATACAGAAATACGGATTAATGCTCAAGGGGAAAACTCTTGTGTTCTTGAAGTGCTCAGAGGGACGGAGCTGAATTGAGAGTCTTGACAGTTTGGTGGAAGGTCTCTCGTTTCTCAGAGCTTGCAAAACAACCGAGGGGACCATCATCAGGCTTCCATCAACCTAAAATAAGCAGCAGTGGTACAGTAAATCCTGACTGCTGACAAAACTCATTTAGAGAGAACAGAAATAACAAATATGATGTGGTAGGATGGGTTGCTTTGCTTGGGAAAATTCCAAGTCAAGTTGGACATTTGACATTTGTCCTACCGCTTAAGCTATGACTAAATACTATCTGGCACAGGTGAAAGGCTGAGCTGCATTCAAAAGCTGAGCAGACATTCATTATCTGCCTCACCTCACTTCAGAATTTTGACAGCTTAAACAAAAAGACCAAGCTGTTGCCCAACAAAAGTGGATGTTTCCACTTATTGAGTACGGAACTCAATAAGCAGAAAACACGTATGCACAATAAAGTACACTACTGTTCAAGTTTGGGGTATGTACATTTTTTCATGTTTTTAAAGAAGTCCTTTATGTTCACTAAGGCTGCATTTATTTGATCAAAAATACAGTAAAAGTAATATTGTGAAATATTATTACAATTCAAAACAACTTCTTTCTATTTCAGTATATTTTAAAATGTAATTCATTCCTATTATGGCAAAGCTGAATTTTCATTATCATCACTGCAGTCTTCAGTGTCACATGAATAAATTCAAAAATCACTCTATTATGCTGGTTTGCTGACAAGAAACATTATCAACGTTGAAAATTTAAATTTTTGCTGTGCTGCTATTTTTGTGGAAATTGTAATATTTTTTCAGGATTTGATGAATCATCAAAACCTGTTTTAATAATTTTCTTTACTGTCACTTTTGAATGAAAGTAATATTTTTAAGGTATTAAAATTAAATTTTGATTCATTCTGAATTTATTTGATCATAAAAACAGGCCATTAAATCCCATCTATGGTCTAGGGGTATGATTCTCACTTCAGTGCGAGAGGTCTTGGGTTCAAATCCCGGACGAGCCCCCACTTGTTACGTTCCACTTTCCCAGTCTAGGGTTGGAAGTATTTATTCAAATTTTTTTTTTATTACAATAAACTAAATTACAATAGAAATTGTTGCTTTGCTTTTCTAAAGACAAGTAGATTATCTCTCAGGTATAGCAGCAAAGGATTTGTTAAAACAACAAGTGTGCTGGGTGGTGAATCACCTCTCAATGGGCCTCACTCATGAAACATGAGCAAAACCATTTTTTGTGCAAATCATTCGAAAAGTCATTCTGACGTAAATTTTCGGATTCATAAAAATTTTCGTATTTTGAAAATGTTAGTTGGTATGAAATAAATTTACACCTGCTCCCTACCATGTGTAAATGTTGCATAAAACATTCAAATGTTCTGTATTCTTTTAGACAATCTGATGACACTGCATTTTTATGAACTATGTATTAGAATGATATTTAACGAGTTAATTTGCCCTGTCCTTTTTTAGTTTTTTACTCTTTAACTTTGGGTAAAATGCAGAGCTCGTCACTGTCCCTTTTTACACCGCCGTCCAATCACAGTGGAGGAGGGGCGGGACAAACATTACGTTGACCAAACACGATCATACTTGTACAACTCAACAATGGAGAAGTTAATATCCTTTATAAAAGTTAAGAGTCAGCCGCGCCTACCCAAAACGGCTCGTTCTAACCCACACCCACATATCTCCCTCACTATGTGGAAATATTAGCATAATGCCGCCCAAATGTGCACGCAAAGAAAGGCGGCTTGGTTTCAGGAACAGGTTATTTTATGTCCATTTTATAGACGACAGTTTTTTGAACCTAGAAGAGTACAAGGCTGGCTGTGCACAAAAGCTATTTCTTAAAAAAAAAAAAAAAAAAAAAAAGGGTAAATTC
>NW_015505401.1:865691-873421 GCF_001515645.1 Sinocyclocheilus grahami | reverse complement strand
AATGTGTTTTTTGAACATTAAAGCATGTCAACATATTCTGTTACACCAAATACACAAAATAATGATCTTTAAAAAAAGCATCATATGACCCCTTTAAGGAAACAAACAAAAAATAAATAAATATTCAAACAGGGTTAAACAGAACTTCTCAAGTTTTAAGTTAAACTCTAGCAACATCTGTGGCATGCCAGTAACCACTGATAATAATTGACTTGTTCCTCATTATTCAAATCAAACTTGTAATACAAATTATTGAAGAACCGTATTGGTTTAAAAATCATTCAAACACAAAATACAAAATCAATTGAGGCGTAACTTCTAATATTTTTTTTAATGCTAAACTTCCTTCTTTGGACAAAAATTAATGTATTTAAAGATAAATGGTAAAAAAAAGTCAAGAGCTAAAATTATTAGAACGCATCTTCTTGACGTCAACTGATGCTAATTTTCTTATAATAAGCATCATATGACCCCTTTAAGGAAACAAACAAAAAATAAATAAATATTCAAACAGGGTTAAACAGAACTTCTCAAGTTTTAAGTTAAACTCTAACAACATCTGTGGCATGCCAGTAACCACTGATAATAATTGACTTGTTCCTCATTATTCAAATCAAACTTGTAATACAAATGACTGAAGAACCGTATTGGTTTAAAGATCATTCAAACACAAAATACAAAATCAATTGAGGCGTAACTTCTAATATTTTTTTTAATGCTAAACTTCCTTCTTTGGACAAAAATAAATGTATTTAAAGATAAATGGTGGAAAAGTCAAGAGCTAAAATTATTAGAATGCATCTTCTTGACGTCAACTGATGCTAATTTTCTTATAAACCAATGCAATGCTTTACTGTTATGCTAACTCGCTAACTAAAGCATGTTAGCCCGTGAGCGCGCATTCCCCCTTAAAGAAATAACATTCATTATCACACTCACTTGAAGTTGCCGGTCTCGTAGAGCTTTTAATCTTTCTTTTCTTTTTAAAGCTTGCTCTTGTAAAGACCCCACAGGCTTCTCCATGGTGAAAATAAAGCATGGGTAGCCGGATCGATTATGCTGTCTGTTCAGAGCTTGGTAGAAGAACACCGAACACATCGATTACTATGACTTATCATACAGAACGTAATTAAGCTAACGGTAAAATATGTAAATAATGTTTATATATATATACTATAATACACTGAATATAATATAATGACAACATAATTATAATATTACATTCCTTACTATACAATAAAAAAGTTAAATATAAATAATAAATTAATCTGTGCATATGATGGTCGGCCTATTTAGATAATTTGATTATAGTGTCATATGCAGGAGTTCGGATTTTTGTGAGTTTGATAATTGACTCTGTGACTCTGGTTAGTAGTCTGGATGTGTTTTTTTTCTATAGCCTAACAAAAAATCAAATATAGGCTATAATCACTTACATACTCCAATATCCTTTAATTGTCTTTTTTTCATGAAACACAAAAGATGATTCTGGAGCTTCTGTTTTTCACATAAAGAACGTGGATGGTGATTTACAGACTACATTCATATTTTAGCTAATGGCTAATAAGATAATAGTTTCATACTGGAAACCGATAAATGGCGGATTTACACACACACACACACACACACACACACACACAAAGAAAAACTACACTTCTAAAAAAAATACAATAGACTACAATAAAATCAACAGTTTAGCTACAACTGCATATAGACTTTCAAACATCATAACAGTAAAATATGTAAGATAGATAACCAATGCTACTATGCTCTGCTCTGTTTAAAAAGCCTAAGAAAGAACAAGTAACATTTATGAAGATTGTGCAGAGTTTAACTTAAGTAGCATAAAATAAAAATGAAAGCAAAAGCATATTCAGATCACAACTGGTCTGAATAGAAAAATAATGACCCACAAGTTCCTCAAACAGGCAAACAAACCCCCGAACGTGACATGGTGTGGAATGTAGGGCATTGCCATGGCCATCCTCTTCCCAGTGACCAAACAGTCACAAAGATGCACTTAGCAATGGGATTAATACAAATGGTGCATTATGACCCCCCCCCCTCTCCTAGACTATCATTTTATTTAATTATTAAAATTAGTAAAAAAAATTGTTTAAATATTTGATTGTTTAAAGGCCTCATATTGTAGTATATAGTGTGGGAAAAGGGGTAAATATGTGCTTTGATTTAGAAAGGATGTATTGTTTAAGTTGCGGTATCTTTTAATCTATATTTAAATGTTCCAGTCAGGCACCAAACACAATAGACCCTTCAGAATTATGTTAAATATGGCGGTGTCATTGCACATGCAGTTATAGACAAAAACAAATGTGCCAAATGAAAATGGAAAGACACTAAATGCGATCATTCAGACTCTTTACCAAACCAAAGTTTATTTGCATAGAGTTTGCATGCTCTCAAGGGATCCAATGACCATATGGATCTTGAATAATTCTGAATGTAAAGTTTTACTCTCAAAAGCTTGAGCTGTGAAAAAAACTCATCAAGTCACACTGTTTGTGTGATTAAAACAACAAGAAGGAATATTAATACTTTATAAAACATGGCAGGCCAAAGGCATGTATTAGGGAAAGAAAATGGAAAATATGTTTTATTTATATGTGTGTATGCTAATTCATCTAGATCCTGTTTGCTTCTAAATGGTGAAGTGAGATTGTGTTTTGTGGAGAATAATAAATACTGCAGTGTGTTGTGTAGAATAATGATGACACACCGTGCCTGTTTGTGCTTTGGTTTTACCTGTGCTTTCAAAGCTTTTCCACACTCTCCAGCCTCAGGTGTCCACCCCTGTCGTTAAAATTAATTAATTAACAAGAGCAATGTGACAAATCCCAATTATGATCCACGGCTAAACCCTGAGATACAATGAATCAGAGCCAATGTCCTAATGTGCAAATTTCAATCAAGAAGGAAGCATCAAATATTCAGGCAGCGGTAACTGTACATAAACAACTTTCTTATGCACTGCACAGCCAGGACAAACAAAAACGCTCATCACCAAACATGACTCAATTTAAGTAAGGACTCGGACTAAAAAATTAAATAAAAAAAGCCTGAGACCTCTGTAGGCCTGAAAGAAAATATTGTCCTTTATATTATCTTTATTGAATTTCACTATAATTTATGTCTCAATTTATAGAACAATGTCAAAGAGCATGTCCAAATCAGCATAATTACACTTTCATTTTTAATAAACTTGTTAGTGGGGCTTCATTTGATTTATGATTCTTTTTCTTTCATTTTTGGTAAACTATCCTTCTAAATAGGATGTCAGCACTTCCAAATCTTTGGAATTAAAAATAAAATAAAATAAAATAAAAAGTTTTAATAATAATAATAAAAACAAACAAACAAACAACATTCTCTTCCATAATTATATTTGTATATAGATTTTTTTACATACATATTTTGTCTGTCTGTGTGTGTGTGTGAAAAAATATATATATATTTCTTGATATTTTCTGGGATTTTATTGCTAACGATAATTAGATGATATTTTGCTGAGTGTTATTGTGCTGATATCTTGAGGACAACCGTTGACAGCTGACTCCTACATTTTTTGATATTCTTCATATTCTGTGTGATGATCAGTTCACAGCAGTGATAGAAATTCATCTTTTCCAATGAGCTTAAATTGATTTTTACCTTTTATGGGCATTTTTACCCATATAAAGCCATTTCTAAAGTGCACATCATCTTTTCAGTCAAATTCTTAAACTGAATCAGTCAATTATAATAATAAGTCATTTGGGCTGTTACCAAGCAAATTAAGTCTATGAAATTAATGAAATGAAAATGAAATTAATCTTTGCAATGCAGAGAAAACACAGAAGCTGCATTAGAAGGGGCATTTAGATGCATTTACACTCTGTTTAAAGCAGGACATGAATGTATTTACTGCAGTTACAAATGCATTAATACTGTTTTGATATTTTAAACGTTGAATACTTATATTTGAAATTATTAAAAAAAAATGAAAAGATACTTTAAATGTGAAATTAAATCCACCAGTAGGTGGCAGCAAGTCACTATTAATAAGTGAATCATTGCGATTGAACCGAATAATTTAACCGGTTGATTCATTCAGGAACGAAACAGTGTCATGTTGCTCAGAGTTGCGAATTGGAATTATTTGTTGGCGAAATAGAGCAAAAACAGTCAATATTGTGTCTAAACCGTAAGTGTCTTAAGATTAAATTCTTGTTTATTGAACTGCTTTATAAAATAATTTTTTTGGTCTCTTGTTTAGTTACAAATGCATAAATAATGTTTTGATATTTAAAACATGAAATGTTGAATACTGATATTTGAAATTATAAAAAAAAAATGAAAAGATACTTTAAATGTGAAATTAAATCCACCAGTAGGTGGCAGCAAGTCACTATTAATAAGTGAATCATTGCGATTGAACCGAATAATTTAACCGGTTGATTCATTCAGGAACGAAACAGTGTCATGTTGCTCAGAGTTGCGAATTGGAATTATTTGTTGGCGAAATAGAGCAAAAACAGTCAATATTGTGTCTTAACCTGCAGTTACAAATGCATAAAACGTTGAATACTTATATTTGAATTTTTATTTATTTATTTTTTAATTAAAAGATACTTTAAATGTGAAATTAAAACTGTCAGTAGGTGGCAGCAAGTCGCTGTTAATTTATTTAGTCATTTAGCAGACGTTAATAAGTGAGTCATTGCGATTGAACCGAATCATTTAAACGGTTGATTAATTCAGTCATGTTGCTCAGAGACGCCAATTGGAATTATATTTGTTGGCGAAATAGAGCAAAAACAGTCAATATTGTGTCTAAACCGTAAGTGTCTTAAGATTAAATTCTTGTTTATTGAACTGCTTTATAAAATTATGTGCGATTCGCGAACGAATTGTTCTTTTGAATCGGATCTTTTTAGTGATTCAGTTGAACCGGCTCCTACGAAAGAACGATAGTTCATCTTAGTTCACGAATCGATCCGAGCAGTTCTCGTTATCAATTTACTGACTCGTTGCATAGAGAATTGTATGTTGACAGGTTTATCAGCAGTTTTATGACTTTGTTTTTATGAGCTTAATCGTGGTTGTAACAAAGTAAGCTGTGGGGCCTGTGAAATTACAATGCAAACCGTTTATAATAAAGATGAATAAAAAAAGAAAGAAAAGAATGAATAAAAGAAAGAAAGAGAAAATATCCAAGCGAATTTTCCATGTTGATTTTTCACAGGTGTTTTACCAGTATTTTGATTTGTGTTTTAGGGTTAAAATGTCTGTAAGGGTAATGGATAATGTCCTGGCTGGCGTAATAATAATCAATATGTGTACCTATGGATTTTTTTTCTGAGACATTTAGAGTATGTATTAAAGGATGTCAGGGGCCATGTGATAATGTCATGACTTAAAAAAATCGCTGAATCATTTTTTTTAGCCAGTTGAAAGAAGCTATTCTGGAATAACCTGATTCACAGAAATGAGTCGGGCTTCCCTTCGCTATGAAAAAGAAATGAACATGCCACATTAAGAATGGTTATGTTGACAACACCCTCTGGCGGAGTCGTGCATACAAAGACCACACTGCACTCTTGCACATTTTTGAGAGTTGGGCGTCCATGTGTATTCCTTCTGAAACTGTGTCATGATGGCCACTTTACTGGTCAGCAGATGAAGTCAGCTGTAACAAGTTTTCTTTATGAATGGCTACCATGGTAACCAAAACAGCAGGTGCAGGATACAAGAAGCACCAGGGGTCACCATAGAGAAATGTCTACTTGCAGATCACTGTTTTAATTTGACACTCTTTAAAAAATATTGTATAATTAGCAGATTGCATGGAAAAGAAGCTTTATAAATTATGCAAGAGTGTTCCAGTCTGGTCTTGCTGGTCTTGGCACAAAGTTCTCCAGATAGCTGGGAGTGTTTCTCTAGATCTCATTTCTTTTACAATCTAAAAAGCAACCGTTTGTCATTTCTTTCCCTTTTATTAATAACTTCACACATGTAGCTAACAGGGATCCATACCAGACATGCAAAGTAGATGGACTGGTTCCTCTGACTTGTTGCAGCAGGCAAATGGGTCTGCCTTTTTCCGCCATTACACTGATATAAATGTGTATTAATATAAATGTATTTTTTGTGAAACAAGGATAAAAGGCGTATGTGATTTTTGCACACTTATATTTTAGTTGGTTTCCCCTGCATGGTTGACCGCACAATGCTTTCCGATGTTTTGAATCTGGTTTGAAACACCCATTTTAAATGCCTCTGCTAACTACTGTCTGCTGCGATTTAAACAAGATAAGGTTGAAAATGTGCTTGTTTTTCTCTGGGCTCATGAGGGCTTGCTCTATTTTAAACCCGTTTAAAGCACTCTTCACCTATTATGCCAGTCATTTGACCATAGAATGCGTCCTATGTCCTCCCAATGTAATGAGGTCTCATGGGAAGCTTGTAAATTTGGACTGACACAATGTGTGTGCTTTAAGCTTCATTTAATTTAATTTTATTTTATTTGAGTTTAGTTTAGGAATTTTCTGCAAACATAATTTTTAATCAATCTCATAACTGGATCTTCCAGTGAAAATTACAGACTTCTCTTTGGTGACATATGTAGGACATTTCATAATTTAGTCCACATTTTCTTCAAAGTGTCATATATAATAAGATATATTATCATCCAAATTGATCTTATTTTCTATCAAACGGTTCAAATTTACAACACTGACAGCAACAGAAACAGCAGACGGGCTGAATGACAATGCAAATTCACTGTCTGTCAGTAGGTGGCACTTTTGGACAAGCAGAAATGGAGTGGTTACCATGTTTGCCCCTTGTAAACAAAGCAGTGCTGCGCTTATAAACACTATTTTAACTTGAAAAACGTGAAATAACTTGAAAAAATGTCAAAACAACTTTATTTTCATTCATTATGTAAATACCGGTAAATATGCTCCCACACCTTGCTCATCTTCCTAGTGGCACTATGAAAAAACATGCGTGCTAGGTAGGGATGTAACGGTATGAACATTTCTTATCACGATTATAGTGACCAAAATTATCACGGTTATCAGTATTATCACGGTATTGTTAAAATGTGCTGGAGATGTTAAAAAGAACCGACACATAAATCACTTCACCAAGTTTTATATTTAAAAATCAACAAACAACAAATAAAATGACTTTTTGTTTGCATAATCACTAAAACAATAACATTATGATGTTCGGATTTTAAATGACAACTTGACTGACAACAGTTAAATAGCATGTTGAAATATCTAATGTAGAGGGTCAAATAAAGCTTTTAAAAAGTTTAATTAAAAGGTAAACCTCACATTTCAGCCTTTAAATAAAGAAAATATATAAGTCAAAATGATAATTGATTAATAAATTATTATGGATTTTATCTGCTCCATAAATAATTCTAGATAACTTATCTGAATTGTTTAAATGTGTAGAATCCACATAAGCTTGTTTTTCATCAACCGGTCAAAATTTACAGCAGGGCATGCAAATTCGGTCCGTTTTTGGCCAGACAGAAACTGCACACAGACTGAATGTAAATATAAGTCTCTATAAATCCACTCTCTGACACTAGGTAGCGCTTATGGAAAAATTGAATTAGAGTTGTTTCCCGTAACCTCCGTGGACAAAGCAGTAGTGTGATTAAGAACACTTCCTTTAGGCATTACATGGAGCGAAGATGAAAACAAAATGCCATC
>NW_015505401.1:842719-865417 GCF_001515645.1 Sinocyclocheilus grahami | reverse complement strand
GAGCAGCATTAACTACACAGAGCCGTTGTTCACTGACGAGCTGCACAAAAAATCGCGCGAATATGAACGTGGTTTTGCGCAGCTCGTCAGTGAACAACGGCTCTGTGTAGTTAATGCTGCTCCATGTGAAAGCCCGCAGGTGATGGAGATTTACCGCTGATTACAGAACTGGCTTTACTGATAAGATGCTCGTTAAATATCGCATTTGATTTATCGTGTAGCCCTAATTCATATATTCATTTGTATAATTCCCTTAGCACTCTTTTAAAACCTCCCAGCTTTTCTGCCGTTTTCACTCAAAACGAAACTCTGCGTGCTGTGCGCACGTGAGACTGTTACTTAAAACTGTGCTTTATGCTGGACAGTATTTATTTATTTAATTAACTCTTATTATGAGTTGTTCAAATCGCGGTAATCTAATACGGTTTAAATGATAATTAAAAGATGAAACGGTAATACTAACCATGGGGAATTTTATCATGATTTATCGTCAAACCGGTAATCGTTACATCCTTAGTGCAAGATCTGAGGTGAAATGAAATGATTTTGTTTTACAGATATTCACTTTTTTTGGTAACTTTTTTTTTAAATGTAACATTAATGACTACATTTCGACTAGTATTTCAAGTGTCAACTAGCAGCTGCAGTTCCATTTAGTTGGCTAGTCAACTAGTCTTGCACATCCCAACTGTACAGAAGAAATAAATCTCTCTCTCTCTCTCTCTCTCTCTCTCTCGCGCGCGCTCTCTCTCGGTTGTCCATAAAATGCATTGCTGTTCTGTTGTAAGTGATCTTAAAGATTCCTAAATGCATCTACTTTCGGAAGGCCAAATAAAGTGCTTTTGCTTTCGCCTAGAAACACACAGCGTCTCCCTGACATGGCTGCTTCAACACTAACTGCGGTTACTGAAACCACACCTTCTTTCTTTGCGTGCACATTTGGGTGGCATTATGCAAATATTTCCACATAGTGAGGTAGATATGTGGGGGCGTGTTAGAACGAGCCGTTTTAGGGGGGCGTGGCAGAGTCTTAACTTTGATAAAGTATATATCTTTGGTTTTGAGACTTTAGTCTTCGCAACTTCAGGGATCTTATCTATTCACAAACAGCTTGTAACACTCCAAAGAGAAAGGAAAACTTGAAATCGCATCATATGACCTCTTTAAAGATGTATTCAGTAATATTTGATTTCTGGCCACTGGCCAGTATGTCAGTCATCTTGGACTTACTGACACCTAGTGGTGTGGATGTTGCATTGCACAGACGCAAATGTTTGCATTGTGGAAATGCATCATTTGCTGTCAGACATGATTGTGTTCTGTGAGGAAATGTGCTCAGTTAGGGGAAGGCTACCAAGGTGACCCTCTCCATGTAGAATAAAACAGTTTTTATTAAGTTATGGAAGGAGTCTTCATCACATGTGAGTCTACATGACTTTCAACATATTTTTCATTCATTTCTTTGTGTAAAGCTTTTGTACAGAAGAGCTCACTGTTAAGCAAGCGTATTAGACTGTATGTGGCTAAATACTTCTTCCCCATAAGAGGCAGCTGTACACAATCGCAGAAGAACAGCAAAGTTTAACGTCATGTCATTCCGGTGATTTTGCTGTATTTGTAATAATGTGCCAGCTATTTTTTCTTTTGGCTGCAAGAGCAACACTGCCTCTGTCAGACCACTTCCTCTTGAGTGTGCTGTTCAGAGGACAACATTGATGTGATAAAAACCACTTCCTGTCATGGTTGCTACCATTTGTAACCTCCCTGAACAACCTGTTTGTGAGTTGACAAACACATGGTACACATCATCACCCCATTTCAGCTGAAGACCAATTGAGGAAGAGGTTTTGGAAAATAACAGGTTTGTGTGTTGTGATTTTTGTTGGGTTGACGCTCCATATTCTGTGGTGGACCTTCATGCAGGATGATCTACAAATAAACTTGAGCTAGTTATCTAGATCTGTATTCGAAATAGCTTTCTACAATGGAAGAAACAGTCCACCCAACGATGACAAAAATATTGTCATTTATGTACCTCAGTGTCATCATTTTTTAAATGAAAAACAAAATGAGGTTCTGGAGCTTCTAGTTGATGAGGAAAGTTAATGGTGATTCTTACTGCAAAACTCCTATAAAGAAGGACAATAAAAGCAGCACTGGAGTTGAGATGAGGATGAGTAAATGATCACAACATTAACAGAACATCATAGAATCTTTTCCAATTCTAAAAAAATTATCATCAACATGAGGTGACAGACCTGCTGGATGCCCTCATGGTTACGCAATCATGCATATTACGTTATATTACAACTATTTTTCAGTTGTTTGTTGCACCTCGCACGTGCTCCTCCAAGGAGGAGACTAACTTGGCTGGTGTGTATGTTTTTACAGACGACAAACCTGCTTGTACATCTGAATAGATTTTAGTGTATTGTCACAATAGACTGAGAGTCCTGGCAGCCGTGAAAAGACATCACCCATCTCAGTTCTCTGAACTGCCGTTGTGTACCTTTGTCATGTACCTGTATGTCAAGTTTTTGAGATTTACGTCACGTTTAAGATTGTGTTAAAAATGTTTGCATACAGGTGCATAATCTGATGTGAATGCCAGCGTTTCGCATGTGAGGATCTTAAAAGCATTTTCAGCTCTTGTTTTATCTTCCCCTCACGATTCTGCAAGCAGGGTAACTTAGAGGTTTCAAATCTTTGTACTGGATAGTTCAACACTTTAATAGATACTTTAAAGTATTCAACAGGGCTTTGCCTATCCGGAGCACTTGTTCATTGTCAGAGAAGTTGGAAAAACTAATTTAACATTCACATTTAAATATAAAAATTCTTTGGAATTGATGGTTCCATGAAAAACCTGTAACGTCCATTAAACCTTACCATTGCACAAAAGGTTCTTTATAGTAGAGAAAGGTTCTTAAGATTATTAAAATGTTCTTCACACTAGACAGAATAGTTATTTTAAGAAGGTTCTTTGGCATCACTGTCAAAATCCACCTTTTGGAGAGAAGGTGCTTGCTGTAGAGCAGGTGGGCATATAGCTTGATGTCCAGCTCACCTTCTCTGGACGTATTAGGTAAACCACACCCTAACCCTAAACAGTAGCCCTATCCCTAAACATACTAAACACTAGATCAAGCTCCACCCATTAGGTCCACAGGGGCGGAGCTAGACTAGGTCAAGCCCCACCCATTTTACCCATTTGGCTCTACAGTGAGTACCACTTTTGCTGCTTTTGGAACCTTTTTAAAGAGTATTGTGTTATCCAGGCAGTCTAATGAAATGTTTGCAGTCCATTTCTCCAGAGACATCTGATTGATTATTTTAACAGTTCAATGTCTAAACTAGTGTAGCTGATTTATTGGATTGCCTGCATTTTTCTTTATAGGAATCTCTTATATTTGCCCTCTTTAATATATGCTACACCATGTTTTAGCACTGGATGGCTATTTATCTAAACGTAATATTTTGAGAAAAAATATCTACAATATTTCTTTATTTGATTAAATATTCATTAACTCTTTACCTTTTTTTGTCGTCACTTGATTAAGCTTGCAAACAGCTGACTAATCCTTTGGGTGTTTACAAAGTTGTACTGCCTACTTATCACTTTGCTGAAGCCTAAGTTCACTTACTGCCCAGTTTTGAAGACTGAAACATCTTCATAAGTAGAGCGTATACATGGCAGTTACCAATGCTTATCTGCCAAAATCCACTCTCGGCTACTTCGTGATTTATAGTCATATAGCATTTTATGACTGTCACATATTTTGTTTGAGTCATTGACGCAGCTGCTGACTTCATCACCTGCTTGAAGAGGCAGAGGATGTGTGCACATAAACAGACTGTCTGGATAAACCAGAAGGCTGTGATCTAAGCTTTTACATTGATGTGGCGATGCTATTGTTTTTGTACAATGGCTTTGTTTTTATGTTGCAAGATGTTCTGTGTTACTCAACTGCACATTTTTCTGGAGACCACATAGAACTCATTGTGTTTTTGTAAATCTATGAATCTAGATGTTATCTACTCGTTTGCTTATACTTGTCTTCGGCAAAATATCAAACAGGAGAGTTTACATTCATAGTTCCGTTCCAATACCTAGTAAGTTGCCTGTACCTAGACACCATTTTATTTGGGTTAATTGACCGCTTTTGACCGAAACACGATTTGGGAATGAAAATTGTGGCTGCAATTTCAAATTTGATTCAAAATGTTAGGTTTGCTGTGCTTGTTTTGTAGGGCTGCACAATTTGGTCAGAATTTTGTGATGTACAGGTGCATCTCAAAAATTTTGAATATCGTGAAAAAGTTCTTTTTTTTGTAACTTGTTTCAAAAAGTGAAACTTTCATATATTCTAGATTCATTACATGTAAAGTAAAACATTTCAAAAGTGTTTTGTTTTTGTTTGTTTAAATTTTGATGATTAGAGCTTACAGCCCATGAAAGTCAAAAATCCAGTATATAAAAATAAATAATAGTATGATGTTGCTAAAAAGAACACTATTTTGTGTATTTGGTGTAATGTAATGTGTTTATGCGGTTTAAGGTTAAAAAAACACATTATTTTCCACATACTGTACATTATTGTTTCTCCTCTTTATCCCGCCTTTCTGAAACGCGTCGATTTTTACAAAGCTCATCGTCCAGAAAAGCGAGGTGTGCTCTGATTGGCCAGCTATCCAGTGCGTTGTGATTGGCCGAATACCTCAAAAGTGTGACAGAAATGTTACGCCCCTTACCATACTGTGATGCCGTCTCCCGGAGTGACGAAACAAAAACATGAAAACCCATTATAAACGAGGCATTTGTTGCATCCAGTGGGGACATAATTATGGATTATAATGACTAAAGGTCTCTGCACACTGAGTCTGAAAATTTCGTATGTGTTTTTTCGTATTCGAAATCCTAAAAATTCATCACGCACAGAAACCTTGCACACTGAGTCCGATGCGTATTAATTAATCCGTTGCGAAAAAATTTGCAAAACGGCACTAAATGGAGTCTTCAAGCAGTGAGGATGATTTTGTTGTCCTCTCGCTTCTTAAAAAAAGAAAAAGAAAGGAAATATTGGGTCCATCCAATCCTGAGATATAGAGAGGAAGGAGAGTTCCCCCTCCTTATTAAGGAGCAGCGGGATTACACGGACGATTCAAAGTTTACTTCAGGATGTCAGTGGCTCAGTTTGATGCTTTTGCTAGCAATACTAGAGCCACATATTAAAAAGAAGACATAACGTGAAGTTGTATTTATTTTTTAACGTGTGAAAATTTTGAACGAAATTTTCGGACCCCGTGTGCAATGACCTTTACACTGTCTTTTTATGCGTTGCATCGCGCCGCGTAAACATAAAACCATGTCTGCATTTGTGATCGGAGAAATTACAAACAACAAGCACTACTCTACACTGCTCAAAACTCGCGTTTGAATCATCATTTGCAGCCGGCATTGTAGTCTACTCTCCCAGGATCAGAAACAGTCCTCCATAAAATGTGCAGCACACATCTGAATATTTGGGTTAAACTGTTCTGGAACAGTGTTGTAAATACAACATAAACACTGATTTCTAGTAGTGTCCTCTTTTGGAAGGCCAAACAAAGTATTTTCGCTTTCGCAACGAAGCACACAGCATCTTCACAACATGGCGGCGGCGGTAGCAGCAACAATAAAGTTGCGCCTTCTTTCTTTGCGTGAACATTTGGGCGGTGTTATGCAAATCTTCCCACACAGTGATGTAGACATGTGGGGGCGTGTTTAAAACAAGGCGTTTTAGGAGGGCGTGTGACCAGTCTTAACTTTTATAAAGAATATCTCTTTGGGTTTGAGACTTTAGACTTTAGTACATTATTCTAATTTTCTCTTTTTGTGTTCCTTGAATGTAAGAAAGTCATGGTTTAAAATGACATGGAAGTGAATAAATAAAGACAGAATTTTTATTCAAAATGTTGTGAAATGTTGCATCAGGTGCACCGTGGCTTACCGGTTTTAGTTTGTAGCGAGATGAAACACACTCTACCAATTAAGCTGTGGTAGCGACAAAGGAGGAAGAGAACATGGTGACGATGAGCCCAGCTCAGAGAAGACAGGAAATATGGCTCAGTTAAAGTGACTTGCCATTTCCTGGTTGCTCGACAGAAGTACAGACAGCAAGAGATCAGAAAAGAGCAGAGAAGTAAACAAGCAGAGGCATCATGATGGATTCTGAATGATTCTGAGGCTTACAGGCAGACACATTCTGGACTTTATAGAAGCAACTTGGTGGGGGCTCCTCAGAGACCGGGGTAACAAGAGCCCCTCCACCACACATCACCTGCCATGAGACATGGACTGGCCCCTAAATGAACAACAATTGGTAAAGTTTGTTTCTTTCCACCTTGAGCAGGTTTAGTGTTATGTTACAGTTGCTTCCTGCTGCAGTGCACATTTGTTTTGGTATGCCAGAATCCCTCAGTATTTTGCAATCAGAGTGTGTACATATCAGAGAGTGTGTGCTGACAGCCCAACTTCCCCTATATGAGTAGGCGGATCAAGCCACATTATTTAAGATACAGTTTAATGCAGTTTAATGCAAGACATTATGGATTGTGCAAGTGCTACTTGTTTTTGTCTCCTAGACAAACCATTGTCACTGCTTTTATTGCATTACGAATTCACAGTTACACTGCAAAAGTTTGCATACCCTGTAGTTTCCTGTTGTGTTAACACAAGTGTGTGCATGCTCTGATTTTGAAGATAGCACCCAGTCATGCTCATGGTGTAAAGGTTTTCTACGCATGTGCAAAATTACATAATTTTCAAGTTGAATAGTTTTTAGGGTGCCTGAGAGACTGTTGACTGGGCTAGTTGATTAACTGGCATTAAGGAAGTTCAGAATAATCTGGCTCCGGGTTCACTTGACCCCGATAAGATGCGTTTTTCAAGGGGCTTTCACAAATGATGTGTTCAAAAACAACTGGGCACAATGGATGTGGTTTTAAAAGTAGAACTTTTCAATTTAGATGCAAAAGGAGTACCCATAGACACTTGGATTATCTTGTGTGTGTTTGTTTGTAACCTAGACCTCTCTAAACTTGGGGTTGTCCTGTCAAAAATGTTTTACAGCCTCTTACTTTTTCCTTTTATCTCTTTGTCTTTCAGAAAGATGTCACTTACCTGCAGCAATGGTTGGAGGCATTCGTGGTGTCTTTTGAGAAGGTCATTGATGTGCAGTCGACGGAGCCTCGTCGGTGAGTCAGTTACATGCTGACTTATCAAAATGTCACAGGCACAGGGAGTTGATCTGTAGGTGGTCAGGTCCAGATGGAACTCTAACTATGATGGTATTTTAAGGCCTATATTTGTTTAATTGCTCATTTAACGGTTGGTGAGTTTGAAAAATCCATATTTTGAATACTTTCATCTCCTTCATCCTGCAGATCTGATATAGTGAGTCTTGATATTGGCTAATTCAGTGCACACCAGATATGTGATCTAAAGATTAGCGCATATACTATGTTGGAGATGAAGGATCAATTCCAGCCCAATGTTGTGGTTCAGCTAGGGTTGCCTGTTTAAAAATTAGAAAAATATCAGTTATATAAAAATAACTTGAGGCTGTCTGGAAAAGATTTTGAGTAACATCAAAACAGCAAAATATGACGCAATAGCCGAAGACATGCACAACTTAAAAAAAAACAAAAAATTGAGCAGTCGAATCATTAATTTGTGCTCTGTGGACAATGCCAAGGTGTAAGTCCAACACATATGTTCAATGACTGAAAATAGTGCTTTGACATTTTTAATGTCTATTTATCAGTGCCTCATCAAAACAAAATTAATCAAAACAAAAGAAGAAAAAAAACAAAAAAGCAAAACAAAGAACAAGCAAAAATTAAAACAAAACAAACAAAAAACAAGCAAAAATTAAACCGAAACAAGCAAAATTAAAACAAAACAAACAAACAAAACATCCTTTTTTTTGTCTGCAGGCTGGAGGAATGGAGCGCCGATGTCCCCCTCCTCCCCAAGGAGGTGTTGGTGTTCCTCAGCACCCAGCTGTGGCACAGTGCCCTCCACATGTCAGGGCAGGATCAGAGCAGCACTGCTCCACACCCACTGCTCCTCATCAAGTTCTTCATCATCATCTGCAGGTCAGTGCCCACTGAGCACAGAGTGAACACCATCATTCTCTTTGCGATAATGCCCCAGTGACTCAAACCCCTGTTGATAAGCTTCTATCTTCAAACAGCAGGGATAACGCAAGCCAGCAGTTTATACCAAATTGCATAGCTGATGTGGATCTTCCCTGAGTGTACAATAATATGTACAAAAATCATTTCTGATGTGAATCTCTGCTTGCAGGAATATGGAGAATATAGACTCTGAAAAGACCCCGGGGTTTGTGTTTGAGACAATCAAGCTCCTAAACTTCTGTTTGACTCAGGTAAGAAGTCAGTAAGTCTGTGAAACAATTTCATAGCAGTTTGCACCCCTGCTGATACATTGAGCCACGGTGCTTATGTGGGAAATGCAAGTTTGAGTCTAGGTTTGCGTCATTTCATAATCCAGTTCCCCTTCGTCGTCTTATTTTTTCTTGTCACCTCTCCATTATTCTATTAATATCAGAAAGCCACTGTTATATACATGATCACTTTTCTAGTTTTACTCTTGTATTTTTTTTTTTAAAAGCTACTTTTTTATTTAATTTGTTGAATGTTTGTTTATTCCAAACATGCCAATGAAACTTTCATTCACTTAACTGTATATTACTATGCAGCTATTGATATTAATATGCATGTGCTTGTAGTGTTATTGTAGGTTTCCGAACTAACAGAACAGGTTGAATCAGAAAGCTTTGGGTGGAAGACCTCTGCTTTATTCAAAGGAATGTTTGTGTGTTAACAAGCCAAAAACAGATAGGTTTGTGTATTGTGTAAGACTCATTTGAGTGTGTTGATGTATGTGTGTTACAGCTGAAGAAGCAGCCAGATGATCAGAGCACTTTACAGTCGGTGGTACAACATGGCTTGCTGCTGTGCGAAAATCTCTTTGACCCTTATCAGACGTGGAGGAGACGGCAGGCAGGGTGAGTTGGGCAGGGTGTTAAACCACAACAAGAATGCGTAGGAGCCATTAAGAGTGGCTAGCTCTGTTTTAGCTCCACTCTAACAGTTAATAACACACCCAGTCCTCACCTCTCAGCTCTCAAGCCTTCTTATGCTCAGCTGTCTGAACTACACACAGCGCAAACTTCCCACAGCATGTGTGCATCTCTTCAAGGAGCACTGTTCTGCCCATCCACTAATGTGCAGGTTATGAACTGAGGTGTATTATGAAACAGTCCACCTTTCTTGACCCCTGTAAACAGCCTACAAATAGACTAAGAACTATTTATTAAATATTTATTAATTGCTAATGTATTTGGCAGATGAATTGAGTAGTCCCTTGTACTATATTAAAGTATTACAGTGTTACAATGTTTTTATGGAAACATTCTTTGTAGTATCATGAGATATCATGTCAGCATGTCAGTGAAATAACTTGAGATATATTTGGTATAGCCTATGTAACATGGTGATATCGTTTTACTTTTTTTGTTGTTGTTATATTTAATCATTTATTATTTTTGGAGATTTATGCTTAAAACAAGAAACAAGTTGCCAGTGGGTACGAAAAATAAACATAATTGGTGCCAACATTATGGTGTAAGTGTAGATTAATCAACTTGTACCATGATACATCAAAATGGCATGGTATTTCAAACTCATAACATAATTGTACTGCCATTATTAATATTATAATTTAATAATTAATTATTTTTGGGAGATTTATGCTTAAAGCAAGAAACAAGTTGCCATTGGGCTGAGAAAAATAAACATAATTCATTTAAACAGTGTATGTGTAGATTAATCAACTTGTACCATTTTATATATATATATATATATATATATATATATAAAATGCTGGGTAGTAACTGATTACATGTAATCTGGATAAAGTAATCAGATTCCTAAAATGAACTACTAGTAATTAGAATAAATTCTAAAATACTCGTAATCAGACTACAGTTACTTTTTTATTGATTACATGATTACATATTATTCACCTAAGAGCAAAAATGTATTCATAATTCCTATTTTTCATCTTTTAAATGTTCCTTTCAAAAATAACCTACACATGACTTGGAGGTAAATAAATACATTTCATTTTTTAGTAAGTGTTCTAATTGATTGATGTTATTTTAAAATGATTTATTTTAATTTGATGTTTTTATGAATTAATTAATTATTAGCTTTTCATTAAACTCACAAAACCCCTGCAGTTCCTTTATGAACCCCAGTTTGGGAAACCTTGACATAATGTAGTGTTCAATGCTCTTCATGTTGTTAATAACACTGAATGGAATATATTTTCTTTCTCAATATGGTACAATATTAATTATAGTACAATTTAAATGTTACAATTACAATTTAAAGTTAGGTCAAAAGTAATCTAAAAGTAGTCTGATTATATTACCTAAAATGTGTAATGTAATGGATTATATTACTAATTAAAATTTTTGTCATGTAATTTGGATTCAGTAACGGAATACAATTTGCAAGTAATGTACCCAGCTACATTGCTGTTGTTCATTATTATTAAATAATATTTTTAACTCTTTACTAGATTTATGCTTAAAGCATGAAGATGAAGAAGATTTACTGCAGTGTCCCGTAGCTTATTGCTTTAGTAGTAAATAGGAACTAAGTAGATACTTCCAAAAAGAGCTTTGATTTGTGTGTTTTTCAGGGAGGAGGTCAGTATGCTGGAGAGAAGCAAGTATAAATTCTCACCTCTTGTTCTACCAGAGGAACTTCCTTTGCTCTTCCACGGTATGTCACCCACTCCTGCCTTCTGACACAATCTTTCATTTTTTCCATTCACTCCCATCTTCATATCCTGGGAGATATCGCACATCTCGCCTCCCATGAGAAAATCTTGTTTGTAAAGAAGTGGCGATCTGATCCCCATAGTATTAATCCATAGTGATTAAGGGCTCTGTTTTGTCATGTTATTTGCCTTTAAATGTGCTTCATGTAAATCATCTTGAATCAGTGGAGTTGTCCTTTTTTAAGTGATAGATGGTTATGACTAGTTTCTTCTGTTAGTTTGTGTCAAGCTCTGTCTGGACATTCTGTAGAAGCAACCATAGTCATGATAGTGATGATAGCTTTGTTCAAGTGATTATAAGCTCTGTGGAGCAACTTCCGCATCTATATGTAGTTAGTAGGCTAGTAGCTGCAGTGGGTCCAAGTAGCCTGTGGTCGTGAGGCGAGGTAAACTAGATTCTTGTGCTAAAAAGTTGTTTTTCACCAAAAGTTTTCTCCACATCGTGTTTATGATGTAATGGTAAAATTGTTTGTATGAGGTTTGTTCGATTTTCTCATCTACATGTCCTAAATTCAAAGGTAGGGTGGCCATATGAACACACACTTCAGGGTTTTGGAACAGAATTTTGTGTTTATGTGAGTGACATGGCAAATCCCCCCAAATGAAATCTCAGGTCCACACTGTGGAGCAACTTAAAACTCAAAAACACTCCTGGTTCACGTTTTGGTATTTTGTTTTGTTTTGTTCTTTTTGATAGTTTTGTTTAGTTTAGTTTTTTTGTTTTTTCTTTGCTTTGTTTTGTTTTTTGTTTTTTGTTTCGTTGTTTATTAGTTCTTTCTTGTAGTTTCAGTAAACAGAACAACAAAAGCCTTTAAGCCCTGAATTGGTTAATTCTGACTAGTCTTTTTGTTTTAAGTTGATCTTTGTTCATTTGAAGCCTCAGTGTTTTTGTTTATTATTTAATTCTGTCAAACAACATTGGACCACATTGACTTTATTTTGTATGAAAAAATTCTAAATATCGTCTTCAGTGTTCTAGAAAATAAATAAATGCGCATGTTTGGAAAGGCGTGAACGTGAGTAAATGATGACGGTTTTCATTTTTTTTATGATCTTTCTCTCCAATAAAAATACGTTTTTGTGGCTTAGAGCGGTACAATAATAACAATTGCACAAACGATGCTCAGCTTTAATATTCTTGTGACTAAATGACTGGCTACACCCACAGACTACCTACAAGAGAGCGAACTAATCCCAGAGCCGCTCGTGGTGAGACTGGTTCATCTACAGGGAGCTGTAATCAGTGGATGCAAGGTAAATGAGACTCTCTGGTTTACATTAACATGTATTAACGCATGAGGGATTTCAGAGGGATCTCTGCTTTTGCAACCACATACCTTACTATATCAGTGTGTGACACTGTTGTTTGTTTGTTTTTCAGAGGAACGGCCTTGTCTCCATCACCCCCCAGGCTGTGAAGGACCTCATGTCCGTGCTGCGTTCCTGGTGCCTCACTCCTGCCTCACCACCACAAGAGCCCAAGGATCCTTGGCTGCTCAAAATGACCCTGCGGTGCCTGACTGCAATGATCCACCTTCTGCACTCCAGCAGCCCAGCCGAGAGGCAGTTGGAGATCCGGACAGTACTGGATAGTTACTTCCAGCTGCTCAACTGGAACCGGCCACCAGACAGCCAGCAGGAAGATATGCAGACCTGGGAGGATAACCTCATTACCCTTCGCGAACATATGCTGAGTAAGAGAATATTTGCCATCACTTATTAACACCATTTTATTTTTTTTAAATGATTTTCTTCTGTGGAACACAATTGGAGATATTTTCAAAAACGTCTCAGCATTGCACCCCATTGACTTTGGTTAGAAGACTTTCTATATATATTCTACAAAAATCTTCTTTTGTGTTCTGCAGAACAAATAAAGTCATGCAGGTTTGTAATGATATTGAGTATATAATGCCAGCATTTTAATTTTCAGGTGAACTATCCCTCGAATGCACCAATATTCCCTAATTGAATTATTCTGCCTTGTAAGAGGCCTAATTGTGTATTTTTGTGTTTATTTGGTTATCATGCTACTAGCTTAGAAACATGTTAATGTCAGGCTTTGAGTTTAGTCTCATTTGCAGAATGCTATTTGTGTTCAGTAGCTACCTTTGTAGAGTGTTTCAAATCACCCACTTTTGAGATTCTATGGCTGTTTGGATGGTTTCGTTTGATCTTTTTGTTTGTTTTGTTTTTACTTATTTCAGGTATTTCATTTATTTTAGTATTGTGTTGTTTTGTTTTGCTTTGTTGTTTATTAATTCTTTCTTGCAGTTCCTTTAAGTAGAAAAAAAACTCTTCATCCAGTATTCTATTGTGGTTTCCATTTCATAATATTTCCTTTTAAAGGGATAGTTCACCCAAAAATGAACATTCTATCATTATTTACTCACCCTCATGTTCTCCCAAACTGGTATTACTTGTTTCTATGGAACACAAAGGAGAGTATTGAGGTTCCATGACTGTTAGGATGCTGTCTCAGAAAGCAGCTGCCTATGTAGGCAGCAAGCAGCAGTTTTGGAACGAAGCTTATGTGTCAGTACATTACAATATATCCTAATCTCTAAACATTAAGGATCACCCTATTGACACTCACTGAACAGCAACCAGTAATTGTTGTATTGTGTATACAGTAGTAAGACCCCTTCCCTTGCAATCCTCTTGACACCATACGTCAAGCCACGTCCCAAAACACCCTATTAATCTGCTTCATAAACTTCAGCTGCTCAAAGAAAGGCCACTTGAGCTTGTACTCTTTAATTCAAAAGGATGCATGCATGGATGGATGGTTTTATCCTAGAGTTTACAGCATTACAGAACTGTAAATATTTGAATACACCATTTTATTAAGCAAATCATTATAATGCAGTGTTGTGTTTGCACTTGCTTGTTTGTTTTGTTGAGGGGTTGTGTTGTATTTGCACTGTCTGTTTGTGTTTATTAGGTTTCCAAAGTCTGTTTGTGTGTTTAGTAGCTTTCATGATCCCCTCTAGGTTTCTGTGTTTGTAAGAGTAGTCAATATTGAATTAAAATTTTAGGTTGAAATGTATATGAATATATAGGTCACCATTTCCTTTTCACTATTTTAAACACTAGGCCAGTTAATTTATATTATCCTGCAGTGTGACAGTCATTTTTGAAACACAAATATTTCAGGCTCCTCAGTTACTGTAAGGTCATAAGCTGCATGCATTATAATTATAAATCAAGCAGGAAAATGCATGTTGGTAGATTGGGTACAGCATGTCACACCGACTTCCCAGAAGTATTTCATGTAATGGGCATGTAATATGATATTATGTCATGATGTAACAGTTATTTTGCAATAAATAAATAAAAACAAAACCTTGAGATTGAATATCAACACAACAATATTGATTTGCAGTGCTTCTGATTCTAGATATTTAACCCAGATCACTGTGTGATATGTTTGATTTTGTTTCTAAACATTTAGAATGTGTTTGTTGTGAACTTCAACCCCTTTTGCAGAATTGCAGACACTCAGAGAGTAATTGTAGCCAGTTCTCTGGAAGCAGTTTGAATCGAGAAGTTGCAAAATGTCACAAAACAGCTATTTGGTTGCATTTAATTTCTTCTCCATGAGTAATGCAGCTGTCCCAGCGCTGTTTATTTAAGTGCTTAAAACTGGCACAGTTATATCTCTCCAGAAGGCACAAGTCAAAAAAAACTGAATGTCCTTGTCATGATGTAACAGTTATTTTGCAATAAATAAATAAAAACAAAACCTTGAGATTGAATATCAACACAACAATATTGATTTGCAGTGCTTCTGATTCTAGATATTTAACCCAGATCACTGTGTGATATGTTTGATTTTGTTTCTAAACATTTAGAATGTGTTTGTAGTGAACTTCAACCCCTTTTGCAGAATTGCAGACACTCAGAGAGTAATTGTAGCCAGTTCTCTGGAAGCAGTTTGAATCGAGAAGTTGCAAAATGTCACAAAACAGCTATTTGGTTGCATTTCATTTCTTCTCCATGAGTAATGCAGCTGTCCCAGCGCTGTTTATTTAAGTGCTTAAAACTGGCACAGTTATATCTCTCCAGAAGGCACAAGTCAAAAAAAAAATGAACCCTGTTTTTGCCCTGCAGATGCTATCCCAGAGATCCTGCAGTATTCAGACCGGCCGGTGTTGCAGGCTATCTTTCTGAATAACAACTGTTTCGAGCACATCCTCCGCCTCATCCAGAACAGCAAGGTCAGAACGCTACCTTCTTAAACCCTCTGAGATATCTGCAGCAGCGCTTCACATTTCCAACCCTGAGGATTCAAAAATGAGTCTCATGGCGGTCAATGGAAATGTGGTGGTCTGCTGATGTTTGTTCTGACAGAGTACTGAACGAGAGTTGACTTATTTCAACCACAGATTTGCCAGGGTTCAATCCAGAGGTTGCTTTAAACTAAAATGTTTGTCATTTATCAAATTTAAAAGTAGTGACTGATATTTTAAATTGATTACAGTTATTTTTTTTTTTTTACATAAGACGATCTATTGATTTTTCCCTACTCAGGAAACATTCCCACTGAAGGATGTCAGTAGGGATTTGAAGCATTTCATTTAAATACATTTCATCAGCCGAATAAGAAGAAAAAAACTCAAATGTAAAAGCTGTCAGGGTAGTACCGACTGTCTTATTTTTTTGTTTTTGTTTTTATTTTTATGTTATTTTTTATATATCTACATTTATATTTATTTCAGTCAGTCATTTTAGTGCTACACCTAAACATATTTCAAATGCCAAGGCAACATTGCTAATTTTCTTTTTATGATTTTGCTAATATTTATATTTTATTTCAGATTTATTTCAATTAGCATGTAAAGCAGTTATTTCACATGCATTTTGTGAATTGAACAAAAAGAAAAGGCTTAAAAATGTAAAAAAAAAGTCATGCAACTACTGTCCTAACATCAAAAGTAATTTGGCAGTGAAGCAAGGTCAGAACGCTACCTTCTTAAACCCTCTGAGATATCTGCAGCAGCGCTTCACATTTCCAACCCTGAAGATTCAAAAATGAGTCTCATGGCGGTCAATGGAAATGTGGCGGTCTGCTGATGTTTGTTCTGACAGAGTACTGAACGAGAGTTGACTTATTTCAACCACAGATTTGCCAGGGTTCAATCCAGAGGTTGCTTTAAACTAAAATGTTTGTCATTTATCAAATTTAAAAGTAGTGACTGATATTTTAAATTGATTAGTTATTTTTTTTTTACATAAGACGATCTATTGATTTTTCCCTACTCAGGAAACATTCCCACTGAAGGATGTCAGTAGGGATTTGAAGCATTTCGTTTAAATACATTTCATCAGCCGAATAAGAAGAAAAAACTCAAATGTAAAAGCTGTCAGGGTAGTACCGACTGTCTTATTTTTTTGTTTTTGTTTTTATTTTTATGTTATTTTTTATATATCTACATTTATATTTATTTCAGTCAGTCATTTTAGTGCTACACCTAAACATATTTCAAATACCAAGGCAACATTGCTAATTTTCTTTTTATGATTTTGCTAATATTTATATTTTATTTCAGATTTATTTCAATTAGCATGTAAAGCAGTTATTTCACATGCATTTTGTGAATTGAACAAAAAGAAAAGGCTTAAAAATGTAAAAAAAAGTCATGCAACTACTGTCCTAACATCAAAAGTAATTTGGCAGTGAAAAAAACATTTGTCTTGCCAAATAGAAAAGTAGAAAAAACAAGAAATTATATCATAGAGAGGATCACTGCAGACAGAAATATCAGTTAGTTTGGCCTTTGACAGGACAAGGATAGTTCATTTCAGGTATTAAATATCATGTATTGCAGCTCACTAAAATGTAATGATATTTATTTATTGAATTATAATTGTATTAAAAGTGATTATATTTAAATTAATAATTAACATTAAAAAGGTTTCGAAACCAACATTAATACAAATGTTGCAATTCTAAGAACTTGTGAAAATCTATTTTAAACTAGTTTGTTTTTTTTAAGATTGAACACGTATTTGTCATTGACCCATTAAGGCCGATATATTTTACTGACAGATAAAAATAAACCATGACAGACGATTTACAGCCAGTGCATCAAAGTGATGAACAGTAATTATTTGTAGCACAGCCTGTGTTTCCGTCCTGTGATGAAATATAGGTTCTGCGTCATATGTTTGTATGTGATGATCACAGTCGGTTTGGGTAAGCTGGGTGGTTTTCGAGTGTGTTGTATCTAGGCATTATGCTGTGTAATGAGGATTTCGCAGAGCTTCTCTTTTTCGTCTATTACCTTTTCATTCCTTTTAGCTCGATCTGTCAGTAAGTTCAATTTCGGCTTGCTTGTTTTATCTCTGACTCACTTGTGTTCATGTGTTTGTGACGCTGTGTGTGTGAATGTGTGTCTGTCCTGCAGCTATATCAGAGTAACAGGTTTAAGGTGGAGTGTGAGGGCCAATGTGATCTCACTACACGGTTGCTCACAGAGGCTGAAGTGGAGCAGGTACTTTCCCTTCACCGCTGATCAGTGTGGCGTTCGTCAGCAGGAAACCCACCCTTCACTTGACTGACACAAACACAGACAAGCAGACGAATACACAGACGCACAACTGCTGACTGAGCAACATTAGATTCCGCATAAACAGCGTGCAGTGTTGTCTAGGTGAATATACAGTAGCAAAACATCTGCATGTTGTCGGTGCGTGTGCCAGTTAGTGACACAGTTGACTTAAATGCAACCAAAAATATGAAACCTTAAAACATTCTGATGCTACTATTGTACCATGGTAGTTGGATATGACATGATGGTACTATTGTGTTCTAATATAGATGATAGATAACATCAATATTTTAGGGGAAAACTGGCGTCAGACTGCTGTAATGTCATGTAAAATTATCTATAATAAATTTGTAAGCTTTTTTTTTTAACCAAATTATTTATGTATTTATTTAATGTGTTTGTGCATGCATATATGAATATCAAAAATAATGTGTTTCTTTTCAAATTCATATATGCATGCATAATTTAATTTTAATTCTAAAAAATTAAATGATAAATGTTTTTGTATTTTTAAGATCGTATCATTATTATGATTATTATTATTATTAATATTATGGTAACACTTTTAAGGTGTTCTTGTTACCCGTTACTTACTATTATAATAACAATAAAGTATGCATAATTACATGCAAGTAACCCTAAGTCAAATCCTAATCCTAACTATATAGTAAGTACATGTACAGTAGTTAATTAATATTACTCAGCACTTGTATAATTACACTGTAACAAGGACACCTTAAAATAAAGTGTAACCTATTATTATTATTATTATTATTAAACCTACAAGTATTACATGGTTTTTATAAAAGCAAAATTTTTAAAGAATTTGCAAAATGCTTTTTAAAATAGTTTTAGCTGGAGTATAACAATTTCCCCAAAAGTATTCAATATCAACTACCGTAACACCATTTATTCTCAGCGTTGTTGTAGCATGTTATATACTATTATAGTTTTTATTAATATTTTGAATTAGATTTTATATTTATATGTACAGTTTTTATTTTAAGTTTTGAGTTTTGTTTGTGCTTTTGTCATTTAATTGCTTTTTTTATATATTTCTAAATAGTTTGAATTTAGTTGTGTTACAGTTTTAGTTTATTTTGTAATTTTAATACTTCAGTCAGTCAGCATTTCTAATTTTCGATAGTTTGTTTTTCATCTAATAATTATATTTTATTTTACCTTAGCTTTTTCAATTAACAAATAGTTTGTAATAGTTTTAGTTAATGATAACAATGTTGTATATAAATATGGAGATCACGTAGTACCATGAAATTACTGTTTGATACCATAGTACCACATAAGTAAATTTTTAAAGGTTATTGCAGTGTCAGTACACAGAGTTGGAGGGTGAGGATCCTGCTGGTTGTGGTTTTGTGTGTGTGTGTGTGTGTGTGTGTGTGTGTGTGTGTTGGATGTACTTGCAAGGCCGTGTCGCCTTGCGCATTGTCTTGCAGTGTGCAGCGTTTCTAGATTTGTAGCATGTCTAGTGTAGCTGTGGTGCTGTGGGTGTAACATTTGGTGTGTGTTTCATTCGGTGGTCTTTGGTGGGATATTTGTGGTGGAGTGGTGGTAACTATTTTTAGGTTAAAAGTGAGAAATCTGCTCTACTCTTGCATGTTTTAATCTCTTTAATTTAACATTAATTTGTATTCAGTTTGTTTTTAACAGAATCTTGCGCTTCAAGGAGAAATGTTCAGAATTCATATCTGCATGCTTCTCTCTGAAACTGTTCAATTAAAAGGAATATTTCACTCAAAGCTGTTTACGCTACTGATCAAAAGTTTGGGGTTGGTAAGATTTTTAAAAAATATTTTTGAAATAAGTGATTTATGCTCACAAAGGCTGCATTTATTTGATCAAAAATACAGTTCTATTTTAATATATACTGTGTGTGTGTGTGTGTGTGTATATATATATATATATATATATATATATAAGTAATTTATTCCTTTGGTAGCAATGCTTAATTTCCATTGCTACAATCTTAAGTGTCATGTCATGTGACCTTTCAGAAATCATTCTAATCTGCTAAATTGGTGTTTAAGAAACATTTCTGATTAGCTTGTTGTAAGGAAAAGACTTATGCTGCTTTTTTGTGTGTGTGTGGTAACCAAAACCAAATATATATACTTTTTACTTTGGTAATATAAAAGTCTGTCACTTTTGATCAATTAAATGCATCCCTGCTGAATAAAAGTGTTAATTTCTTAAAAATCTTTCTTACACCAAAATGTTGAATGGCAGCGTCATTATTTACTCACCTTAATGTCATTCCAAACCCATATTTTGCAATTATTGTCTGTGGAAAACAAAAAGAGAAATTCTGAAG
Organism: Sinocyclocheilus grahami; assembly: GCF_001515645.1. Classification (NCBI taxonomy): domain Eukaryota; kingdom Metazoa; phylum Chordata; class Actinopteri; order Cypriniformes; family Cyprinidae; genus Sinocyclocheilus; species Sinocyclocheilus grahami. Next base: position 845,613 of record NW_015505401.1, on the reverse strand, counting down.
AATTTAGTTTTTTCAGCTCTTACAACAATATTTATATTGACTATGTGTGTCAAACACTAAAATGGTCTAAAAACACCATAAATACAGAATAGACGTAGTCTGTATACACCGCTTAACAAGCATGTCCGTGTTAAAATCCGAAATGTCAGACAAAGCGTCAAAAAATTCTCCTATGGGCTTGGAAATGCATATTCTTGGGTGAACTAATCATTTAATACATTAGAATGTGAATATGAACTAAATGATGTGTGTATTTCGCACATGTGTGTGTAGGTCTGGGAAAAGGGCTCTGACTGCATCACAGTACACGCCATTCGAGTTCTCACTGCCATAATGAGCAACTCGCCCTCTGCCAAGGTATGACATGTCATCGACTCGTGTCTTACACCTCCTCTCCTTCCTTATGTATGTTTCTCCTAAAGTCTCTGAAAGGTCAGCTTGCAGACGTCTCTCGTCTTATCAGCGTGATAAGTCAAAGTGCTTGCGTATGAGAAATGTGCCCCTTATGCGTGTGTGGTTAATCTTATCAGCACATTTGATGTGGTTCTGCAGAACCAGGTCACCCATGGTGACATTACGACATGCGCTTCCTCCTTTATTTTATTTGTCAGGTCCAAAATTATCATAATCCCATATCGTGTTTTTTTGTTTATTATTAGTGTATTTAGGTTTCTTTGTTTGTACCAAAATGCAATGTCATGATATAGATTTCATGACATTGTTGAGGTTTTCTCTTTTACTGCTGCTACTTTATGTAAATGTCCTTGTTTTTATTGGCTAACCTCTTTGCTGTTGGGTCAAATATAGTTCTTCAATAACACCCTCTTTGCAAAGTAAACATTATACTGTGGCACAACTATGAAGATTTATGGTTATGTTTTCTCTGTTTTTGCAGGGCAGTTTCAATAAATAATCTGGGTGGCCTTGCATTGTGAAAGCTATTTACATAGTAGACTTTCTAATTTAAAGTAAAATCCTGTTTTTCATGATATCCCCTTTAATATCCTGATTTCATGTGAAAACGTTTCTGCTTTGTATAATACCTTTTGTTTTGTTCTTTTGGTTTGTTTCGGGGAACAGGGTGGTAAAAACACTTGTTGTGTTGTGTGCTTGCTCAATTGTAATGTAACTGTGGTTTTGTGTGGTTTGTCTTCCCAGGAGGTCTTCAAGGAACGGATTGGCTACTCACAGTTGTTTGATGTGTTGAAAAGTCAAGGACAGCCCACCAAAAGACTCCTGCAGGAGCTGATGAACATGGTGAGTGAGAAGAAACCGTGAGTGTAACTACTATCACAGATGGTGTGACCTACATTTCCTTCCTTTTTGACATTGTCAGAAATGTGTGCTCCGTATTTAGTTTTTTACCCATAAAGTAATAATAGTACTTTGTAACCATATCATTAAAATGACACACTTTCACGTGAGTCTCCAATCAGTAGCCTATTAAAAGTGGGTTCATTTTACATGGAGAGGGTCGCTTCATGGGGGCGGACATTTCTAAAGTTGAAGTACCAAAATTACTAAAACTGAAAATAACGAAAACAAAACTTTTTCAGGAACTTTAAACAATAAATGGCATTTTGACACCCTTTAATGTGGTGTGACCGATCGCTGTATAAACGCCTCAGTTCAAACGGCAGTCGCGATCATCGCTTCCTCTTTGTTTGATGTGTTGAAAAGTCAAGGACAGCCCACCAAAAGACTCCTGCAGGAGCTGATGAACATGGTGAGTGAGAAGAAACCGTGAGTGTAACTACTATCACAGATGGTGTGACCTACATTTCCTTCCTTTTTGACATTGTCAGAAATGTGTGCTCCGTATTTAGTTTTTTACCCATAAAGTAATAATAGTACTTTGTAACCATATCATTAAAATGACACACTTTCACGTGAGTCTCCAATCAGTAGCCTATTAAAAGTGGGTTCATTTTACATGGAGAGGGTCGCTTCATGGGGGCGGACATTTCTAAAGTTGAAGTACCAAAATTACTAAAACTGAAAATAACGAAAACAAAACTTTTTCAGGAACTTTAAACAATAAATGGCATTTTGACACTCTTTAATGTGGTGTGACCGATCGCTGTATAAACGCCTCAGTTCAAACGGCAGTCGCGATCATCGCTTCCTCTTTACTACTAGTTTTAACATGAAATAAACATAAATGAACATCTCATGTAATTGCTCAATCAGCGTTTCAACCACAGAAAGCATCAATAAACAAAATGTCACGTAGCATTTCATTTACCTCAGGCAAGTCTTCTGGGTCCACAGCTTGTTTGTTTGCTGGATAAATGAAATCTAGTGAAGAGCATTTCGTGAATTATTAGACTATATACTTAAATGAATATAAATATAATTTTTTTTAATTTAGAAGTTAATTTAAAAACAGTGCAATTTACATGTCTGCATCAAAGTTTTTAAGCTGAGTGTTGATTATGATATTTAAAAATAAATAATAATTAAATGTAAGTTTGGGCTCTGTTGTTTATTATAACCTGATATTAATGTAAAGGGGCTCCCTATAGTTTAGAGCAGTGTTTCCCAATCTTTTTTTAGTCGCGGCACCCTTTGGAAATTTTAACAAACTTGTGGCACCCTACAAAATTAATTTTGTCACAATATTTGAATTTCTAACTTCGATATGATAATTTGAAAAGTATAGATATTCGGTACAACAGGGAAGAACTGCAGAATATAATGTCATACAGATATTTTTAATATTACAATTTTTTGTCCATCAATGGTGGCAATCAGTAGGCTAATTTCTAATGAAGAGACCAATTTATACGACAGATTTTAATGTAGACTTTTATACATATGTATTAAATGTACATTATTTAATTTCCATTATAACTAGCTATCTCACAAATTTTTGCTCACTCAGTGTTTTTTTA
>NW_015505401.1:784625-842658 GCF_001515645.1 Sinocyclocheilus grahami | reverse complement strand
TGAATTGAATAAAAAATGACAAGTAAGCAGTCAGTAATAAAATAAGAACAAATAAAGAAATTATTAATAATAGCACAAATAAAAAATAACGACAGGCCTTCGAATTAAATAAATTGCTATTTCGTTTTTCAGGTAGGTCTAACAGTAGGGTTAAGATATTTATACATTATATATCCAGATATTATCCAAATAATGTTTAGTCCTAGAAAGCTATTATTTTCAGAACACGTGAGCATAACAGTTAGCAGATCAATGAATGAGAGGGCAGCGTTTCCAGAGTTGCCCATATACCATGTTATAACACAGTAGGGATATTGCAGACAGAAACAATACTGTACTACATCGATGTTTCCTGTCGGCTCAATTTTTGAGTGGACTTTGCTGTTCCGATGAGCATGAACGGTATACGAGTGGAGCGACTGAGCGGAGCGCACACGCATAGAGCGGGATAATATGCAGAGCGTCACACCACGTGAAAGTGAAACCTGAGCAGTGAACTAATTTTCGGCAGCCAGAATTTCGGTGCATCTCTAATTATTGGCGACATCAGAAATGGATATTATATAATAGATGCTTTTTTGAACATTTTAGCAATTTAAAAATATTTAAAAAATATTTTTTACATGGCACCCCTGCTCTCGACAGACGGCACCCCTGTTGGGAAACACTGGTTTAGAGCATAAGCTAAGGTAGATTTTTATCCCTAAGGATCCCTAAATTTATTTAAAGAAAGAGGATTTTTTTTAGATCACTGTTTAATAAAAAAAAGCAATTTTATGTTTAGTTTTTTCCCCCTGCTGTACTGAAATCATAACCATGGTCAAATCCAAACGCCATGTTTGTGTACCGTTATACCCCTCATAATAATAATAAAACTGACAAAAACACAACTAGATTTATTAAACTTAAAAAAGAAAAAAAAAATATATATATAAAACTAATTTAAAATATTATGAAATAATTTAAAATATAAGAGAAAATGTAGTTAGTTAATTAATTGAAGTTGATATACTAAAATAACTAAAACTGAAAATAACTAAAAACTAAAATAAATAAATAGACCTATTAAAAAAACAACAAGAAAAATACACAACAAAATTACTCAAATAAGATAACCAACTTCAGATTAAAATGAAAATGTAAAATATAAAATAAAAATTAATTTGAAATGAATAAATACTATAATACTTTATTAATAGTACTAAAATAACACAGAATTTCATACTACACACATGCATGCTTATAAAACATACTTATTAATGGTCAACAAGTAAGTTTTTCAGGATAATGACTGAGAATAAATGTGTATTCTCATAGCATCACTTTTTGCTTTGTCCATCCCCTGGTTCCTTGTTGTTTCTCTCAGGCTGTTGAAGGAGAGCATTCCCAGGCCATGCAGTTGGGCATCAGTAATGAACAGCCTTTGCTCCTGCTGCTGCAGTGGTTGCCTGATCTGGGCTCTCGCTCTCTGCAGCTGCTGGTATCCCAGTGGCTGGCGGCCGTGTGTCGAGGAACTCTGTCCTGCCGCACCGTAGCCGTTGAGGCGGGCTTAGTAGGCGCTTTGCTGGAGGTGCTGTCCGAAGCCCCGGAGCGGCTCGACCGGCAGTGTGCAGATGCCCTCTTGAACTTGCTTCAAGACTTGGGATCTCTTTCTCTACGGCCCTGTGAACTGAAGAGTCTGCTGAAGCTCTTGCGGGCCGAGCCTGGTGCACCCCCTCAACCGTACTGCGGGCGCGTGGTAAGGGTGCTTTCTGCCATGGCCGCTCGCGGAGAGGGTGGATGCAGCGCCTTGCAGTATTTTGACCTTACGCCCCCTATGGCAGGTATTATGGTGCCAGCTATACAACGCTGGCCAGGAAACGCATTTGCTTTCCACGCTTGGCTGTGCCTCAACACAGACTTTCCTCCTCCCCAGCACCACTACTCAGAATCTCACCTGACAAACCCGGATAATATGGTTCGAATGGCTAAGGGACCACGTAGGAAACAGCTTTACAGGTATTCTCATGATAGATGGGTGTTATAATATATAAAAATGTCATCATCTACTGTATCATTTCTTAAGTGATCCTTGAGAAATCATTGTAATATGCTATTCGGTGCTCAGGAAACATTTATTTTTATTATCATGGTTGAACTCTTTAAGTATTAATTATATTAAATTATAGTTTTAAATCAATAGTTTTAAATGCGATAGGTGATTTGAGGCATAACATCATTATTATGTATTATGTAAATGTTTGTGTAAATATGCATATTGTGCATCTGCAGTATTTGATCATTTACATTTATCTGTAATCAATTATTACAACTTACAAAGGAATTGTTCACCAAAAAAATTACAATTTTGTCATCATTTACTCACACTCATGCCATTCCAAACCTGTATAAGTTTCTTTTTTGATCACAAAAGAAGATATATTGAAGAATTTTGAAAAACATGTTGGTCCCTATTGACTTCCATAGTAGGGAAAGAAGTACTATGGAAGTCAATGGGAACCAACTTTTTGATTACCTGCATTCGTCAAAACATCTTATTTTATGTTCATCATAAGAAAGAAACTCATACAGGTTTGGAACAGCATGTAAATGATGACAAAGTTTTGGGGTCAACTATCCCTTTAACATTAACAACAATTTTACTACTGTTGTTTGATTCAGAGATGACATTAAAATATGTCTTAGAACTCATGACTGCAGTTAAACATAGAAGAATTGCAAAACGCTGATTAAAAACATAGCTATATTTACATTTGTCAATTAATTTTATATTGCAAATAAAATAATAAATAGTAAGTGGTGAATATTCAGTAAATGGCCCAGGCCTACTTGTTACAAAATGCTTGTACATATTGTGTACCTGCATGAGTCTAGTACACTTGGGGCCAGATTTACTAACAGCTAAGCGCGAACTGTCTTTTGCCATTAAAATAGTACTGTGTCAGGATTTACTGAAGACGTGCAGTGAAGAATTAGCGCCGAAAAGGCTTGGACATGTTTTTGTGCCTGATCTTATTGAATATGCATTTGTAGGAGTTTCCCTTTCAGACTCAGAATTTATGGGAGGAGAGTATTAAAATGAATCACGCAATGTGATTTACTAACATTTGCGCTCGTCAAATCACTGGTATTTGCACCATTATTTAACGCCCATTTGTTTTGTGTGTACTTAGCTATACCTTTAAAAGCTGTATTGTGTCCTATGTGTAGTTTCTTCACAGCAAGCGGAACTGGATTTGAAGCTTTTTTCACCACAGAAGAAGTTCTGGTGGTGGCAGTATGTACTAAAAAGGAATACATGGCCGTTTCCCTGCCAGAACACCCATTCAATGATTGTGCTTGGGTTAGTGACCTTACAGACAACTCACACACACATTAACATAGACAATTTAAGGAAAAGAAGACAGAACAGTTGTATGAAAATAAATATTTGAAAGATATTGCTCAAAATGGCAGTGGTTGGAAAGAACCCCCTTTCTGTTTACAAAAAGTCAGTCAGCTTTTTAATAGAAGCATCACGTGCATTTTTGTTTTACAGCAGAATTAGCTTTAGCTTGACTAGCCTCTTTAGCTTGATTTCAGCTAAAGAATCTTACTTTATGATATCCAAAGTTGGATAAAGTTACTTTTAAAAGTAATGTGTTACAATGTTGTGTTACTCCGTTAAAATGTAACGAACTGCATTACTTAGTTACTTTTTATGGAAAGTAATGCATTACGTTACTTTTGTGTTACTCTGTCTTACCTTGGCTGGGCTTGCTTATTTGTTTTTTAATAACAAAAAAAGTTATATTTTCGTTATTCCGTTACTTATTTGAAAAAGTAACTCAGATATTTTGTTGTAAATTTAAAAGTAATGCTTTACTTTACTAATACTTAATAAAAAAGTAATCCGATTACATTCATGATATCATTGTAAGATTTTGTTCCTGTATTCAAGGTCTTATTCTTACCCTTCTTTTCTTCACTCTAGCACTCAGTAGCCATTGTTCACGTTCCTGGCCGTCGGCCCTTTGGACAGAACGTGGTCACTGTTTATGTGGATGGAGTGCAGTGTAAAACAGCACCCCTGCGCTTTCCTTCTCTGAATGAGGTAAGTAAATGTTATTGTCTGCAGGAGTTTGATTTATTATGAACATGTTTTGTTTCATTGGTCTGTTTAACTCTCAACATTTCAGCCTTTCACTTCCTGCTGCATTGGAACAGCTGGTCAACGGACCACTACCACCATGACTACCTCTCCGACCCTGCCCAACCCGTCCCACTCACCCTCCGAGATGGCATTTGCAGCACATGCTGGGCCACCCACCCTTGCACGTTCCCAGTCCTTCCCTGCATCCTTTGCAGCAGCCGCAGGGGGGCGGCCAGGTGTGAGTCGGGACAGTCCAGTGCACACCATCCCGGCAGGGCTACAGGACACTGCGTGGGGCTCTCCTTCATCACTGGGTGGCCTTTTAGCCACAGTGTTCATCTGCCATGAAGCTCTGCAGCCTGCTCAAGCACGAGCCCTGTTCACTGCAGGTATAAATGAGACATCCACCGCATTCATAATGCAGAAATTCACATTTCCATCCAAAAAGAAACAAGCATTAAAGAATGTCTATCTCTGTTTCGATTGGCAGGCCCCAATAATGTTTCTCTATTCAAAGCTGATGGTGAACCTTCAGAAGTCAACAGTAAACTAGTGTTATATTACACCCCACAGGTAATTATCTTCTTAGTGTCTGATACATACACACACACGCGCGTTACAGCGGGAGTCGCTTGCCTCCCCTGAGCACATTGACTTTTAACAGACCCCCTAAATCATGCGGTGGGTTTGGTGTGGGGTAATTGAGAATGAATGGGGGAAAGTTACATGAGAGGAGGCAATGCCTTCATCGTTATATGATTGGATATGACTGGTTTTGATCGGCTGTGATTGGTTCATGCGATAAATCCCACCTCTTGTGCATTCTGCGTTCACGAATTAGTCTGAATAAACAATATAATGGCATTAATGGGAAGACTAATTCAAAAAAGTAAATAAACAACTCACACACTTAGATATAACTACTTTAAGTCAAAATAAGACTTAAAATGGCATGAAAACATGATCTGTAGGAGTTTTTAGTGAGTAATCAGCTTGGTGAAATTTAAAGTAAATCTCCATGTCTGTGACCAGTAATTACCAAACTTTGATGACTGATGATCTGAAAAATTAAAAAATAATTAGAAGTTAACTATTAAAAAGAATAGCTGAACATACGTTCACAAATAAAATAAATTGTTTAAACTGCAACTGCATTTGGAATAAATGTAAACTTGATGAGATTCATACTTGGCTTTAATAAATAGAATATTGATTACATTGTTAATGTAAATTGTAGAAGTGGGACATGAATTTACTTTTGATAACTTTACATTAGCTGTCTTTAATGTGTTTGCATCAAAAACTATTTTAAAATATTTATTTAGTTTTTCTTTACCTGCTATTGGGATACGGTTAAAGATAAGGACAGGTTTAGAGGTGGGTTAAGGGGTCGGAATAGGGACGACAGTCTAACTACAGAAATTAATTAAAGATAAAATTACAGGAAGGTATTTTTAAATGTACAAACAATTACAATGTAAAAACTTGTATGTAGACAATAAGTGCATTGTATCAAATGGTTAATTTAAAGATAAGTCTTGTGCACATTGTCCACATTCTTTTGTCTTGTAGGCCTTTAAGATCCAGATCTGCTTGGATTTGTCCCCCAACCATCTTTACGATGGCAGGCTGACTGGTCACAGAGTGGTGAACTGGGACGTCAAGGTGTGTATCTGTCACTGAGCTTCATTGTCTTTTAAGCTCAGAATGATTCATAGACTTGTTCTGACATCAGTACAGCCTTTTGTGTTTGCCAGTGTTGGGAAATGTGTGTTCAACACATACTTCTAGAACAAAACTCATAATCTGCAGGAGCAGTAACTGCTAATTATGTTTTATTATCTTGTCTTGCGTGTAGGATGTTCTGAGCTCAGTTGGTGGCATGGGAGCTCTCCTGCCCCTGCTGGAGCAGGTGTGTTTACTGGATCAGGGCGAGACTGTAGGTCAGGAGACTTCAGATCTTCTGGGGCCAGAGCTCACATCCTCTAGGGGCCCTGCCGGCATGCTGCTGCCACTGGGGAAGTCATCTGGTCAGTACTCTCTCAGCTGTGACACATTGGTAGCAACAGGTCTGATTCCAATCCCTCTCTCTCTTCCCATCATTCATGTCCATATATGCATCAAATAAAAAACATTAGCTTAAAAGTATAAACAGATTCTGCTGTAGTTTCTGTGAATTGAATGTACAGATCTTACAAAAATGTCACTTCAAAACCAATTTGTATGGACATTAAAGTCATGATTTTTATAACCATTTCTTACTATGTGTAAGTAAGTTGTTGTTTTTTAGCATGCGTGTTTGGCAGTGTTATTTTTTTAGGATTACTTATAAACTACTGTCATTTGATTTGTATTATTTGTATTTGTTATTTATTTTAATTTTAGTTAAATTATGTCTGAATTTATTATGTCTGTATAGGTCTTTTATTAAGTTTTTAGTTTTATTTAATTTGAGTTATTTTAATACTTCAACAAACTAAATGGAAATGAAATAATATATATATATTGAATTTATAAATGTATATATATATATATATATGTATGTGTGTGTGGTTGTACATACACACATATGTAGTTGTTTTTTTGGTGTTTGGCTTAGTGTTATGTTAGAATCATTATTATACTCTTACGCCTTTTGTTCTTTACTATTTTGAATTGTTTTTAGCTTTATTTTTTGTTTTTCATTTAAATGTTAAGTTTTGAAATTTTGTTGTATGCATTTATCATTTTTATTTAATCTCTTTATTTTTAAAATGTGTATAAGTAGTATTTATAAAGTTTTAGCTTTTAGTTTTGGATCTGCTTTTAGTTGTTTTAGTGCTTCAATTGATTGCTTCTGTTGTCCTCATTTGTAAGTCGCTTTGGATAAAAGCATCGGATAAATGACTAAATAAAAAATAAATACATACAGTATATATGTATAATTACAGCAAGGTATTTTTGAGTACAATTTAAAAACATGTATGTACACAATAGGTGCTTTGTATCAATATATGTTGCTAAAATAAGTTTACTTTTTAACGGAAAATTAAGGTTATTATCATAATAAACTAAGACTAAAAACAAAAATTAACAATTAAAATAAATAAAAATAGTTGTATTCCAACTAGTTGCCAAGACATTTCTCATTTTCATTTAGTTTAAGCTGAAGCACTAAAATAACAAGTAAATAAACTAGAACTAAAAACTAAGACAATATGGATGCATTTTCAAACTGAAAAAGTAAAAGAATATAGACATTTAAAAAAATTAAAATGACCCTCGAAAAACACACAAACCTTAATTTAAATTAAAACTCCGTTTCAAAATACTAGCAAAAGCTATAATAGATTATCAATTATACTAAAACAGCACTGTGCAAAATACGGTTTTAATATTTTTCCTTTTTTAAGAATAGTTTTTTTTTTTTTACAGTCACGTTAACAGTAACAGCTTGTTATTTTATGATGTAAATTCTTCTGGAATTGCAGTATGAGTCACCATTGATGTTTTCTGTGATTCATAAAGTTGTGTATGAGTGATTCTACGTGTGTTTGTGTGAGAGGCTGCAGGCGAGTTTGTGTTTTTCGTGTTCTGCAGTTGAACTTTATTACCTTTGGCTGTTGATTTCCCATGTAATGCCGTTGCAGCAATTTGTTGTTACACTTTGCTAATGTGAAACTGATTGCTGCTTTGTGTGTGTATGTGTGTTAGAGGGCCGTTTAGAGAAGAACAGTGTAGCAGCGTTTTTGCTGATGATTAAGAACATGCTGCGCAACCATCCGGCCAATCAAGAGAGTCTGCTTCAGTTCCACGGGCCGCCCATCATCGGAGCCATGCTCTGCAAGGTACGCACACACACACACACACACACACACACACACACACACTGGTGAATAGAGAGGGCGTCTGGATGTCTAACAGGACATATTGGTGTATGTAACTTCAAGGCGTAGCATCCTGTTAGGAAACACTTGTGTTAACAGTCCCATGATATTGCACAATACACACACAACCACAGTTTCTCATGCTTTAAGGTTTTATCTGGTGCCAGGAATCTTTAAAGAAATGAATAAGCAAGTGTCTGACGTAAACTCATTCAAGAGTCAAATCAAGATTTCACACGTTTGTCACAACAGCATGTTCCAACATCTGTGACATTTAACACGTAATCAATATGAAAGTTTCAAATAGAGGCTGCATAGTTGTCATTACATTGGCGATTAGATCAGATACTAGGCATGTGATATTAAGCAGATAATTTGATGAGACGATAAGGAAAAAATTATATCTATGGCTGTCTCCGTTACAGCAGCTGAAGTTCATAGAAACAGATGCTGATATATTTCTGATCTGTTGTAAGATCATTAGACTCAGCAGTGGCTTTTATTGTTCCACAAAATTAAAAGTCATATCTGATTTGCTTTTGATGATGTACTGTGACTTGACAGTCTTGTAAAGTCCTTTGAAGAGAGTTTCTCGGGTTTGAGAGTTGAAAAGTACACACACACTCGTAGTTACACAAGTATACCATCCTCAGGCTTAAAACATGGGCTGTCAATTAAATGCATTAATGTAGGACAAGTATCAAATGTAATTAAATTAAAATGCATACTAGTTTACCATTATATTTATAATAATAGTTTTTATTCATATTTATAAGAATGTTTATTAATATTTACACTATCGTTTAAAAATTTGGGGTCTGTAAGATTTTTCTCTTATGCTCACAAAGGCTGTAAAAAATACAGCAAAAGTCATATTGTAAAGTATTATTACAATGTAAAGTAGGGCTGTCGCGATTCGTCGATTTTATTCGACTATTAGATTTTTTTTAAATTCTCGACTTCATTTGGCTCGCGTCGACTAACCTGCAAAATACCGGAAGTGGCGCATTTCACGGACGACAATCCATAAAACACATTTAGACTGTTTCCCAAGGCTGCATGATATATTAAACCCATTTAAAAATCATAATTAAGCATAATTGTGAATTCACAAACGCTACGATTTAATTAAATAATTATATGCGATGCAGTTCTAATACAGTATATGCACTTTAAATATTTACAAGTGTGTAGGTTAAGTACGTGCATCACACAGAGGCTCTGTTCACAGTAATTCCACAGGAACTGTTATCATTTACATGTATGGAGCGTCTCAAACTCAATCTCTGCATGTTGTTGTGAGTTTGGGTTTATTATAACGTTCATCTGGGAACGCAACGTGCGCCATTTCATCAGATTTGTAAGGTAAATCATTTATAAATCTACACAAACTCATAGCATACATAGCGGTTTCAAAATAAAAGCTCAAACCCTCACTCTGAGTTTACACGTTTTGATGTCCACATATTCTTTCAATTACAGTGGCTATAGCCAAATATTAAAGATTAAGTTGACATTTGAATTAAATGGTGCTTGGTTAGTATTAAACAAGTATTGGATCGCACAGCAATGTGTAAAAATAATCATCAGGCCGTTGGCGCCCTCTGCAGGCCTTTGTTGTAATGCGTGATGTACTTTAGCTCTATTGTTTATAATACATTATGTATTTTAACAGTTTTGTTCAATAAAACCATATGATTTATTGCTTTTGATACTTTATTTGAACTAATTATTATTGCCTCATTGCTATTATGTATTTTAAGTCATTTTAAAGGCTATTGTTCACTTCTATTTTTATTACCACAAAAAAATTATTATAATTATAGGGCCCTATGAAATCCGTTTTATTTCCAAATTCATTTTTTTTCTATTTAAATTTTTCTATACTCTGTTTTAATGGTTAAATTACATTTTATTAATCAAAAAGCCTGTCTAATTAGAGTTTTACAGTTTTATCTTTACCAAATTCTGTTTTCCATTATTTTCAGGATTTCATTTTAATGGTTCCATTAAATTTTAATAATCAAAAGCATCTCCAATTAATTGATTTTATATTAAAAAAAAAAATAATAATAATACATCTTTTTTTTCAGAAATACTACACATTTACATTTGTCTCCTAAATAAATTCTGGTAAATAACATTTCTGGTAAATACTCCTTTAAAAAGTGTTTTTTTTATTATAATTTTATTATTAGTAGACTAGAACACGTGGATATGTTGTCATTCTTACACTATAACTATATATACACTTATACTGAACTTTGATTTCAGTGATTTGGACTATGAGATGGACACTTGCTTCTTGCACTCTATGTTGCACTTTACTTTTGCTTTAAAAAAAGGATTTCTTAGAAATTTGGATTTCATTTGATTTAATAAAATATAGTTTAATAAAATATTCTTAAGTAAAATTGTTGATTTTTTTTGTGGGAAATTAATCATTTAGATTAACCGATTAATCGATAAATTAGTCGATAGATTAATCGAAATAAAAATAGTCGTTATTGGCTGCCCTAATTTAAAGTCACTTTTTTATTTTTAAATATTTAAAAGGTTAATTTATTCCTGTGATGGTAAAGCTGAATTTTCAGTATTATTACTCCAGTCTTTAGTGTGACATGATTTGTGATTTATTTTTTTCAGAATGGCTTTATGAATAGAACGTTTGTAAATTTGAAATGGATTTTTTGTGTATGAATGTAAAAGTCTATACTGCCACTTTTGATCAATTTAATGCATCCTTTATGAATAAAAATATAAATTTCTTGGAAAAGAAAAAAAAACTTGTTGACCTCAAACTTTGGTATATTACCACATTATATGTACTGTATATAAATTTGTATACTAATAAAATGTATATTAATGAAAAAAACAGCAATCGGGCCTCCTGATCACTATCTAAATTAGGTAAAAGGGAGTTTGCTTATTAGAACAATTCAAGCTTGAATTAAGTAACTGAGCAACCAAAAATGTTTGTCTCTTTCATTTAAACAAACAATACCTTAAAAATTATATATATATAATAATTTTTAATGTATTGTTTGTTTAAATCTGTTGCGAGGAATATTTTTCAGCACATATCAATTTGATCATCATATCATTTAAATAATTTGATTATGTATTTTAATTGATTGATGGCAAAACACTTCATCTCCTGTCTCGCATTCTTTTTCTCCCTTTTTATTATTAGTAGACTAGAACACGTGGATATGTTGTCATTCTTACACTATAACTATATATACACTTATACTGAACTTTGATTTCAGTGATTTGGACTATGAGATGGACACTTGCTTCTTGCACTCTATGTTGCACTTTACTTTTGCTTTAAAAAAAGGATTTCTTAGAAATTTGGATTTCATTTGATTTAATAAAATATAGTTTAATAAAATATTCTTAAGTAAAATTGTTGATTTTTTTTGTGGGAAATTAATCATTTAGATTAACCGATTAATCGATAAATTAGTCGATAGATTAATCGAAATAAAAATAGTCGTTATTGGCTGCCCTAATTTAAAGTCACTTTTTTATTTTAAAATATTTAAAAGGTTAATTTATTCCTGTGATGGTAAAGCTGAATTTTCAGTATTATTACTCCAGTCTTTAGTGTGACATGATTTGTGATTTATTTTTTTCAGAATGGCTTTATGAATAGAACGTTTGTAAATTTGAAATGGATTTTTTGTGTATCAATGTAAAAGTCTATACTGCCACTTTTGATCAATTTAATGCATCCTTTATGAATAAAAATATAAATTTCTTGGAAAAGAAAAAAAAAACTTGTTGACCTCAAACTTTGGTATATTACCACATTAAATGTACTGTATATAAATTTGTATACTAATAAAATGTATATTAATGAAAAAAACAGCAATCGAGCCTCCTGATCACTATCTAAATTAGGTAAAAGGGAGTTTGCTTATTAGAACAATTCAAGCTTGAATTAAGTAACTGAGCAACCAAAAATGCTTGTCTCTTTCATTTAAACAAACAATACCTTAAAAATTATATATATATATTAATTTTATAATAATTTTTAATGTATTGTTTGTTTAAATCTGTTGCGAGGAATATTTGTCAGCACATATCAATTTGATCATCATATCATTTAAATAATTTGATTATGTATTTTAATTGATTGATGGCAAAACACTTCATCTCCTGTCTCGCATTCTTTTTCTCCCTTAGGTTCCCAGCAGTATGATGGACATGAGTGTATTGATGGCCTGTCAGTTCCTGCTCAAGCAGGTGTCCAACGAGGGCAACAATGCCCTTCTGTCACAGCTGTACCAGTACCTGCTCTTTGACTTCAGAATCTGGAGCCACAGCCACTTTGCAGTCTGCCTGGGTAAACAACCAAAGCACATCACAATAGCATTAGCCATTGCTTTTTTTGTTATTCAGCTCACATAGATTAAATGCAAATAATAACCAGGTCCTAAAGGAATAGTTTACCTGTATTTATGTTGGTTTGTAGGTCATGTGCAGTACCTTGCCACCGTCATCAATGAAGGCAAGCTGAAGACTCGTAAGAGGTATGGTGTACAGTACATCCTGGACTCAATTCGGACACACTACAGGTACGTTCAGAACTGAGAAGTACTATTATGATTTTGCTTGGAGATCTAAGAAAATTAAATATTTAGTGTGGATGAAAGATTTTTGTAAGTGTTTTTTTGTGTCCACAGTGTGGAGAAGGATGGCAGTCCTCTGTCTGATGAGAGGCAGACGGTGCAGATCTCTCTTTTCGCTCTGCTGAAGGACCTTCTGAAATCTCCCACTGCTGAGGAGCTGCACAGTGTACTAGCCTACGCTGCAATAGTGCAGGACGAGCAACAGGTGACCCACACAAACACAAAATTGCTCTGTTCCAAAACCTAGTGTGTTCCTCCTGAGACCGAAAATACATGCAGATAGCTATCGGTGATAAGACATTGGTAGGTTGAATTCCTGAATGGAGTAAACAGTGTGTCTTTTTGTGTCAGATCAGTGTTTCTTTGAGTATCCCAACCAGCCAGACACATTGACTCAACTACTGGTGTTATTTTGGGGTGGAACTACCTGTTTGCATTTAATTGTTATTCTATGTATTGCTCATAAATATTGAGTGTTGTAATGCCAATTTCATAGTTTTATGGTTTCATAAAAAAAAAAGACCACCACAGGTTTTAGTAAAGTTGGCCAAACTGACCCGTATGCAAATTTTGTCTCAGAATGGTATTTGTTTGTCATACGTTTTGTCAATTATAAAAATAAAAAAAGAATTAATTAATAGCTTGGCATGCCATGGATTACACAACAGTTTGGTTTGTCACTTTCATGTCAGTTTAATTTTGTGTGTTGGAATATGAAATGTTTTGAGCTTGTCCACTTTTGACTACTTCCAGAGGTAGTTGAAAACGTATTTAATTGGATTTTTTTTCTTTGATATAGACACTCGTGTGGTCAAATGCATTCAAACAGTCACTAAAGACCACTTCCTCTCTGAATACTGTCCTAATTCTTAAACATTACAGGATGTGTTGTTGAAGTGTGCTAACTAGATGGGATTTAAATTTGCCGGCTAGGGCTGCACGATTAATCAAAATTAAATCGCAAAGGCGATAAATCGCGATTAGGCAGAAGCTGCGATTTTCATGCGTATCTTTCAGTGAAGCACGGTTCTGTGATCAGCAGTAAATCTCCATCCGAAGGCCGAAGGGCGCTCTCGTGCTGAAACTCCAAATACGCCTCGCAGAAGAAACCCAGGAAATCCCTATAGCGGTTGCTGAATAAACAGAAGATTTAACTGCTTTCATTAATTCAACGTGACTAATAAACACGAATACGACAATATATGGTTTATCCGAGTTCGTCTTATTATAATTTTTGTTATAATAAAGTATATAATAATGCAATGCTAATCGACATAGACTTTATCGCTGCTTAGAATACTATGAAATATATTGCGTGCCTTATTCTGTGTAAGAAGCCACATCATCTCACAGAAGGATTTATTTCAAACAGTCGACTGACGTTATGAAAGGAGTTTGGTGTAAAAACATCAAACAAAGCAGCATTTGCTACACAGAGCCGTAGTTCACTGACAAGCTATGCAAACAGCTTTCATAATCGTAGAACGATTTCTTAGATTTCATAATCGCGCGATTAAATCGTCTGCGATTTTGTGTAGCCTGTCAGTGAACTATGGCTCTGTGTAGTAAATGCCGCTGAACGCATGTGCTGGAGATTTACTACTTCTAGAACTAGATTTACTACTAACCACAGAACCCGCTTTACTGACCAGATGCGCATGACAATCGCATTTGATTAATCGTGCAGCCCTATTGCCGGCTGAAATTGTAAGTTGGGTTTGAAGGTGAAAAAGTTCTGCCTGTTTTCCTACCATTCCAGATTCTAACACAAACCCACAATGTTCGGCGTAGTTTTACAGCTATTAGAACAAAAAGGAAAGTTGCTACTCCCCATATCATTTCAGTTGTTTCCTTTCATGTTCTTATGTAAATTGCACAAGCATATTTCGCAGTATTAGATCGAAAGACCAGAAGAGGCCCATACGTAAACCCAGCTAGGGCTGCACGATAAATCGAAATGGAATCGAAATCGCGATTCGACAGAAGCTGCGATTGTCATGCGTATCTTTCAGTGAAGCACGGTTCTGTGATCAGCAGTAAATCTCCATCCAAAGGCCAGAGGGCGCTCTCGTGCTGAAACTCCAAATACGCCTCGCAGAAGAAACCCAGGAATGCCTATAGCGGTAGCTTTTATTGATTCAACGTGACTAATAAACACACGATTATGACAATATATGGTTTATCGGAGTTATTATTATTATAATTTTCATTAAAATAAAGTATATTTATAATGCAATGCCTTTATCACTGCTTAGAATACTATGAAATACAGTATGTTGCGTCCCTTATTCTGTGTAAGAAGCCACATCATCTCACAGAAGGATTATTTCAAAGTGAGTTTGGAGTAAACATGTTATTAAATGTGGTATTTTCACATGCTTTCAGATGGAGCAGTATTTACTACACAGAGCATAGCTCTGAGAAGCTATGCAAACAGCTGTCATTATCACGAACAATTTCTTCGATTTCATATTCGCGCAATAAAATCATCTGCGATTTTTTTTGCGTAACTTGTCAGTGAACTACGGCTCTGTGTAGTAAATTCTGCTCCATCTGAAAGCACGTGATGATGATTTACTGCTGATTACAGAACCGGCTTTACTAACAAAATGCGCATGACAATCGCATTCGATTAATCATGCAGCCCTAAACCCAGCCATAGACTCTCCCCTCAAAGAAATCAGGAAAGTGGCCAAAAGTGGGCAAAAGAGAGACTAAAACAGCAGGTGTAAATGGGAATGTGTCTCCATTGTCTATTTGTGATCTGATCGGCCAAAGTGCATCTTAATACCAGGTGTATTAACTGAATTTATTTACTGAACCTTTTAAAAATTTGTTTATAATCAAATTGTAATTGAATTTTTAATTAATGAATTGATACTTTTTCTTTGAAGGAACCTTTTTCATTCCATGTGTTGTTTCTTATTATGGTGATATTCTGGTAGGGCTAGAGCTCGCTAATTGTGGACCAAATGTTCTCCTTCTCTGTAGGTGATCAGTATTCTGGATGTGTTACACACTCTATTGAGGAGTTCTCCATCTCCACGTGAGCAGGCTGTGACGGTTCTTCTGGAGCGAGGGGTGGAGCAGCTCTACTGTCTGCTGCTTAAAACCAACTATGGAGACGAGGCTCGTGAGAGAGTTTTCAGGGTGAGAATAAGCTTGTACTTTAAATGATGGCATTGCAGTAAGGCATGTATTGAGATGACCTTTTGAAACCAAAAACGATTAGATCAGTATCTTTCAGAGTGATATGAACACATGTTCTGCTGCAGGTCTTGTATAAAGTCCTGAAGAGTGAACGTATACCTGAGCGCAGTAAAATGCGCATCAAGCTCAAGGACTCTGGCTACCTTGGGCTGGTCTGCTCCTTTGGTGACGTCCCCATCACAATGGCGACTGTACGCTGTCTGTATGAGCAGGTGCTCGCCACAGGTAAACTGAAGAAAAGGTGGATGGCAGTTTTCAACTTTAAACTTCAGGTGTTGATTGGTTTGTTTTGTTGTTTATTTGGTGCAGATCCCACTCCTAATTTTAGAGACCTGTTGGCAGTGGCATACCTGTCCCATCGTGCTGACCTCAGCGTCCGACTAGATATCTGTCGTAAGGTGAGTGACTGATGAAAAACCAGCCTAAGATGGTTGGCTGGCCTTACCTGGTCTTCCATCCTGGTCATAGCTGGTTTAGCAGACTTGTTTTAGAGGGGTTTTGACCACTTCTTTATCTGGTAAGTCTGGTCTTAGCTGGTCAGGTTGTGAGACCAGCTAAAACCAGACGAATACTAGCTTGGCAGGGCTGGAAGACCAGCTTGATCGGGTTAAACCAGATAAATCCAGCTAAGATTAGCCAACCAGCTTCAACCAGTATTAATGATAAGCTTATTTTATGGGGTGTTGGACTTTGAAAACACAGTTTTTTCAGTTAGACTTTGGTTAGCAAAGTTGCTAAGAGCAAGCTTGCTAACAGTTTAGCGTACTGCCTTCACATATCGTTGAATGTGCCCTTTAGGTAGAGTCAGAAATATAATAATTACGAGCCTACATGAATCATACTTCTGATTGGAAAACGCAAGATTCTAGATCATACACAAGTTATCTAATTGTGACGTTGGATAGGGATGTGTTAATTTAGTGGAAACACTGATTTATAATATAGAATATATCACTCACCGGTTACAGATTTGAATTAGTCTGATGAATCCTTCACCAATGAATCACTGTATCCGTCATTTTTAAAGAGTCTTTACTGATTCAGCAGCTGACTCACTCAGGTTCAAATCATATCAGGTTCACATGTCCAAACAAAAGCCAATCTCCCATTTGACCCATTCTACCCATTTGACAATATAAGTTTCACTTGCTTAACCACAAAATACAGTCCATCTGACATTCACTTGCAAAATGCAACACAATGATAGAGCATTTAAAACACTTTGTAGCAAAACAAAACCCATTTCTAATCGTACATGTTTTGAATGGTATGTTCTTGACTAAATTATTATTAAATTAGTAAATTAACATTTCTCTCTCCCTCTTTCATCCCTGTAGCTCTTCCACTTGATCTACTCCAATGAAGAGTATGTGAAGCAGCTCGCTCGTCAGTCAGGCTGGCAGGATGTTCTCACCAAACTCTACATCAAAGAATCGTACGAGTCTCGCGTTCTCAGCCAATCCAATTCTTTGTCCAGCCCCACCAACTCGCTGGACCCTGTTCTTTCCAGACCCGTCTTCCGTCGTGAGGACAGTGTAATGGAGGACACTCGGCAGAACGTCTACATTTCCCTCACTGCCCGCCACGAAGAGGAGTACGAGGAGGAAGAAGCTCAGGATGCGTCTGAGGGCTACTCTGACCTCTCCCAGTCTCCCCCGTCAACCGGAAAACTCAAGAGCGATTCCTTGCACTTCAAGCCATTTGACTCCGGAGAACAAAGCAGTCATTCGTCCACCCTGTCCAACACTTTAGACATTCCATCGTCGTCCCGTTTGCTGGAAGAAGAGGAAAGCGTGTACCAGCCGCTCTCACCCTTCAGCTCACCCTTTGAGCTGGAACTAAGCCTTCAAAAAGGACCCCAGACACCTGTGGGTAGCCAGCCAGAGACCCCCTCTCCTCTGGAGCACAGTAAGAGCTTCCCAGGCATGAGGCCACGCAAGAGCTCCAGTCTGTCCAACGTTCTGGACAACACAAGCTACAGCACCGAACCTCCTACAGACACCATCTCCAACACATCCAACCCACAGGTACATGCTGAACTGGGGGTGGGCGATATGACCAATTTTATTTCACAGTAATGATATATATCACAATATAGTTATATTTGCTTTGAATAAGGTCTTTATGATATCAAAATTTTGATACCATAGAAATTTTCTAATTCTTGTCACTAGTGTTAATTTCACAAAAAAACTAATAAATAGCCTAAATTAAAAAAAACCTCAAGCTCACTGAAGACAAGTAAACAGTCAGCGATTAAATAAGAATAAGATACTAATTACAGAAATGCTACACACGTTGTATAAAGTAATCAAATGTATAAAATACTACATATTCTTCGCTGTGTAAATTAAATATATATTTCTTCTTATTAAAGCTACAAAAGTGATTTAGTCAAGAGCAGTGAGAGATTTTCTCTCTTTTGTTGTTTGAGTAACATGAATGACAGACAGCGGGAATATTAAACTGCTGTCACTTTAAGAGCTGCCCAGATCCAATATACAGGTGTTTTCTTTCTCAGCTGTTTGCTTCAAAATTACTGTTTACACAGGGATACTTGCAAAGACAGCATTTTGACACATACAAGTGTGTGTATTAAACCATATAATTCACAGCAAAAATAAATATAAATAACGTTCAATACCCCCTCGCACATTGAGCACCATCTTCACGCATATAGCGTAACAAGTCCAAAATCTCCCCTGGTTGACACATTTCTACCGGTTAATCGTGCTGAACACTTGCTTACTTGTTGTCACTCACTCATTCAGTGGATTGTATTAGTAAAGTAATGTAGGGAATAGTAAATATAAAAGCTGAGGGGGTGATTGCAGAATGCAGCTCCTGAGACAAGATAACTACAGGCACAGCAGACTGAGGGTGTAATTAAAGACAAATGGAGAAGCAAGGTCAAAGTAAATTAATAAAATATTATCTAATAAGCTCTATGGACAGTTTTATAACGAATATACATTCCTCTACTTATGCCAAATCCTAAAATATGTTATTGGGCAGAAATTGTAAATATATACTTTTTTTTAAAAGATCATTCAAAGATGCTATTTTAAAGATCATTATTTTGTGTATTTGGTGTAACAGAATATGTTGACATGCTTTAATGTTCAAAAAACCCATTATTTTTCAAATACTGTACATTATTGTAGGTCCTCTATGCCCCGCCTCTCTCAAACATGTCGTTTTCAACAAAGCCCTCTCCTTTGACAAGCACAGTCTGCTCTGATTGGCCAGCTGACCCAGTGCATTGTGATTGGCCGAACACCACAAGCACGCGTCGGAAATGTAACGCCCCTTACCATAATCGCGAGCGTCAGCTTTCAAAGTAAATATCAAGACAGTTAATAATGTCGTTAGTTTTACCATCAGTTCAAGCCCGAAAGGGCAACAGAGTCGGGTGACGGACACCGTGATGATGCAGTACACAAGCCGCAGTTAAGACAGCTGATGTGCTATGATTTTTGACAAGCAGTTCACTCTCCTGTGATGTGACCCTGTTCCTCTCTCACGCACACACACACGACGCGTTACTCTGCGCTGCGCAAAACTCCGCATTTGAACAGTCAATAGCAAATACTTAAACTAATAACTTAACTTTTATAAAGAATATCTCTTTGGATTTGAGACTTTAGTCTTTGCAACTTTACAGATCTTCTTTATGCACCAAGAGCTTGTAACACTCCAAAGAGAAAGGAAAACTTGAAATCGCATCATATGACCCCTTTAATTAAAAAATCCTTATCTAGTAAATCGCAAACAGCTGAAAAGGGGGCCCTCAAACCATGTGTATTACTTTAATAACTTTGTTAGCTGAAAACTTGCCTCTCTATCTCCCCCATTAGGCTCCCGAGGAGGAGTTGTGTAATTTGCTGACGAACATCATATTCTCTGTGCTGTGGAGTGGCACTGAGGGGTCTGAGGATGTGATATGGAGAGAAAGGGGTCAGGTGTTCTCTGTCCTCACCAAGCTTGGCTCATCCTGTCAGCTGGTGCGGCCACCTGATGACATCAAACGCAGGTCAGAAGCTTAAAACTTTAATGCTTTAAAACTTACTTATTCAGATATAATGACAGCTCATAAAAAAATTGAGAAAGAAGGCACTGCATTAACAATTCCTTTGTCCCAGAGAGATAAAATGAAGACTGACATCTTTTCAGACAGATTGAACTTTGAAGGTTAACTTTTTGGAATTGGATGAACCTTGAGTGAACAATCTCCTAACCCACCTGAAGTATTTAAATGCGTGGGAGAAGTGCCAATGACTTTAAAGTTTCAATGAAGTAGAGGAAAATGGGCATCTTTCTATTTTGTGCCCTGTAAATCTTATTTTAAGTTGTAAATGACCTCCATTATGAGACAACCTACTGCATTTGAAATCCAGTCGAGATCAATGAGCTGAGACTGAAGTGAGGTGCGGTACATGAAAGTGTTCTCTGGATTCCTTTGGTTCAGATGAGGGCAGGGTGGGGATCTCTGGAGGGCAGATGTTCTTTGTGCTACAGGGCTGTTGCTTTTCTTTGGTGTGGCTCAAGCATTGCATCACCATAGAGCTTGTTTTTTCTTTAAGTCTTAGGGTGTGTCTGTCTGATGACTTGTTCAAGACATTGAGTATTATAAGCTGGTGGGAGTGTTACAGATGCATTATGTGTATGTTGTAGTCTGTTGGAGATGATGCTGGAGTCGTCTCTGTCAGATTTGAGGGACTCTCAGGGCGTGTCTCTACCCCATGTGCCTTCTTTGCTCCGCCTCCTCAGACTGCTCCAGGACTTCCTGTTCGCCGAGGGCACTGACAATCAAACACTATGGAGTGAGAAGGTGGGGAATGGATGGATATGTTCTCACTCTGATATTATAACTCACACACTCTTATTTCAAAGCCAGAAGAGTTTGAAACAGGAAGTTGAAAGAAATCCACGTTTAGGATATTAGGCTGTGCATGCAAATCTAATTAGATTTTTTTTCTTCATATGTTAGAAAAAAAAAGGTTTTTGGAAACAGACCTAGAAAATATTGCACACGCCACATCCCAAATTATGAAATTAATAAATAAATAAACCCGACCTGAAATCTGATCTGACTCTTGAGACCTCTGATGCAGAATCAAAACAACATATGATTTTAATCATATTTCAATCATTTCAATGTTGTTGTTGTTTAGGCAAAACTAAACATAAAATTGCTGTTGCATAAATTACTGTTCAAACGTTTGGGGTTAGTAAGATTTTTAATATTTTTGAAAGACGTCTCTTATGCTCACCAAGGCTGAGCTTAATTGATAAAAATACAGTAATATTGTGAAATATTATTACAATTTGAAATAACTGCTTTCTATTTGAATATTAATGTATATTAATTTTCTATTTGAATATAAATGTAATTTATGCCTGTGACGTGATCCTTCCTGAAATCATTATAATATGCTAAGTTGGTGCATAAGAAACATTCTTATTATTATCATTGATGAACATAGTTGTGATGTTTAATTTTTTGTTAGTTTTTTGTTCAGAAACCATGGTCATTTTAAACCTTTTGTAACATTATAAATGTATTTACCATCATATTTGATCAATTTAATGAATCCTTGCTGAATGGAAATATTAAGTCATAAATGACCACATTGTACCCTAGTATATAACATACAAATTCATAATTATAAGGATAAGTCTCTCAAACATAGAAACTGATATGTACTGTTTGTACATATATGTAATATTGGTTTTAATAAGTGTACAAATTCTTATTTAGGGAAACTTTATTCTGATGTTTTATTGAATACAATATGTTTATTTGTGAATGAGTTTAAGAGTGTGTCTATATTTGGGGCAGATTTTTGAGGGGGTGGTGAATCTGTTGGACAGGCTGCAGGCATGGCACACGACCCCTGGGTCAGCGGGGGCCGCTGAGCTCAAAGAGATGTCTCTGATCGGCCTGCGTATCATCACTGGATACATTCAGCAGCAGCAGAACCCACAGGTACACACATATACACACGTCTTAATAAGAATTCCAGAGTTGTGTTTTCAATTTCTTGCTCTTTGATATTTACAAATGTGTTTTTTTTTATTCGCTGATTATGTGGGATGGACTGAACAATTATATTATGACAGTTTCAAACAAAACTAAAAATCACTCATGGTGGACGCTAGGTATACTCCCTTCTACAGGTGGAGTGTTGAACATACGCACACAGTTGTGTTCAGGATTATTAGATATGCCTTTGGGCTATAAAGAGCTTTTTTTAGGCTGCAGGCATGGCACACGACCCCTGGGTCAGCGGGGGCCGCTGAGCTCAAAGAGATGTCTCTGATCGGCCTGCGTATCATCACTGGATACATTCAGCAGCAGCAGAACCCACAGGTACACACATATACACACGTCTTAATAAGAATTCCAGAGTTGTGTTTTCAATTTCTTGCTCTTTGATATTTACAAATGTGTTTTTTTTATTCGCTGATTATGTGGGATGGACTGAACAATTATATTATGACAGTTTCAAACAAAACTAAAAATCACTCATGGTGGACGCTAGGTATACTCCCTTCTACAGGTGGAGTGTTGAACATACGCACACAGTTGTGTTCAGGATTATTAGATATGCCTTTGGGCTATAAAGAGCTTTTTTTGTAAACAGCTTCAGTTCATTCCATTGGAGAGTAGATGTCCATATATGGCTATATGTGAGGTTTTTTATCGTTCTCCTCCAGGCTCACTCAAACCCATCCCACACTCAAATGAGATCATATCAACTGACTGAAGAACTGACTTTTCAGCGAAAACATGCGCCTGCCTCAAGACTCTTTACAATGTGTTGTTCATAAGCATGTTTGTTTCCTATTGGAAGGTATAGGAAGCACTAAGCTTGTAATTATATTCCTTAGTATAAAGTGCTGTAAAGTTCAATTGTAGTTTGGAAAAAAGACTCTTAAATTACAAACAGTTATCTGACAAATATGTCTTACTGGCCACTGAACTTTACTATGCATGTTAATTTAAAAAATGAATTGTTTAGCTAATACATACATACATTGGGTATTAGGCAAGTGTTAATTTTGACCTTAAGGCTTGACATGACTTTAATATTCATAGAAATTCTGAGTTGGATCAAATAAGTAACCTAAATGCATCCTTAAAACCATAAATGAATGTGAGCTCGTATAAACGAGCTGCTGTGCTCACAGGAACTCTATAATAAGCATGGATAAACAAGTGCCACTCAGAGTGAAAGCCTTGTTTCAGAAATAGCCTTAGACAAAGACAAGAGGCAGACACGAGTAGATGAACAAGACTAACAAGGGGACACAACACAGGTGTGCATGACCAATAGGAGAAAACCTTTTTTTAACATGATTTTGAATGCTGTGAATTCAAAGGAATAATAGCTTACTGCATCCTGTGTACTATATATAAAAAAGTTAAAATAATAATTTTAAAAAATGTATAGTCCAGTCCAGTAGTTAGGCAATTATTCTATTAATGTAGTATATTTTTATAGTATATCATATACTGCATTGGGTAAAACTATTAAAATAGCGTTTGTTTATTTAAATATAGCTGAAACAAAATAAAATGTAAATATTAGTTCAAAACTAACTTAACCGGAAATTAGAAATGTTGCCTTGATGACTAACTGAAGTAAAATAATTTTGAAATACTAAAATTACTCGATCTAAAACAGAAATCAAATTTAATTCAAGCAGAGTAGAAGTAAAAAAGTTCTACAAAAAGAAAAAGAAAATTGACAAAAGCACATAATAAGTACTGTGATAGTAGTAGTAATGTATAATGCTAAAATAACACTGATGTATCACACTAAAAATGTTTACTATAAACTGTAAGTATAGTAGATAGTACATATACTGTATCCATTAAAATGTTTTTATTATGTACTGTGCGGTATGTAGTCAACATTAAGCTATTATTCAATTGGTATACTATACTATTTTATACTTACAATATATATAATATAGTACAACACTATAATTTATGTTCTATGTCTGTACATCTTCACATTAAAACCATTGTATGAACACTTTAAAATTTGTTTTTTTTTTGTTATAATTAAGTATTATTGGAGTATGTTTTACAAGAAAATAACATTTTAATTGTTTGTGAAATTTACTTACAGTTTCTGTAGTTTTTCCGTGTAGTACATACTTTACTATAGTATTTTGTATATATCACATAAAAATGATGGTATAGTATAGTATATACTGCATGAATACAGTAATACATAATATGATTGTGTGCTATCCTAAACACATTCAAATATCAATACACATATCAGAATAAAAAAAGGGAGACACAACACCAAAACCATGACAGCAACATGTAATATCTGCTGTTTGTTTTTGTTTTTTCCTCAGGTGTGCGAGATGGCGTGTTTAAAGCTTCATAGCCTGCTGCAAACTGTGTTATGTCTGTCCTGGGAGGAGGTGTGTTTTCTTCTGGGTCGTCTCGGTGCACCACTTTGGCCTGCAAACTGTGGCTCAGACCCGGGCGCCGAGGCTTTGCTGAGCCCTCTGGTGCCCATCGTCCGAGCGCTTCTGGACCAGCATGCGGATCGAACCACCCTTCAGAAGATGCTCCCCAACCTGCCCGCCACCAACGGCAGCCCCTCCTTCGCCCAGGATCTCCAGAACTACTGCAGCAGTGCTGAGTGGCAGCAGTTCTACCAGAACCACGTCAGTACAGCCCGATCTCCCTCTCACACACACATACACACACACACACACACAGACACTTCGCTTAGAATACACTCGGTTAGACTGTTTACCTTACGATAAGCTGGCAGCTTCCCTTCCGCTGTCTTGTCAGTATATGTTTCCACAAACCTATTTTGTTTTACCTTTTTTGGATGCAGAATGTCAGAAATAAGTCTCTCAGCACTCATTCTCAGTCAAACAGGAGATAAGCTCATCATTTCACACAAAGCTCAATCCTGAAAGATTATACACTTTTTTTTGAAGCAACCCATTCTCTTATTTACATCTGTAGCATACTATATATAATCATCTTGGATTCATTTAGGTTTAGCTAAAGCTGATTTCAGCAGTGGTCCAGCATCAGAGCTGTAGTCTTCTCTCTCTAAAACTCAGCGGGCCTGTGTTTGTTTTAGCGTGAGGGCACTTTGACAGTTAATCCGCTTCCATTGTAGTGATGAACTCTTTATTTAGACTCTGTTCATCCAGTGCCAAAACAAGATAGAAAAAATGCTGAATTATTCCCCTCATCTCACAAATCCAAAACAAGCCATGCGTTTAAATTAAACGGATATCATGCCAGAGTGACCTGGAGATGATTTATGAAGGCTGGCGTGTGAGAGCATGTGCTTATAAATCTAACCTGTTTGGACTGTTCGTATATATAAAATCACACGGTATATTACCATGCCTTGAATCGGGACGTAAACCAGGTGTTGCACTATGCCCAAGCATATATCTGGGTGCAGGGAGGTGAAGAGAAAGAAAAGAAAATGTGTATTTTATATATTCAGCATTACACTATAACATGTGTACTAACTTTGAAAATGTAGCCTATTATATGTACTCTATCAACCTTTTACAGTGTAAATGAAAGCAGCAAAATGTCAACAACAGCAATATTTAGTATTATTATAAATGTATACAATGTATTTTAAAGTATGAATTATTTTAATAGTTGTAAATTGTATACATTTATAATATGAGTAAAATATGTTTTTTTGAAAATTATTGAATGCATTAATGTATGTAATTATATTATTTATACTTTTTATAAATCAATTCAAATGTACACTTATAAAATAATTAATTATTTAATGCACTATTGCTATATTATTTTTCATTTGAACAATTTTAATAATTGTAAATAGTTTGTTTACATTCATAATACAATTCAAATAATTATTTTACTCTTTAATTTATGCAATTTATTATATTATAGCGTGTGAGAGCATGTGCTTATAAATCTAACCTGTTTGGACTGTTCGTATATATAAAATCACACGGTATATTACCATGCCTTGAATCGGGACGTAAACCAGGTGTTGCACTATGCCCAAGCATATATCTGGGTGCAGGGAGGTGAAGAGAAAGAAAAGAAAATGTGTATTTTATATATTCAGCATTACACTATAACATGTGTACTAACTTTGAAAATGTAGCCTATTATATGTACTCTGTCAACCTTTTACAGTGTAAATGAAAGCAGCAAAATGTCAACAACAGCAATATTTAGTATTATTATAAATGTATACAATGTATTTTAAAGTATGAATTATTTTAATAGTTGTAAATTGTATACATTTATAATATGAGTAAAATATGTATTTTATGCAAATTATTGAATGCATTAATGTATGTAATTATATTATTTATACTTTTTATAAATCAATTCAAATGTACACTTATAAAATAATTGATTATTTAATGCACTATTGCTATATTATTTTTCATTTGAACAATTTTAATAATTGTAAATAGTTTGTTTACATTCATAATACAATTCAAATAATTATTTTACTCTTTAATTTATGCAATTTATTATATTATATTATATTGCAAACAATTCTAAAAAAAAAAAAAAGGTTGATTATCCTAACTGTTAACTATTTACATTTGATTTGTACAAACACATTAATATATATTTCTGATGTGTGGTTACAGATATTGGCTGCTTTACAGTAACTTCAAACATGTCTCATTCAATCAAATATTATTGCAAGAAATACCTATTTAAAAAAATGTATGTCTGTAGGTGGAGTCCACAATGCAGCAGTATGAGCTAGACACTTTTGGGAAGAGTCATGACCTGATGTCCAATTTTTGGAATTCCTGCTTTGATGACCTCATGAGCACTGCACAGAGGAGAGACAAGGACCGCTCCGACTGCAAAGCCAAGTTTCAGGTGTCTGTTAACCCCATTTATTCAAACACAGAGGGAATATGTTGGGCTAGTAAACAAAAGATTGGTGTTCAATCCCCACACAGAGCAGACCATGAGTTTCTACTGCTTGGGGATACTGGGATTATTCATTGCACATCTCAAACCCCAGCCAAACCATACATGTTTTTATGACAGATGAGTTAATAACATGGACTGTTTGTGTTCCTCTCTTTACAGGAGCTCATCATTGACACGTACCTGAAACGAATGCGCACAGAGAACAGCCGCTACCACAGTGTGCAGAAGATGATTAACAGCCAGCAGGGAGTGGTGTGGAGGCACTGGAAATCACAGCGCAGGTTACTGAGCAGTGAGAGAAGAGCCTGGGCACTCAGGTCTGCATACATTCAAATATTTTGATTCTTAGTGAATATTATGCATTGATGTATTTTTTGTCGTTTATCTCCTATTTACTTTGCACCATTATCATCACTATCAGATTAAATAAATAAATAATGTATATAGAGGGAGAGATTTAAAGGGATAGTTCACCCAAAAATGAAAAGTTGCTGTTAATTTACTCACCCTCAGGCCATCCAAGATGTAGGTGACTTTTTTTCTTCAGTACAGTAAAGAAGAATTTTAGTTGAAACCGTTGTCTTTGGTGAATCATAAAAGGCAAATCAATGGTTACCAGCATTTTGAGAGTCAAAAAAAGCAACACAAAATTAATTCTGTTGCTCCTGAATATATATTAAGGTCTTATGAAAAGAAATGATTGGTCTGTGCAAGACAGTGAACATTATGTATATTATATCATCAGGAGCTACGGGTATTAATTTTGTGTTGCTTGTGTTGCTTTTTGACTCTCAAAGTGAATCGCCAAAGACCATGGTTTAAGCTAAAAAAATCTTCTTTACTGTTCTGCTGAGGAAAAGTCACCTACAACTTGGATGGCCTGAGGGTGAGCAAATTAACAGCACATTTTCATTTTTGGGGTGAACTTTCCCTTTAAGATGAATAAGATTTAAGCGATGTCCAAAAACCTGAGACTACATTAGAAATCTGGGATTTTAAATTTCATTTAAACCTGGAAAGATAGACATGGGGATTAAAAAAATATATATAAAACTTGACTTAATGTTTATGTAGGATTTTTCACTCATTTTGGGTCACTAAAACCTATTAAATTAAATATATAAAATCCCAAATAGAAGCAGTCAGACTGTTTTGTCTGACTGTTGTAGCTCACTGTGTGAGGTTGAGTTGTATACACTGATGCTGTATATGAAGGTATTATATTGCGGTGTGTGTGATGATGGACTGAGTGGAAGTGTTTGTGTTTCAGGGTTCAGCCAGAGGTGAACTGGAAACTGTCGAGCGCAGAGACGTACTCTAAGATGCGTCTGAAGCTGGTGCCAAATTACAGCTTTGATTCCCACAGTGATGCCAGCGCACTGAGAGATAACATGGGTCAGTATCACTCTGGAAAATGTCTGCGTAATCTGTTAAAATCAATAGTGAGTAAAAGATCTCACAATGACTGTTGGTAAAATCATTTTGCTTTGACCAGATATTTTTAAATAATATCTGTCTGCTTGAACTCCCTGTTAATATTTATATATTGAAGTGTTTTGGTGTGTTTTTTTCGGCAGGAGCCGACAGCCCTCGCAGCTCAACCGAGCCCATCCCTCTTGCTGTTGCAAAGGAAGCCAAAGTTAGTGACATGGAGGATGACAAACTAGAGGATTTTGAAGATTTTGTCTTCATTGAGGAGTAAGTGTTTTCATGTAACTCTGAGATACATTTGCTTTGTAAAGCAAGTGATCTAAACCAGCTGATATAATATATAAGTTGATATAATAATAATAATAATAAGACGATCATATCACATTCATATTTACATTTAGTCAAAAGCTACTCTTTTATCCAAAGTGACTTACAAATGAGGACAATGGAAGCAATCAAAATCAATAAAAGAGCAATGATATACAAGTGTTATAACAAGTCTCAGTTAGCTTAACACAGTACACGTAGCAAGGGTTTTTTCTTATTCTATAACAAATAAAAAGAAAACCGACAGAATAGAAAAATAATAGAGCAAGCTAGTGTTAGAGGCCTTTTTTTGCTTTTTGTTAATTGTATAGTAAATAAAAAGAAAACAGATAGAATACAAAAAGAATAGAGAAGCTAGTGTTAGTTTTTTTTAAAGGAAAAAAGAAGTTGGAAAAAAAAAAGGGCAAGTTTAAAAAGGGTTTTTTTTTTTTTTTTTTTTTTTTGAATTATGGTGGCTTCAAATTTATTTTTTTTTTCAAAATCTGAACTAGGCTGTTCTAAATATCAGCACGGCCCAGTAAGTTTAATAAACAAGAAGTTAATATTGATTAACTTACCAGTGTTATTTTAGATTTATTGATATAAAGTTACAGTATTTATTATTATATTGAATTGATTTATTTTTATGTGTTCAGTTTTAATTTTAATTATACTTAAAGTTTTAGTAATTTTGTTAGATGCTTTTGTAATGTTTATTAGTTTTTTTTAATTAATTTTAATTTCAGTTTTAGTCATTTTTGTACAGCAACTTATTTCAGTTAGTTGCCAAAACAACATTTCTCATTTTTGTTTGTACGTTTTTCTTGTGATATTTATAGTTTATTTAATTTGAGCTTTATTTCAGTTACCAAACACATTGTTTTAATAGTTTTGGTTTTAGTTAACAAAAGTCTGTTTAGTCTATTTATACTGCAAATAATTCCTCACTGAAGTCAAAGCAGAATGAACTGTTACACGTTCCAGTAGACGCACAGTAGTGGTGTTTTGTTCCTGAATGAATCTGTGTTTTTGAATGAATCGTTTGAGTAATGATTCAGCCTTTTGATGCCTGCAAAGGCTTTGTGTGTACAGCTTTTGAGATGTGTTTAGTGTGATCGAGTGTATGTTCAGCAGGGTGTGGTTGTGTGTGTCATTCCTCAGGGCGGAGGAGGGCGAGGAGGAGAGCCAGAAGGAAAAGCTGGTGCTCTCAGAGGAGTGTGAGCTCATCACTATTGTTGCCGTGGTACCAGGTCGTCTGGAGGTCACAACGCACCACCTGTACTTCTACGATGGCAGCAGTGAGAAAGAGGAGACAGAGGAAGGTGAGTAACAGCTTGTATTGCATAGTACATCCATCATACCGCCCAGCTCGTTTTGTTTATCTCTCTGATAAGCCTCCATTCATTGTTCACATTATGAATGTCTGTACACTACCAGTCAAAAGTTTAAAATAATGATTTATTTTTTTATGTTTTATGAAAGAAGTCTCTTATGCTCACCAAATCTTCATTTATTCAATCACAAATACATTAAAAACAGTAATAATGTAAAATATAATAAAAAAAATATATATATTTAATGCTTTTTTTTATTTTTTAAGATTTATTTTTGGCGTTTTATGCCTTTTTTATTTAGATAGGACAGTAGGTCGACAGGAAGCGAAGTGGGTGAGAAGCGAAGTGGGTGAGAGAGAGAGGGGGTGGGATCGGGAAAGGTCCACGAGCCGGGACTCGAACTCGGGACGCCCAAAGCGCAAAGGCGCTTACATGGTCGGCGCACTGTCCACGAGGCCATCTATGCTGACTATTTAATGCATATTCACTATTTTTTGCAGCCGTCTTCGGTCACATGATCCGTCAGAAATCATTCTAATATGCTGATTTGATGATTATTAACAATTATTATTGATGATCAATTATTGGTAGTTTTTATTATTATCAGTGTTGAAAACCGTTTTTGCTGATTCATATTTTTGATGATTAGAAAGGTCAAAAGAACAGCATTTATTTGAAATGGCAAAAACTGTTTTCAGTATAATAATAAGAAATGTTTGAGTAGCAAATCAGCATATTAGAGTGATTTCTGAGGGATCATGTGAGACTGAAGACTGGAGTAATCGCTGCTAAAAATTCAGTTTTGCCATAAAAAGAATCAATTGAATTTTAAAGTATATTAAAATAGAAAACTTTATTTTAAATTTTTATAATATTTCACAACATTACAGTTTTTCATTAAATAAATGCAGCCTTGGTGAGCATAAGAAACTTCTTTCCAAAACATTCAAAAAATCTTAATTATTCCAGACTTTTGACTGGTAGTGTATGGGATAAAATATGATTAATGATTCTAATGTGAATGCTCTGCACTGCCCATCTTTGCAGGCATTGGGTTTGATTTCAAGAGGCCATTGTCACAGCTAAGGGAAGTCCACCTGAGGCGCTACAACCTGCGGAGATCGGCATTAGAGCTGTTCTTCATCGACCAGGCACACTACTTCATCAACTTCAGGAAGGGGGTGAGCTAGACACATACTAACTGCTATACTGCAGGAGAAACTACAGTGGAACAGGATGCTGATGTAGATGGCCAGAAGCATGGTTGGCATTTTGTGTTTTTATATTTGTTTTGATTCTCCAACAGGTCCGGAACAAAGTCTACTCCAGGATCCTAGGTCTCAGACCACCCAATCTTTTCTACTTTGGTTCTCGCTCTCCTCAGGAGCTCCTGAAAGCCTCCAACCTGACTCACGTATGTCTGATGTGATGCCAGTATTTTCCATTTTTGCTGGTTGGACTCATTCCTGCTCTCTCCCAATTCAATTCCTCCCTTTTTTTCCCCATAGTTTCCTATGCCCTGTGTGCTGTATCTGCCAACAAAAGCTGTCAAAAAGCCTCACCCCCCCCCCAAATTTCCAGATCTAACTATTGTTTATTTTCATTTTTGTTTCTATTGCAGAGATGGATTTGCAGAGAGATCTCCAATTTTGAATATCTGATGCAGCTCAACACCATTGCTGGTCGCACATACAATGATTTATCCCAGTATCCAGTGGTGAGTTGTCACAGAGCTAGCATTGATTTGGTTTTGTTTTGTAATTTTTTTTGCCTTTTTTTTTTTTTGTTCTGTTTTTTGTTTTGTTTTCTTTTGATTGTTTTTTTTCTTTTCTTATTTTGTTTTGCTCTATTCTGTTCTGTTTGTGTTGTTTTTTGTTTTGTTTTGGTTCTGTTCTGTTGTGTTTTGGTTTTTTGCTTTTGTTTTCCACACTGCTTGTCCTATGCAGTATCGCAGGGATGCTATAGCCTACCCAGCATCTCGGGCTGAATTTATGTATTTTATTTAATTTAGTTTTTCAGTCTTTAAATTTCATTTTAAAAAGTAATTTATTATTTATTTTAGTAAACCAAGATTTCACTGAATTTATTTAAACTGGGTGATTAATATGCATTTTAATATCCATTTCGCTGAAAAAAAATGTGCGTGACTGACACTTCTGTTGTTGGTGGATATTATATGGGTCACATGTCTTCTTTTTTCTTCATGTGCATGTCCGTATTCTCAGTTCCCCTGGGTGCTGTGTGACTACACATCTGCTGAATTGGATCTGGAGGACCCAGCTGTTTTCAGAGATTTGTCCAAACCCGTTGGTGTCGTCAACCCTCGACATGCACAGAACGTCAGGGAAAAGTGAGACAGTGTTACAGTCCTTTTTGCAGAATTCTCAGTATCAGAGAATGTGTTGTTAAAAGATGTATCACAAAACTAGAAAATACCACAAGCTGATATCTACATGATTTATAAATATATTTAAATTTGTAAATAATAACAGTATGTTCTATAATAAAATAAAGCAGTGTAATGTAGCATCTTTTGAGTATTTCATCTGATTTTCTAAATGTCTTTTTGTTGTTGTTTGATTAGGTATGAGAGTTTTGAGGATTCAACAGGCACTATCGATAAGTTCCACTATGGCACACACTACTCTAATGCTGCCGGCGTCATGCACTACATGATCCGCACAGAGCCCTTCACCTCATTACATATACAGCTCCAGAGCGGCAAGTAAGACACACACTCACACACCACTGCACTCATACTGCAGGCTAAAGCCAGGGATGTCCAATCTTGCTCCTGGAGGGCCACCTCTAGTTCAAACACACCTGAACCAGCTATTCAAGGTCTTCAGGATTACTAGAAACTTACAGGAAGGTGTGTTGGGGCAGGTCAGAACTAAACTCTGCAGGATGTTAACCCTTCAGGAGCAGGATTGGACACCCCTGCTCAAGGTTTTTTTGGGGGGGTTTTTTGTCCTACTGGAGACATTTGAACACAAATGTTGTATGTGTTTATTCATTCCAACGGTGCCTGAAGTACAAATAGAAATTTGACTCTGTTTAATGGTTTTAATTCTCCAAAAAAACATGAAGTGTCCATACAGGAATGTAGATCACCAACATCAAATTGTGAATATTCTGAATATTAATAATATTTTAAATATTGTAAATAAAATGTTATGCTTGTTGGCACTCCATAGTATTGACCACTAGGTTGCAGTGTTGTTTACTTGATGGTTTTCAAGTAATCATGTATATTGTCCTATGTTTGGGCTGCACTTACAAGAGTGATTGTGTGTGTGCTTAGGTTTGATTGTGCCGATAGGCAGTTTCATTCAGTAGCAGCAGCATGGCAGGCACGAATGGAGAGTCCAGTTGATGTGAAGGAGCTCATCCCAGAGTTCTTCTACTTCCCAGATTTCCTGCAGAACATGAACAGTCAGTGTGCCTCTCTGAAGCTTCTCAGTGATGAAAACTACACTGGCACTGAATTATGTTGGATTGATGGATTTTGAATTGTAATATGTCATGTGTGCAGGTTTTGATCTGGGCTGCTTGCAAATCAGTCAGGAGAAGGTCAATGATGTGTTGATTCCCCCCTGGGCGTCTTCGCCTGAAGACTTCATCAGGAAACACCGCAAAGCTTTGGTGGGGAAACAGACACAATGCACAATGCACTGATTTCAAAACATACATACTAAACAAAGCAATCAATTATTTTTGTAACCTTTATTTTATAAATATGTTTTATGAAATACAAAATACTATTAAAATACCACCGTCTTACAAGTCCAGTGAGTGAGTCAGATGTTTCAGTTAACTGCTCTAACAAATTCAAGTAATTTGTTAGACTGATTCAAACTTTTAGAATGATTTGTGGTAGTAATAATTCACCTAAAAATTTTAATTAGTTGAAAATGTACTCATCCTCTGGCCATACAAGATATAGATGAGTTTGTTTCTGCATCTGAAAAGATTTGTGAGAAATCTTGCATTTTGCATCACTTGCTCACCAGTAAATCTTCTGCAAGTGAATGGGTGCCGTCAGAATGAGAGTCCAAACATCTGATAAAAACATCACAATAATTCACAAGTAATCGTCTTGACTCCAGTCCATTAATTAACTTAACTTAATCTTGTAAAGTGAAAAGCTGCAGTAAACTAATCCATCATTAAGCTGTTTTAACTTTAAATCTGGCCAAAATACCAGTCTATAATCCATAATAACGCTTCCTGTTTTGGACTGTTTATGTTTGTAAACAGTGCTTGATCTGTGCATATTTCTCGCCTGATTCAGAAGAGATTACTTTTTTACTGGAGAAAGCAATACTATGGCTAGAGGATAGAGGACTTGTATTTTAGCCAAAAGCAATGGTTTAAAGTTAAAAACATCTTATTGATTAATTTATTTATTACAAACATGCAGCTTTTCACAAGATGTTAATTGATGGACTGAATTTGTGTGGATTACTTGTGGACTGTTGATGTTTTTTTCAGCTGTTTGGAGATCACATTTGGGTAAACTACTCCTTTAAAAAGAATCAGCTCAAAAAGTCGTTTGTTTGTGAATCGGCCAATATTTGTGCAATGATTTTCGAATGCATCCAGCAAAGAAAACTGACAGAATCTCTTTGTGCATCTGTGTGTTTAAAGGAGAGTGAGCATGTGTCTGCTCACCTGCACGAGTGGATCGATCTCATATTCGGGTATAAGCAGCGAGGACCTGAAGCAGTGGAAGCTCTCAATGTCTTCTACTACTGCACTTATGAGGGTAAGAGAGCTCTTATGAGTTCGTGTTAGTTTAAACATGTTCCTGCATGGAAAATATGACTTATCGCTGTGTGTTTTGGCTGTCAGGTGCAGTGGATCTGGACGCCATAGCTAATGAGACCGAGCGCAAGGCCCTTGAAGGCATCATCAGCAACTTTGGCCAGACGCCCTGTCAGCTTCTCAAGGTGGGACATCAGACAGATGTTTCCATCTCTAGTCAGCATAAACTTCATTTTATATGAGCTTTCAGGTCTGAAGGGTGTTATTTATATAGTACGATAGTAATTAGTAATATTTTGAATTTGCTTTTATTTTTGTTTTCGGTTTTCATTTTAGTAATCTTATGTGCTTTTGTAATTTATATTAGTCTTTTTTTTATATTACTGTTTATTTTTATTTCAGTTTTAGTTTTAATTTATGTCAAGTGAGTCATTTTAGTGCTTCAACTTCAGCTTGTTTCAGTTTGTTGCCAAGGCAAGTTTTTAATTTCAGCTTTATTTCAGTTAACAAAAATGCATTTAATATTTGTAATATTTTATTTTGGTTCTGAAAGCATTTGTGTAATGTATTGTGGGTAATATGTCACAAGTGAAACCTCTCTGTGTAATTCAGGAGCCCCATCCTCCCCGTATGTCAGCAGAGAACGCATTCAGGCGGCAGGCCCGTCTGGACATTCTGCCTCCCAACCTTTTTGATCAGCTCACTAAACTCCGATCTTTTAAAGAGGTGAGCCCCAATTTATCAGTATTTCATTTGAACTGAATAATATGCTGAAATGCAACTTTTTGAGCACCATGTGCTAATGTTTTGATTTAAGGAGTTGCTGTGTGAAACTGTGATTTCAGTTGTTTTTGATGTTGGTTCACATAGGTGGTGAGTGATGGTCTGCCTTTAGTCCAAGCCGTGGTGCCCAGAAATCAAACC
This sequence comes from Sinocyclocheilus grahami, assembly GCF_001515645.1. Classification (NCBI taxonomy): domain Eukaryota; kingdom Metazoa; phylum Chordata; class Actinopteri; order Cypriniformes; family Cyprinidae; genus Sinocyclocheilus; species Sinocyclocheilus grahami. The sequence continues at coordinate 807,094 of NW_015505401.1, read as the reverse complement.
CGCTCCTTTATCATCCCTGGTTCTGACATACTGGTGAGATTATTTCAGGATTATGTTCACTTGTCATGTACTAATATTTGAATAAGATCAGAACCAGTCTTGAGGATCAAGAGAGTCTGTGGAAAAGGGGGTTAGTACAGTGGTTCTCAACCATGGGGCCAGGGGCCACTAGGGGGCCTCAGCAAACTTTCAAGAGAGCCTTAAGATGACTTAAAATTATGTAAAATAAGGCTTAAGGTTTACATGACAACGATGTAGTCAAAAACGGAAAAGTTTTTCCCTTGCGTTTTTAAAAAGTTTCACATATACATGGCAACGTTTTCAAAAACGGTCAAAAACGCTGTATTATGTATGCCAGGCCAGTAGTTGGCGCGGTCACCTTGTTAGTAAACCGTACCTGTAGGGATATGACGATTATGTGATGTATATGATGCGTCTCTGCTGTTGGTTGTAATATTGGTGAAGTAAATCCACACTTTGCTGAAGAAGCGTTAGCAAACTCTTGAGCAGCAACAACAGTACCATGTACTCCGCCATTGTTGTGTATGTTTGTTCGCGCTTGCCTTTAAAATCGACTCGTACAAAACGCATAAAAAGTTTCCTGTTTTTTTTGGCTGAAAAAAGTTAGTTAACCTAACTCAAAATCATCAGTTAACCTATTAGTTCACCTATCACACTCAACTTAAGTTTCCTCAACTAGCAACCGACAACTTAAAGGGATAGTTCACCCATAAAGGAAAATTCTGTCATTAATTACTCACCCTCATGTCGTTCCAAACCCGTAAGACCTTCGTTCATCTTCGGAACACAAATTAAGTTATTTTTGATGAATTCTGAGAGCTCTCTGACCCTGCATAGACAGCAAGGATCCTAACATGATCAAGGCTCAGAATCATAGCAAGGACATCGATAAAATAATCCATGTGACATCAGTGGTTCAACAGTAATTTTACGAAGTTACAAAAATACTTTTTGTGCGCAAATAAAACAAAAATAACAACTTTATTCAACAATTTCTCTCCCTATAGCGGCATTTTGTAGAGTATCATATACGTAAACAACGTATGTATGCTGATACATTGTTTACCTTCAGATCAAAGCGTAAACAACGTATCCGTGTACGGTGCTGCTGACACAGATCAGCATACATTGTTTACGTTGTTTTCTTCAGTGAAACATTGAAGAATATATTTTGAAGAATGTGGGGGGGGGGGGAAACAGTTAATGGTACCCACTGACCTTAATATCTTCAAAATATCATCTTTTGTGTTCAGCAGAAGAAAAAATATCATACAGGTCATATTAATCATATTGATCATATTTTTTGGATGAACTATCCCTTAACACGCACACAAAAAAACAGATAATATTATAATTATTTTCTTTGTTTTAGTACAGCGACAGTATAAAAACTAATTAAATTTAATTGAATTATTTTTTGGAAACAACATTTTGTCTATCTCGCTCTTAATAATGCTTTCTCTCAGCATATGTTTTAGGAAGTGGGTCCTTCACAGATCATATTTAAGGGTTCCTGATCAATACATTTGTTTATGTATTTGTTGAATGGCATTTGTGCTGTTTCAGGTGACAGTGAGTGTTAATGGAATGATAGGCACTCATAGCTGGCTGCCCTACGACAAGAACATAGCTAATTATTTCACCTTCACCAGAGACCCCACTGTGAGCAACCCAAAGTAAGTTTGAACATGTACACATGTCTAAACACATTATATAATCATGTTCAGAGACTTGGTGACTTTCAAATAGTTTTAAAGACAAGAGGTTTTGATTAGGCACAAAGTATTTTTATAGTGACAACATTGGGCTTTGGACAAATAACCAAAAGCTTTATAGCTGCTTATAAATAGCAGCTCTTTGACATTAAACTCTGGTGGTTTGGCTGCTTTGGTCTCTATGAATGTTCTTCAGTCAAATTGGGTCCTTTGTAGTAAAAGCTCATTTGTTTTCCCGAGCCTTTCTTGTTGTTTTTGAGTGGTCTGCTAACATGTGTCGAATCTGATGCTTAAACACAACATTGATCTATTTCGAATGTTCTCCCGCTGACAAGTTTAGTCCCATTTGTTGGTACTAACCCTTTGTTGGATCTGTTTTTAGGACCCAGCGGTTCCTCAGCGGGCCGTTCTCCCCAGGGGTGGAAATCGGGTCCCAGGTGCTGGTGGTGTCCACTGACGGGCGTCTGCTGTTCAGTGGGGGGCACTGGGACTGCAGCATTAGGGTCACTATGTTAGGCAAGGCCAAGCTGCTGGGCAGGATCTGCCGTCACATAGGTGAGAGCCGTCTGTCCGACACAGACTTACCCAAATAGTACAAAGTCAAGGCGCAGCTGTAGGCATTGGAATGAGCTTGATGGAGCTGTTGAGCTGAATCCTACATAAAATTAGCTGCCGTCAGATTTGGCAGAGATGTTTGATGAATCATTTGTTGGTGAAACAGAACCATTAACCCTGTAAAGCCTGAAATATGATCAAATGTAAAAAAAATTAAAAACTGTGTGTTTTTAATGAGTATCATATTTGATACATGAGGTGTTTATGACTCATGTCGTATGAGGCCCAAGCTGATCAAAATTATGCAATTTGGTTCAGTTGCTGGTATTTATATTTATATATTACTTACATAAATGCATATCTCCCAATAATGTCATAGTAAGATGATATTTAAATGCTTATGATCAAAGCTCTCTAGTTTTTATTGTGATGGCAAAACTTAATGCATTTCAATACAATGATGATTCAGAGATGTACAAATAAACATTCCTCAAAGGCCTCATGTATCATATTTGATATTCACATTTTATCAAGGTTTTTCTAAAAAAAAATAAAAAAAACTGTATAGAAAATCAAGTAAACCAACGTTCCTTCAATCCAGTAAGTGTTCATCTTGAAATATTGCTAACAGTGTAAAGTTTACTTAATAAAAAGCTGTAAATATTAGAGTAATGTAGAGTTATACTAAAATGTATTTTGCTTTCTTAAAAGTATAAAGGGCAGAAAGCATGTAGTAGATTGTGTGCAACAAGTTTTCAGCAGAGTTTTGACCATGTTGATAATTTAGCGGCCTTAGAAATTTGACAGCTCTCTCTTGATTTCAACTTCTCAGAAGATGTGTGGTGCAAATTGCTGATTATATAATGCATTTGATTATGAACAAATGTCCTGATGGCTAAATAATGTGCTTTTTTGTGGGATATAGATGTGGTCACATGCCTGGCTTTGGATCTCTGTGGTATCTACCTCATCTCTGGCTCACGAGACACCACCTGCATGGTGTGGCAGGTCCTACAGCAGGTTTGCTCACACAAAATACTTGTACTTAGATAAGTTAATACAAACATAAAAGGGTGTGAAGGGTACATCTGCACCCATGAGCAGTCATTTAAATTTGAACAGAATGTACACTGTTGTACAATTTTTTATTTTAATTTTTTTACAATGTTAATACTTTTATTATCCAACGGCACAAAACATTGATCAAAAGTAGCAGTAAAGCAGCGAATCAGCATATTGGAATCGTTTCTGAAGGATCGTGTGACACTGAAGACTGGAGTAATGATGCTGAAAATTCAGCTTTGCCAGCACAGGAATAAATGACATTCAAAAACTTTCTTAAAATAGAAAGTTATAGAAATAGAAAAGTAATTTTAAATTGTACTAATATTTCACAATACTGCTGTTTTCAATTAAATTTTTTATCAAATCAATGCAGCCTTGTTGAGCATAAGAGACTTTCAAAAACATTTAAAAAAAATTGTACAGACCCCAACATTTTTGAATGGTAGTGTAAATAGCCAGGAATAGAAATTAAATGCATCAAAATATCAAATTTATGCTTTAATATCTGGGTGTTTTCTCACATTATGTGTTATTAAGTGTTATTAACTTAAATCAGTATTTATTTAACTGATAATTACTTGAAGCCGTTATTGTAATGTTGTTATTAATTTGTTAATATTTATTTTTATATTTAAGTTTTGAAATAAAAGTATGCTCAGGTACTTTTTGGCTGTTATCAAGATTGGTGTTATTTTACTGGTATACAGTCATTTAGCTATTGCGACAACTATTGCTATTGTGATTAGTCTTTATGTTGCTTTTATAAGTTATATAATACTACGTTGAATTAAAGAAAAATCATTAGCATGGTTATGTATTATAACTAGTGAGTGTATTTTTTACATGTAGGGTGGTTTCTCTAGCGGTCTGTCTCCACGGCCCGTGCAGGTGCTCTGTGGACATGATCAAGAGGTCGCATGTGTCGCCATCAGCACTGAGTTGGATATGGCGATCTCAGGGTCAAAGGTCAGTTTAGATCAGACCACTTCAGGAGTTACTGCATTGCCGTTAGGAATCGTGAGTTGATGACTTTTCTCTCTGTTGCCCTCTTTTTCTCTCGTTCAGGATGGCACAGTAATCATGCACAGTGTGCGTCGTGGACAGTACCTGCGAACCCTGAGACCGCCGTGTGAGAGCTGCTTTGCTGCCCCTGTGGCACACCTGGAGGTCGGCATGGAAGGGCACATAGTGGCACAGACTGTTATGGAGGGCCACACTGCTGGAAAGGTGCTGATTGACAGTGTTTTTGAGTTATTGTGAGAATGGAAATTAACAAAAAATTTAATAAATAAAAAATTGTAAACCAAAAAATGCTTTATGTAAGACCACTAGTGCAATGCTTCTCAAATCTGGCCTGCACACCTGTTTTTTTTATATATATACATATATGTTTTTTTGTGCCTGTAGGAGAAGTATGCACTGCATGTGTACTCTGTGAATGGCACTCTCTTAGCATCTGAGACCTTGGACGAGAAGATTTCAGCTTTGCATCTGGTGCCTGACTACCTCATCGTAGGCACACAACAGGGGAACCTTCACATTCGAGACTTGTACAGGTAAACACACCTCTAATGGTCATTTTAAATGTACACCTTGTTTAAAGGTTTGTAGACAGTATTTTTTACATTTTTATTGAAATTTTTTGAAAAGTAAATATTTTATTATAATTATAATTTTATTTAGCGTGGACATTTTGATTTGTATGATTTTGATTACATATAGCAATTCTCTTTTTTTTCAGAATTGCATGATACAAACTCACAATTCTGACTTTTTTTCTCAGAATTGTGAGATATAAACTCGCAATTGTGAGTAATAAAGTCAGAATTGGGTGATAGAAACTCACAATTGCGAGAAATAAAGTCAGAGTTGTGACAACCTGCAATTCTGACTTTTTTCTTGCAATTGTGAGTTTATATCCCGCAATTCTGACTTTATAACTCGCAATTGTGTGACTTTTCTTTTTTCTCACAATTCCGAGTTTATATCTCGCAATTCTGACTTTTTTTCTCCGAATTGTGAGATATAAACTCGGAACTCGAAAGTCAATTTTTTCTCGCAATTGCGATTTTATATCACGCAATACTGACTTTATAACACGCCATTGCAAATTTAGATCTCTTAAAGTTCTGAGAAAAAAAAGTCTGAATTGTGAGTTTGTATCACGCAATTCTGCGGGGAAAAAAAAAGGTCAGAATTGCGAGATGTAAACTTGCAATTGCCAGAAGCCAGAAATGGGCTTCCATAGATTTGACAAAAATTTCAGTAAAGCCTTTTCAGAATAAATGCTGTTGTTTTGAATTTTATATTTCTCAAAAAAAATCTACCGTTTTGAACATTCATAATAATAACAAAATGTTTCTTTAGCAGCACATCAGAATGATTTCTGAAGGATCATGTGACACTGAAGACTGTAGTAATTGCTGCTGAAAATTCAGTTTTGCCATTAACTCTTTCCCCGCCATTGACGAGTTATCTCTTCTTTTAGAAGACAGCGCTTCCCCGCCAAAGACGAGTTTTTACGGCTTTTCGTGTTTTCACTGTTATACACTCGGGGGCGCTATTACACATCTTCTGAACGAGTACAAAACCTCCCGAACATAAACACATGTGTACAGGACGGAGAAACGAGCGATCTCTTATGTAAACAGATGCATATGAAAAATAATGCGATCATCAGCAATGGCAGCATATAAATGAAAACTGCATAATGTTACGGTGTAAAATACTGATCCAGGAGGTGGTATATGTCTGTGCAAGCTTTGGAGGTGTTGATAGAAGCGATTTACTGGATTTATGCTTTGATAATCATACTGAATATTACCCAGATGTAGTTTTTGATAAAAATTTGATTTTCTCACCTTTTTGCTCAAAATTATGCATTTTTATGAAACCTACCTATATGAAACCTACCTAGAGAGTAGAGGCTCTGGTCGGCGCCGATGGCCTCGTGGGCAGCGTGCCGACATATAGCGCCTTTGGGCGTCCCGAGTTCGAGTCCCAGCTCGTGGACCTCTCTCTCTCACCCACTTCGCTTCCTGTCTACTGTCCTATCTAAATAAAAGGCATAAAACGCCAAAAAATAAATAAAAAAGTAGAGGCTCTGATCTTTACTTTGGTGTATTGCATATTCAAATATTCATACAGCAAAATATTCTGGAGGCCATCAAATTTTAATGAAAATCATCAAAATCGCTGGCGGTGGCTGGCAACTTTTTTCAAAAATGCTGGCGGGGAAAGAGTTAAAGGAATAAATTACACTTGAATAGAAAATAGAAAACAGTTATTTTAAATTGCAATAATTTTTTAAAATATTAAAATTGACTATACTTTTGATCAGACAGATGCAGCCTTGGTGAACATAAGAGACTTCAGTAGTGTAGGCGTACTGTACAGCTGCTCAGCTTAGCACGAGCTGTTTGATCATATTCTTTGATATTTTTTCCCATTGTAGTAGATGCATTCTTAATAAATCCTTTGTGTCATCGCAGTAAATCTTCAGCAGCTGGGTCCATATTTGCTTCTCATTCCCAAGGCTCTTTTTCTCTGTCTTTGCGTGTGTTTAGTTTGAATCTGGCTGTTGCGCCCTTGGCCCTGAAGGTCCCTGTGCGCTGTGTGTCTGTCACGAAAGAGAGCAGTCATATTCTGGTGGGCCTGGAGGATGGCAAACTCATTGTGGTGGGAGCAGGAAAACCGGAAGAGGTGAGGTGGAGGGGTTGCCAGTAGGTTTTTACTGCCTGAAATAAATTCCATGCTGCTAAACTGTTATTAGTACATCATAATGCTGCCAGGCACAATTTACACCTTTAAAAAGTTTTGATTTTAAAAACAGTTTACTTTTACATTATAAGTGTAAGAATTGAAAAAATAACGGCATATGTACTAAATATTGAGGAAATGTAAAAAATTAACTTTAAAAGAAATTACTTTTTAATTTTTTATATATATATAAAAAAATGAATCCATGCAATCAACAACTGATGAATAGAACCAAGTTCCCTTTCTACGTTTTTTATTTTTATTTTTATAATTCGTTACACTCATTAAAAGACATGTCGCTACTTCTGTGAGGTTATAGTGTTATTAGTTCATCATAATGTTGATAGGCACATTTATATGCTATTATGTGTTATAAAGTCAGAATTGTGAGTTTATCTCGCAATTCTGAATTTGTCTGATAATTGTGAGCTTATATCTCACCGTTCTGACTTTGTAACACACAATTGTGAGTTTCTATCACGCAATTCTGAGAAAAAAGTCTGAATCGTGAGAAAATGTTGCAATTACTTAATTTTTTTATTTTTTATTCAGTGGTGGAAAGAAGCTTCCATAGTGAATATTAATAGAAACAGTGGAAAACAATTTTAATTAAAAAAAATGATTATTCAAAATATACAATTATTTCTAAAATATACTATTATTTATTGTTAGTTCTTAATTAATGTATTGTTAAAATGTGTTTTAACCAAGGAAATTAATATTAACCAAGATTGATAAATGCTAAAAAAAATTACTATTGTCTGTTTTAACTATTGGGTAAACTACAATGGAAGCCCGTTTCCGCCACTGAATAAAAAATAAAAAAGGTAATTGCGACTTTTTATCTTGTATGTGATACAAACTCGCAATTCTTTTTTTCTTCTCAGAACTGTGAGATGTAAACTCGCAATTGTGAGTTATTAAGAACTGTGAGATATAAAGTCAGAATTGTGAGATATAAACTGGACTTTATAACTTGTAATTGCGAGTTTATATCTCACAGTTTTGAGAAAGAATATCAGAATTGTGAGATGTAAACTCGCTATTGCGAGAATTGCAGAATTGTGAGATAGAAAGTCGCAATGACCTTTTTTAAAAAGAAAATTTTATTCAGTGGTGGAAACGGGCTTCCATAAACTACTGTATCATGTTACCAAATAAAAAAAAAAGAGATCGCCTTCCCTTTGTTAAAGATGTTAATTTATGTGTAACTTATGTGTTTAACTTTTACCTGAAGGACCAAAAAAATTAAATATTTAAACCTTTCTCCTAATTCAGGTGCGGTCTGGGCAGTTTTCCCGCCGACTGTGGGGCTCCACACGCAGAATCTCCCAGGTGTCCGCCGGAGAGACCGAATACAACCCTGTCGAGCCTCCTGCTAAATGAGCCCCTGCACGTGCCTTCAGCAAACACTGTGCATCCACAAGAGACGAGAGCGTCGGCGCTCGTGCACCACTCGTCCGCTTTCCTGCCCTTCTAAAACCGAGAGCTTGGGAACAAGAGTTAAGGGAACACAAGTGGTGAACATCCAAACGTGCACTTTTATACAAAAAGGGAAAAGAGCATTCTTCTCGAAAATGCAATGGTTTATACTGCTTTTAACAGACAAACATTCCAAAGATTTTTGATCAGGCGAATCAGGCAGTCGCCTGCAAACTTTTTAAGTGTTGACGGCTAAGACTGAACTTTTTAAAAGCAGTATGTTCTGTCCTGTGAATCACAGACTGTCTTCTCACTGGCTGGAGCTCAGTGTGATGGACTTAGTCTCTGTCACTGAGTGACAAACTGTCATCACCTGAGCCGTTTTATAGTATAGTAGATCTTCTTATGCTGATTTTTGCTTTTGTACACTGGTACTCCGTCTGACACTTGAAGACCTTCTTATATTAAACAATGTCATCTATGACGCCATATTTTTCCATGGGACGGCACCAACAGAGACATTTTAGCTCTGTGCATGTACAATATGTGGGTGTGGGTGTTTGTATTGCTTTGCACGGTTACTTGCAGACGCTTTGTATAACGCAATAATTAATGTGACGCCTAAATTAGAACAAGATCCTTTCACTCTTGTTTAATGGTGTGAAGCGCTTTGAGCCCTACTAAGTCTTGTGACTTGATTCAGTACTTCTGGTGCCTTAAAACAGGTAAACAATAGAAATGTCCATAATTATGATCGATTATGACATGAAATATATTAAAGGGGTAGTTCACCTGAAAATGAAAGTTTTGTCATCATTGACTCACCCTTATGGTTCCAACCCTGTATGACTGACCTCCTGAAAAAAAAAAAAATTTAAACGTATATATTACATTTTATATTTGAGTTTTATATATGCATGTGTGTGTGTGTATATATATATATATATATATATATAATTATATATTTTTTTCTAATTCAATATAGTCCATAATTACGTTTTTAAAATATATTTTTAAAAATGTTGTCTTTTGTGATTAATAAACTACAAATTTAGGAACAACATGACATGAGTAAACGATCACAATTTTAATTTTGGGGTGAACTATCTATTTACTTAATTAGGTTCTGCTCATAAAAACAGCTTTTTTCAATATTGGCACACATTTATCTCTTTCGCACTGTGTAAATCTTTCAAATCCTGTTATATATTATAAAAGGAAGTGCCTTTCCTGTTATGGATTTGCACAGCCATTACAAAAATCGTGAGTACGAGTGCACTTACGTGTGTGTTTTTTCCACTGTAGGGCAGTGCGCTTTCTAAAATGGGCATAAATTGTGCTTGATATGAAAGCGCTTTTGGCTTCTTTTCATATAATAGCTGCGAAACGGTTTCAGCACATGCTCACATGCCGCTTAACGTGCTGTGCTTATAAACTCATTTACAGAAAATCTAAATCTTAACAGGAATTTTATCCATTTTTAACTCCGCATAGTGCCTCAACTGTGTTTTTCGCTGTAATTATGAAACTATTTGTAATATGTGAGCCATACACCAGCTAGTCTTAATTGTCCTGTGAATGTGTTCGTTGGCTGGGGCCACAATTATGTCTATGTTACCATTGGAATTTGGTGGTTTTTTCCTTCTTCTCTTGACGCACTGAATGCTTTGAAGGCTGTGCTGTGTGAGGGGTGTCTGTGTGACACATGGGTATTGGGGGGAGAGAGCAGAGGACACATCTGGCTGGCTTCTCTGGGATGGTTGCGTTAATTCTGCTGCTCTGCGCTGGATAGCAAAGCCAGCAGAGAAACTGAAGCACCGAGCACAATGGCCAGCAGTTATACACTGTTTAAAGGGATAGTTCACCAGGAAATTATATATATTTTTAGTGCTAGGCAACGATTAATCGCGATTAATCGCATTTAAAATAAAAGTTTTTGTTTATTAATTGTATATGTGTGTGTAGTCTATTGTGTGTATATATAAAGACACACATACAGTATATATTTAAAAACTATTTACGTGTATATATTTATATAATTTATATTATATAGAAATATATAAACAACATATTTTTATTAAATATATACATGCATGTGTGTGTGTATTTATAAATAATAATTAATATAATAAATATACACCGTACACACACATATATGTACACAAAAACGTTTATTTTGAATGCGATTAATCTTGCCCAGCACTCATATTTTTCCCAGTATTTACTCACCTTTGTGTTGTTTTAAGCTCATATGACTTTCTTTCTTTTGTTAAACACAAGTAATTGTTACAATGAATGAACACTGGGTCTTTTAGACAGAAAAGCAGCATAAAAGTTATCCATAAAACTTGCATGTTAAGTTTTCTGAAGTTGTTCGCGTGAGTAATAAACGGTGTTATTTGCTAAAAATCTTCCCCTCAGGTGAGCTGTTATAAAGTTCCGGACTCAAAGCTACCGTATGAGTTCAGAAGTGAAACATAGTGTCGTATGGATCACTTTTTATATGGTTCTTTTGAAGCTTTAGTCAACATTCAGTTGAATTACATGAATGAGAGCAACCAGAACAAATCTTCTAAATCCTCTTTTTGTGTTCCATGAAAGAAAAAAAGTCATACCCGTTTGGACCGACATGACGGGGAGTAAATTATGACAGTTTTAATTTTCTTCAGTGCATTATTCCTTAAATACAACATTGTCCTCTGTATCACGTTCACTCATAGTTCAAACACTGCCACTGAAATTATTAGTTTAAGACCCCCAAGGCCCCCCAACACTGCACATTTTGCATGTCTCCCTAATCAAACACACCTGATTCAAGTCATCAGCTTATTAGTAGAGACTCCAAGACCTGAAATGGGTGTGTCGGACAAAGGAGACATGCAAAATGTGCAGTGTTGGGGGGGCCTCCAGGACCGTGGTTGGGAACCACTGGTTTAAGGGATTTTTTAAAAATGTGCGTTACTTTTCACTGCGTTTCATCGCTACACACGCACAAACCCTTGCACACACTCGCTTGTTTGAGTTTTGTCTTGAAGTTCCAACAATAGAATTTCATTTGTGTTGGGAAACTGAAGCCAGAAGAGATTAAGTCCTGTTTTTATGAAATGCTTACGACTAAACCACTCCACGATTCTTTGTTATGCAGTTACTATGATGTTGTCGAACGGGATGAATTATGTTAAGCCTCATGTCTGTTCGAACAAATAATGGCTTCAGAAGAGATGTAAACAGCCATTCTCTGTTTCACAGCCTTCCTGTCTGAGTGAGTGATGTGATTGTGTTAATGTATATGGTTTCTTTGAATTAAAAATATTAGTCTATATCAGTTGACTTGAGTTGTGACTTTTCATCAGTGTTATTTTAGGATCATTGAGATACTGTTATAGATTTTATTGTAGTCATTTTTATTTTTTAGATATGTCTATTTTTAAAATATGTGGGTCACCCTTCCACAAATTAAGGCCTAAATAGGTCTTAAATTGAAGCAGAACTTCATGGCATTAAATATTGGCATTATATGTACTGAAAAAAATATCTTCCTCTCAGTATTTTTGTTTTCCAATACAAAAATCTAAACATCCTTAAATCGAGGTACGTCACCTGAGTTTTAAATGTAACGAAGCCTCGATTTCTGAGATATTGAGCAAAACGAAGTTAGTTTATGCTTAACACAAGAACAAACATACAGTATGTCCTTAGGGAATGAAAACTTGTTTTGCCTTTGAATTAATTTTCTGAAAAGTTGTGTTTTCAAACTTTGAAGACATTTATGTTTAGAGGCCATACTGACATATTGTGTTCCGTTCGATTTATTTTTAAAATATTCTTTACTGGGTCCTAAGTCTTAAATGTACCTTCATAAAACCTGCAGAAACCCTGTATATACACTCTAAAAAATGCTGGGTTGTTTCAACCCAATGTTGGGTCAAATATGGACTAACCCAACTGTTGGGTTAAAAAGTTAATTTAAAAATGTAACCAAAATTTAACCCAACAGTTGGGTTAGTCCATATTTAACCCAACACTGGGTTGAAACAACCCAGCATTTTTTAGAGTGTAGTTTTTATTCATTTTAATCTGTCATTTTAGCACAAGTTAAACTAAATGAAAATGAAAACTGTTGTCTTGGCAGCTAGCTGAAATGAAAATGTTCATGTTTTATTTGATTTGTTTATTTTACTAGTAACAAACATATTTTTATGGTTTTAGTTAACCCTGCTTTTCATCCAATAATCTAAATATTGTAAAAAGTAAACCTAAGCATTTGTCATAATTAATCTAACATTGTATTATTCCCTCTTCGATTTGACTCCAAGATATATGTCCTTTCTCAAATCAAGTCTGTGTTTCTCTCTGACGTCTCAGCCTTTTCTTCCCTCCTCCTGTCCTGACGTGTTAAACCCTATTAGAGTTGAAGAGGTCACAGTTACACCCCATTTATCTGAGCCGGGAATCCTTTGATCTCCCGATGGGCTGAACATCCTGTTGGCTGACCCATAAACACCCCAAGGGGTACGTTTGAGTGGACGACCGTGGAAGGGGGGTCGGCTCTGGCATGGAGGGATGGAATGCGCCTCGTCCAGTCACTACATGCAGCAGAGCAGAGAGGAGATGGGACGAGCTGGTTATGGTGGCAATTCGGCTCTGATCTGTTTGGCTAACAATGGGAGGAGGGCTTGACACCTTGCTCTTAGTAGAACCAGGCATCCCCCCACCCCCAAAAGAAGAGACCGGGGTTAAAATGTCCTGACAATCACTTGCTGTCTGGGTAGTTCCTGAACCACAACAACCTGCAAACAACCACAAAACCTCCGTCTCCCCCAACCCCCTTATCCCATCCCTGCGTTGTAAGGCCGTGGAATCATCTTCCATCAAAGTTTTATTATTTCTTTGCTGTGATCTTCAAATTCACACTTTGGTAACAACTTGCCAAAAACTTTGCATCTGGGTTTATAGTTTTGTCCCTGCAGTTTTCTGTTGACTACGAACCAGAGATTGCAAACTGTAAAAACTTGTTAATGACACAAGACATGGGTGTTGGCATGTATTTAATGAATAAAAAAAACTGTTCACACTAAGAGCGATAACTGTAGCGATAACTATACAATATTTCTATTAGACATTACTATAGTGCCCACACCAATGAACAGTAAGGTTCTGTTTATTGTAATTAAGCACATTAAAAGGTCGTCTGGCATTTTAAGTGCTCAGACTCTTCTGGATTCTAATTGGCTGCCAATGTTTTTATAGTTCATTAGCTGGAAAAAAATCGATTCCATTTAAATTGTTTGTCTGTAGCCGAGGGGTGGACTTCACTATTCTCATAAAATTCAAATGATAGTTAAAACTTTATAGTTATCAGCCTCAATATGAATCGGCGTTAAGTGTGCCCCTGTTTTTGGTGTGTTTAGGCCCATTCACACCACAAACGATAACTAAGAAGGTAACTGTAATGATAACAGCATCCACTTAATAATAATAATTAATTCCTTACATTTATATAGCGCTTTTCTGGGTACTCAAAGCGCTTTACATTGTGAGGGGGGATCTCTTCATCCCCCACCAATGTGCAGCATCCACCTGGATGATGCGACGGCAGCCATATTGCGCCAGAACGCCCACCACACACCAGCTTATTGGTGGAGAGGAGACAGAGTGATGACGAATATGAATGTGGGGATGATTAAGAGGTCATGATGGTCAGAGAGCAATGGGCCAATTTGGCCAGGATGCCGGGTTACACCCCTACTCTTGTCTTCATTGTACAATAACGTTCCATCGCTTTATTATGTGTGTCTGTCACTTTATTTTGCTCGAGCTGGAGAGATTCTGATGGGCTGTCTATGTTTTTATCCTTCATCAGCTGGAAAAATTGTTCTGAATGTATTCCAACAACATCGCTCTTCTGTATCGTTACCATTGTAGTTGTGGTGAAGACTAGTCTCATAGAATTCAAACCGTTATTTAAACAGTTTATTTTATTTATTTTTTTTGCATGGCCTCATGGGATAGTAGGCTAAAATGTCCACCAGATTCCTAAATCTCCGAGGCATAATACACTCTTAAAAATAAAGGTGCTTCACGATGCCATAGAAGAACCTTTTTGTCTAAATGGTTCCATAAAGAACCTTTAACATCTGAAGAACCTTTCTTTTTCACAAAAGGTTCGTTGTGGCGAAAGAAGGTTCTTCAGATTATAAAAAGGTAAGAAAGAGATGGTTCTTTAAAGAACCTTTGACTGAATGGTTCTTTGTGGAACCAAAAATGGTTCTTCTATGGCATCGCTTGAAGAAACTTTTGAAGCACCTTTATTTTTAAGAGTGTAGGTCTTCTCGTACGGTTTTATGAATAAATTGATAGGCTACTACTTATTTTGCTTACTATTTTCTATAGATCTTAGTCAATTTAGATGCCATATTAAGTTAAACACAGATGAAAACGAGGCTGTGGGGATAGACTTCGTTTTTACAATGGCACACACTGTATAAAGGTCGTAGATCATTTTTACAACTCACAACTTTCAATATTGTTTTATGACTGCTCTGGTCTACCAACATTTTTATTTATTTTTAGTTTCCACAGAAAGACGTTTTGTCACCTGAACAATCTGTTAAACAATGTACAATCCATTGAACACACAATGCACTTCTATCCCCGCAGCCTCATTTTCATCGGTGTTAAACTTAATACGGCATCTAAATTGACTAAGGACTGTAGAAAATAGTAAGCAAAATAAGTAGTATAAATTAATTACAAAACAGTTATGTTACAAGTGAAACGCGTGTGTAAAAAAAACACTTTTATGTGTAGGCCTACATCTTTAATTTTATGTTAGATAATTTTATCATGTTTATTAAACATATCAAATAGCCTAGATCAAACAAAAACAAAACTGGATTTGTGCCACTAACATTAAAAGTCATAGCTTTATTCATTCCAGTTATTCCTGCAAAAATTGTTTGCCATGTTAATCTGTCAAAAGTTCTATCTGAGGTTTAGTTAATAGGCCTGTATAATTTATAAAGTAAACACTATAGCAAATTTTAACAAACTGTCAGCAAAGATAGGAAGAACAAGAATAAGTAATATCTCTGTAAACTGACAGGGCATCTTCAATAAAGAAGCACCCTTTAGGCCCGTTATTTGCTCTAGCAGCTCTCTACTCACAGTTTCAGTCATTAACAGTGTTGGGGAAAGTTACTTTTAAAAGTAATGCATTACAATATTGCGTTACTTCCTAAAAAAGTAACTAATTACGTTACTTAGTTACTTTTTATTGAAAGTAATGCATTACGTTACTTTTGCATTACTTTTTAAATCTGAGCTGGGCTTGCTTGTTTGCTTTTAATATAAAAAGTTATATTTTTGGCAAATATAAAAGCCGTTTCACACCAAAAGCCTCAGGCTGAAGGAAATGTAAATTCACGTCTGTACAGTATACAGAGAAGAAGAACGTTCAACACTCTTCAGCAATAAAAAAAGAAGAAGAAATGTTAGTTTATCTTGTGTAATTTTTGCTTATTAGCAGTGTTGGGGGTAACGCATTACAAGTAACGCGAGTTATGTAATCAGATTACTTTTTTCAAGTAACTAGTAAAGTAACGCATTACTTTTTAATTTACAAGAGAATATCTGAGTTACTTTTTCAAAAAAGTTACCATATGAAATACCTCAATTAATTGACAGCTCTCCTGTCCCCATGTTGAGGAATCAGAAGATGTTACTGTAGTTCTAAAATAAATATGAATATGCATTAATTCAAATCACTCACAAAAAAAAAAAAAAAAAAACAATTAAGTATCCCACAAAAAAAAAAAAAAAAATGCAACAAAGAATATGACGAAACCCTGCCATAATTAAATGTTAAACAACACAAATATCCTTTATGTATTTAATCCCATTCTATTAACCAATGTCTTTGCTTCTGACCTTCGATGATCCAGTTCAACCGTACTAATAAGCAAAAATTACTCTAGATTATTTATTCACTTCACTTTTGGTGTGAAAAGGCTTTTATATTTGCCAAAAATATAACTTTTTTATTTTATAAACAAACAAGCAAGCCCTGTCCAGATTTTAAAAGTAACGCAAAAGTAACGAAACGCATTACTTTCCATAAAAAGTAACTAAGTACCGTAATTAATTACTTTTTTATGGAGTAACGCAATATTGTAATGCATTACTTTTAAAAGTAACTTTCCCCAACACTGCTTATTAGTACGGTTGAATTGGATCACCCAAGATCAGCAGCAAATTGGTTAATAAAATGGGATTAAATACATAACGGATATTTGTATTATTTAACATATTTAATTATTGCAGCTTTGAGTCATATTCTGAGTTGCTTTTAACCGTTTTTATTAATTTTTATTAATAAACTAAATCTAATTTTTTTTTTTTTTTTTGTGAGTGAGTGAGTGAGATGAATTAATGCATGTTCACATTTATTCTAGAACTAAAGTAACATCTTACTCCCGATTTCTCTCAACAAGGGGACAGGAGAGCTTTCAATCAATAAATGCGGGAAAAAAGTAACTGGCGTTACTTATTTGAAAAAGTAACTCAGATATTTTCTTGTAAATTAAAAAGTAATGCGTTACTTTACTAGTTACTTGGAAAAAAAGTAATCTGATTACGTAACTCGCGTTACTTGTAATGCGTTACCCCCAACACTGTTAATTAAGGGCTATTGACGCCATGAACGAAAGGAAAAGCGAAACGAATCGGCGACGAATTAATAGAACACCATCTCTTCTTTACTCGCGGTCATTCTTTGAAGCGCTATGATCATGAGGGAAGTCTCCATTTCTTTCTTTCTGAAATCTGGAGACCCCATGCGGAGCTTTACGACGTTACTCAAAAACCCCTCAGATCTGAAAACTTAAGCCACTGTGGTGTCTCGTTTTTATCTCAAGTCCCCAACTGAAGCCTCGGCCGGGCAAAATGGGCTTTTAATCTGTTCTATTAGCTGTTTTTAGTCCAGAAATAAAACCACAGTAGGCCTATTCGTCCAAAATGTCAGTGTTTTGGAGAAACTGCAGTTATTGTAATAGCCTACATATTTGAGCAGAAAACAACAAAAAGAAAACAAAAGATAATTTTGTTTTTTTTAGGAGCTTTACGACGTTACTCAAAAACCCCTCAGATCTGAAAACTTAAGCCACTGTGGTGTCTCGTTTTTATCTCAAGTCCCCAACTGAAGCCTCGGCCGGGCAAAATGGGCTTTTAATCTGTTCTATTAATTCAGAAATAAAACCACAGTAGGCCTATTCGTCCAAAATGTCAGTGTTTTGGAGAAACTGCCGTTATTGTAATAGCCTACATATTTGAGCAGAAAACAACAAAAAGAAAACAAAAGATCTTTTTTTTTTTTTTTTAATGCCAATAACATATTTCAAAATATCTGTGTGACACTGGTCTGTTGTGTTGCTGATATGGCCATGTAATAAATGAGCACTAGAATTATTTTCCCACAAGAATGTAAGATCTATCTACTTTTCTCCATCGCGCTCCAGTCTGTCCAATCTCAGAGCTCCTGTGAGGCGCTGCGTGTATCTGGAGGTTTAGGTCCATCCCCTTCAGCAAAAGCTATTTAGTCAACAGCTGAGCGTGACCACTGACCAGAGCAGCAGTTGAGTGAAGGATCAGCACTAACTAGCAGATTTCACTGTGGAGACAGACAAAGAGATGATGTATTAATGTTTTGAAGCTTCATACGAGGATTATCCGTATTTACAGTTACAGTTACAGTTTCACACTGGAAGTCTCGAAGGAAAATCTTGTGTGAGAACCTATGGAAGAGAGTGCCAGACACTTTGAACACGGACTGTAGATGTCTTATGTTTATGCTTTGTGGTTATGAACATTAGTGGGTTTTGAGTACAAGAGACTCGTTGTATTATTCTATCCCAAACACTGAGGAAATCTCCTTAAGATGAAGGGAGTAATGGCAGCACTTCAACTCTGTTTGTGGATCTTGGCTGTAAAGGTGAGCTATTCGTTCTTCTGCTTTACAGTAGCTATCTTATATATATGACATTTAAACTCGTAACAGTTCGTTTAGTTTTTTAGTTGAGTTCGGTTGGCTGTAAACACAGTTTTCACTGTTCATATTTTCCAACGTTACTAGGTCTTTCCAGTTGCTTTTTAATTAGCCTACACGAGCGCGGTGTAACACTTTGTTGGTTTACGTCTGTAACGTCTATAAAGTGTATTTCTTTCGCTATGCATCTCACAGTTTTGATATGGTTTTTCCATGTCTGCTTTCGAACTGAAATACTTTAGAAATCCACAACTTGTGAATGTAATGTCAATTAATGTAAAGGTCATAAAAGTGTGCTGTTACAACCTACTCGTTGTAACACTAATAAAGTTTATTGTGGTAATTAAATGTACTTGTCCAAAATAATTAAACTACACCCACCCTTATTTCATTTTAAACAATTTTATTGAAACACGTAGGGCATTTTAATTCAACATAAATACAAAATGTAAATAAATGCTGAGACAAAAAAAACAAGCAAACAAGCTCATGTCTCTAAAACTAACAGACCAAGTGTGTTATTTTGGCAAGTGTGGCATATAGAAATACATTGGATAGTGTTACAAGTGTTACAATTAATGTTATAGTATCACATTAATCAGGAGAATCTGATTCAGATGACACCTCGTTCATTTAGCATTCTTTAGCATATTCAAACAATTAAATAAGTCGGACATTGAAGTCTATTTTCTTACCTCAAAATAGCTTGTTTCGTTTTTGTTAAACTGAAGGTGTTACAATTCAACTGCGTTACAACAGCCCGCATTCTCCACTAGGATGTGTTTTGAACTAGCATATTAATTAGTCTGTCAGGGATTCCATATGATTGATGATATGTTTTTTGCAAATGTGTTGTATTATGCAGAATGTTATTTTTCGGTACTTGTGTGGATAATATGTTCCTTTTATGATTCGTTTTTACACCGCATATTGCCTGGCACAAAAGTAAAGTGGTCAAGGACAGGAAAGTAACACCCTTTGTCTCTTAGGACGTGCATAGCACAACGTCTGTGCTTTTTTTTATCACACTGATTCAGTGTAATATCCTGATATTGTTCACAGTGAGTATAAAATGTTTCATATTTACCATCCAAATGGAAAGATATCTCATCATGTTTTCCAAATGACACATTATGCTCCAAGAAATACGCCCTGCAGATGTCAACGCAGAGTCAAGTGGCCTTGTGATTTATTCCTGTTAAACCGAACACCAAAATAAAAGGCTGCTTTGTCACTCCAAATGAAGACCGTAAATCACAAAACAACTGGTTTGTCTGTTCTGCCACTTGTTACACAAAATGAAAACGATGAACATTTTTGCTTGATGATTCTGCACTCTTTTCAGGTCAGTGGTAGTTAATGCATTAAATGCTACTGGCCTGATCCAGATCCATGTCTCCTGGTGTGTTCAAACAGTCTGTGGGGGAGCCAGGGATAGCAGCAGACCAACCCCCCCACGTCTGTTGGTTGATAGGCAACCACAGCTTAAGCACTGCTGGGGCCCGGGATATCCGGAGCATTGTAATTATCATCATTTTCTCTTGGTCTGTGGAGAGCGAGAGGGTAGAATTTGCAGCTCAGTAATTTGACTTTCTATTTAGCCACATCACTTTACTTCTTTCGGTGGGGGCAGAATCGCGGTTTCCTCTTGAACTCACAACCTCGGTTTTTTTTCTCCCTTCTCTCTTGTTCCCGTCTTATTTTGATAGAGAAGCCCACTGTCTCTGGCGGCAGACTGACACTTTTGTAAATGGTCTTGAAGTTCTACAGGCCCGAGGCCATGTTTAGCCTGCCATTTAATGTGTTCTGACTCATTTGTGAAACGTAGCTTCTGCTCCTGTTGGCTGCAGTGAGATAAGATAGCGGTCAGTCACTCGGTCTCTAGCTCAGTCTCAGTGGATGTCTATGGTTATATGTTTGGTTGGTGGGGGTGAGGGGTCAATCACTGTTGCTTCCTTCCTCATCATTCTCTTTCCAAACTCACTCATGGGCAGCACACATGTGCTCATACATTATATTGTACAGCAGTGGACTTAAGGCAAGACAACCCAGGTGAAAAAAACTAATAGATATCACTAAGTTGATTGATAACATTAATAATTGCAAAAGTTGTTTTAAGCTTATGGCATTGTATAATTAAATATGTACTGATTTCCATACATTTTCCAGAACAAAAAAAACCTGAAGATTGAATAAAGCCAGGTTCAAAATTCTTGTTTCATTTTGTTGGCATATTAGAGTTTTTACAATCGGGATTTTGGATATATTATTTAAAAAAAATATTGGATTTTTTTTTTAGAAGATTGCCTTTAAAATATGTATTTTAATTTAAATCAATAGATGCAATAAAATTATTTGGATGTTACTCTGAATGAAGACATGTTATTAAAGCAAAATATGCCGAAATCTCAAAACTGACAAGAGAATGAAAAAAACAATGTTTTTTTGTCTGTAGTGTCTTGCCTTAAAAGGATAGTTTACCCAAAATGTAAATTCTGTGATCATTTACTCACTTTCATGTCATTCCAAACCTAACTTTGTTTCTTCTGGGAAACACACAAGACATATTTTGAAATGGTTTGGACGCTTTTGACTTGAACAAAAACAGTTGAGACATTCTTCAAAACATCTTCTTTTGTGTTCTGCAAAAGAAAGTTATACGTATGGATGTACAATTTTCATTTTTGGGTGAACGGCCTTTACAAAAGATCGCTTCATTCAGCAAGTGTGTGTGTGGTGTGTGTTTGACCTACATTTTGGGAACCAGTCAACAGTAAATGTGGCATCCAGACTGACATTGTCCCTCAGAGGAGGGAACAAAATGTTTTGGTAGATCAAAGATGTTTTGTGTGAAGTGGCTTCATTCAAATGTATTATCTCTCTGCATTATGTGGAATCAGCACTTAGGCTGGAAGTGTCTGTAATGTTTATGCCCCCCTCCCTCCCTCCCCTCCTCTTCTGAGCTCTACATTCCTGCCTCTGCCCAAATGTTTATAGGTGATATATCATTTGTTTGCACTTTGTACATTCTATTAAGCTAGACTTAGGTACAAATTATATAGTGATATATTGTTATGGAGGATGTTAAGATCCCCCCTAAGCTTACTGTGTTTGGGGAGTATTAAACACCATATTAGGAAACTGACAAAGAAAATTCCAATGATACTGCTCAGAAATTTATCTCTGTCTGTCTGTGACTTCCCTTCCTTTCGGAGAAAATATTTATTTTTCTTTTGTGTTTAATATGTATTCTTCATATATACAGTATATATATATATATATATATAAAATTCTATATATACACAGTGGTGTGAAAACGTTTTTGCCCCTTACTGTTTTTCTTATTTTTTGCATATTTGTCACACTTAAAAGATTCAGATCAAACTAATTTTAATATTACACAAAGATAACCTGAGTAAATACAAAATGCAGTTTTGAAATTATGATTTCGTTTATTAAAGGAAAAAAGCTGTCCAAACCTGCCTGGCACTACGTAAAAAAAGTAATTGCCCCCTAAATCTGTCACACTTAAAAGATTCAGATCATCAAACAAATTTTAATATTACACAAAGATAACCTGAGTAAATACAAAATGCAGTTTTGAAATTATGATTTCGTTTATTAAAGGAAAAAAGCTGTCCAAACCTGCCTGGCACTACGTAAAAAAAGTAATTGCCCCCTAAATCTAATAACTGGTTCTGCCACCCGTTGCAGCAACAACTGCAATCAAGTGTTTGCAATAACTGGCAATGAGTCTTTCACATCGTGGTGGAGGAATTTTGGCCCACTCTTCTTAGCAGAATTGTTTTAATTCAGCCACGTTGGAGGGTTTTTGAGCATGAATGGACTGTTTAAGGTCATGCCACAGCATCTCAATCGGATTTAAGTCT
>NW_015505401.1:778547-783766 GCF_001515645.1 Sinocyclocheilus grahami | reverse complement strand
TACATAATATATGTGTGTGTACTGTGTATATTTATTATGTATATATAAATACACACACATGCCTGTATATATTTAAGAACAAATGTGTTTTTATATTAAATATATTTATATATAATATAAATTATATGAATATAAATATATACATGTGTATATATACATATGCATGTTTTCAAAATATATACTATATGTGTGTCTTTATATATACATAATAAATATATACAGTGCACACATATCTATTATATACCTAAACAAAAACTTTTATTTTGGATGCAATTAATCACGATTAATCATAGCCCAGCACCTTTTTTTTTTTTTTACATTTTAATATATTTTAAAAATGTAATCTCTTACTGTGATGGGAAAGCTGAAATGTTCAGCATCATTACTCCAGTCTTGTGATCCTTCAGAAATCATTCTAATATGCTGATTTGATGCTCAAGAAAAAGTTCTTATCATTATCAATGTTGAAAACAGTTGAGTTGCTTAATATTTTTGTAGGAAACCATTGATTTTAGGATTCTTTGATGAATAGAAAGTTCAAAAGAACAGCTTTTTGTAACATTCTGAATGCCTTTACTGTCACTTTTGGTTAATTTAATGCATCCTTGCTGAATAAAAGTATTTATTTCTTTCAAAATAACAATCTTACTGAAAACTGACTTTTGATTGGTAATATGTATAATTTATTAACTTGTTTATTTATTACTGTAACTGCCATGGACTTCCCAATAGGGAAGTCGATCAGTTTACATGGCAGATTCTTAAATGTTTAAATTTGGTCTCTTTCAATATTGATTATTTAATTACTCAACTCTTTATAAACCATGAAAAGGTGTATCAAAGCAAGCTGTAGTGGCTTAAATGCAGAAAGAAGCTGCTCTTTTTACTTACAAATTGAAGGTTGTTGCCCTGTGGGCAGCTGTGTACAAATGTGAATTAGTGTTTCTATGAGATTATGAGTGTGTGCGCTCGTTCAACAGGTTTACACACGCTCTCGTCCCAACAGAGATCAGAGAGGAGAAGAAAGAGACATCAGAGAGGCTGTGTGGGTTTTGCTTTCCCTCTTTGGAGGAGCTTTACATGTTAGGCATCTGTTGGCTCTTGTCAGAGCCCCAGGGGGCCGTTGAGAAGCAGAGGGGGTGTGTGAGGGGTAATTTTCCTAAACATATGCATGCTGCAGAACTGACCTTCTCTATCACACCTGCAGAGCTGAGGGGGACATCAAAGTCTTCTGTTACCCAAACAGACGCACACACACATCACACCCTTCCCTGAGGTCCCAAGCTGCACTGGGGCCCCGACTGCTGATGCGTCTGTTTGAAATGGGGGCTAATACACATAATGTGACATTTCCATGAGCGAGGACTATTTTTAAACATCCCTTAATGACACCCTGCCTCGCTCATTTTTGATATTGTTTTGTTATAGATGTGAGAAAGGGTGTGTTGTTACACTATTTACACCCAGATTGGAGTGTTAAAGTCACAAGGACTATTGAAACCCACTTCAGGCTCTCACAGGAAACACTGTGCAATTAAAATGCCTAAACCCCATTTTATGCAAAATCACAGGGAAGTATGTGTGTGTGTGTGTGTGTGTGTGTGTAAGAAGAGAGAACAAAGTGCCCCACATATGTCAGTGTGTGGACTGCATGATATGGCAAGTTCTCCTACAAATTAAAGGTTGTGGTTTTACGAAGTTGCTTGAATGTGTATGAGACTTATGATGTTTAGAACTTTATAATTTTTTTCCCTATAATGCCGCCCTCCATTATGAAATCCAAAAATGGTTTCTATTAATCATTTTTGGGGTGCTTATTCCAAAAATAGTGTCTGTTTTGCTCTAGCATGTCACAAAATATGATGTGAATTTCAGAGCGTTTCTGATTTCGACAACCATTTGTGAGGTGAAGAAGTCTTGAATTATTCCTTAATCACCAGATAAAACTGCCACAAAGACATGATTCTTATCTTCCTCTGAGCCATGTTACAATTGTTGGTTCAATTCTTAGCTGATTTTTACATGAATAAATTTATTTTATGGCTAATCCTGATTTCAAGGTTAGAATTAAAAAGAAATGTAAACATGACCCAGGCTAGATGTTTTCTGCTGCATCGATAGCTGTATTATAGCTGTAAAAAAATAAACAAATAAATAACATTATATATATATAATTGCAATTAATCATTCAAAGTCCACTTATCTTATTCTGCATGCTTAAGATGCTTTTTTTCTTTCTACGTGTTATCTTAAGGGTTTTTCCATTGTTTTAAATTGAGTTTTAATATAACATTATAATACCATGCATATTTTTACCTTTTTATTTAAAGAAGAAACCAATCCAATGTATAGTTGACATTTGAGGCTTAATACTATAGAAAAGCAATGCAAGTTTTTCAGTTAGTGTTTTCAGCTTGTTTATTTTCATATAAAAATATGGCATGCAGTTCATTTATATTGTTTTTAGGGTTTTGAACTTATTTCACACAATAGGCTATTTGAATGTAATTCTCTGGCTGAATATCACTATATCTTCATGTTTCTGTTATATATTGAGACTGAGGGGACTTGAAAACTCTTAAAATGGTCTTTTGGGTTACTAAGATCAAATTTATGTTACAAAATAGCATGTAATTATTAAGAATAATTTGAATTAGACATGTGCTTTTGTGTTTTGCAGGTGGTGTTTGGAAATGTCTGTACCACTGAGCAGTTTACAAAAACAGGCGAATGTTGCAGCATGTGTGCTGCGGGCACTGGTTTGGTGAGCAGCTGTGGTCAGGAAGACACCAAGTGTCAGCTGTGTCAAGATGGTGAGTGTTTTCAAAACATACATTTTCATTTTTATTTTGAATAAATGCTTAGATGTGAATATTGTTGCTTTGCCAATGTTTATCTATGTATTATTGATAAAAATTACTTTAAATCTCTTCTAGGTGTGTCCTTCTCAGACTCTGAGAGTCTGTCAGCCTGTCGTCTGTGTGCCCGCTGCCCCGTCGGCATTCCTGAACTGGCACGCTGCACGCCCACTCAGGATACCCAGTGTGAGTGCGGTGAGCGCTATATATATATGTGTGTGTGTGTGTGTGTGTGTGTGTGTGTGTGTGTGTGTGTGTGTGTGTGTGTGTGTGTTTATGTGAAGTTCATTATCATTAAATTTTATATTTTAACTTTAAATTTATATTTTTCACTCCTTTGTAGGCTGTCAGTTAACTTATTAATTTTGAATAATTTTTTGTTAATAAAAGTCTTCTTTTTGCCATTAAAAGACAAACTTTTAATATTTAACTGCTTTTGTTATTTTGATAAGGGGACTTGAAAACTCTTAAAATGGTCTTTTGGGTTACTAAGATCAAATTTATGTTACAAAATAGCATGTAATTATTAAGAATAATTTGAATTAGACATGTGCTTTTGTGTTTTGCAGGTGGTGTTTGGAAATGTCTGTACCACTGAGCAGTTTACAAAAACAGGCGAATGTTGCAGCATGTGTGCTGCGGGCACTGGTTTGGTGAGCAGCTGTGGTCAGGAAGACACCAAGTGTCAGCCGTGTCAAGATGGTGAGTGTTTTCAAAACATACATTTTTATTTTGAATAAATGCTTAGATGTGAATATTGTTACTTTGCCAATGTTTATCTATGTATTATTGATAAAAATTACTTTAAATCTCTTCTAGGTGTGTCCTTCTCAGACTCTGAGAGTCTGTCAGCCTGTCGTCTGTGTGCCCGCTGCCCCGTCGGCATTCCTGAACTGGCACGCTGCACGCCCACTCAGGATACCCAGTGTGAGTGCGGTGAGCGCTTCTTCCTGTGGCGAGATGGTAACAGCACAAGTGGGCTGTGCGCGACCTGCTCCATGTGTGGGCATGGAAGCGGAGTGGTTCGGGCCTGTGGGCCGCTGGGAAATACTGTATGTGAGCGGTGTAAACCAGGGACTTACTCAAAGGAGCAGAGTGACAGGAAACCCTGCGTGCCCTGCTCACGCTGTACTGATGACGAGGTGGAGATCAGACCCTGCCAGCCGGACTCTGACAACGTCTGTATGGGTGAGTGCGGTGGTCTTTATATTCTAACTCTTGGGTGTATGAAGGAGAAGAGCACGATTAATCAAGATAAAACCGAAATTGCAATAAGCCTGCAATTTAATTGAATAAATGTGTTCGCTGCATTTTTCCTAAATGCTTAATTAATCATTTTACAGTGAAATATTACAATAGTAATATTTCTTATTTTGTTTAATAGTTGTATTCAGTAATAATAATAAGTATTATTATTATTATTAGACTCATATTGATATACACATATTGAAACATATTGATCAATATGCTTTTTAAATGAATGAATAAAAATTATTATATAAATTGCAATTTGACAAAAGCTTTATTAAAATTAAAAAATTAAAAAAAGCTTAGTAATTCGGCTTAATCTTTTATTATGAAAAACAAAACAAAACAGTGAAACAGTTGAATTTGAAATATTCTAAATATTTAAAAAAGTTTATCTGTCAAATGAAAGTCATGGCCTGTGACCAGCAAAGTCATGTGGTTCAACCAACACATGGAAAACATGTTTTAGATTACTTTACCTCTTTATTACATGAAAAGGTTGGTTACAATTTAAAATATGTGATCCTGGACCACAAAACCAGTCATAAGGGTCAATTTTTTGAAATTAAGATTTATACACCTCTCAAAGCTGAATAAATAAGCTTTCTGTTGAGGTATGGTTTGTTAGGATAGGGCAATATTTGGCCGAGATACAACTATTTGAAAATCTGGAATCTGAGGGTGCAAAATATTGAGAAAATCGCCTTTAAAGTTGTCCAAATGAAGTTCTTAGCAATGCATATTACTAATCAAAAATTAAGTTTTGATATATTTACGGTAGGAAATTTACAAAATATCTTCATGGAACATGATCTTTACTTAATGTCCTAATGATTTTTGGCATAAAAGAAAAATCAATAATTTTGACCCATTCAATGTATTTTTGGCTATTGCTACAAATATACCCCAGCGACTTAAAGGGGTCATATGATGTTGCTAAAAAGAACATTATTTTGTGTATTTGGTGTAATAAAATGTGTTTATGCGGTTTAAGGTTCAAAAACACATTATTTTCCACATACTGTACATTATTGTTTCTCCTCTATGCCCCGCCTTTCTGAAACGCGTCGATTTTTACAAAGCTCATCGTTCTGAAAAAGCAAGGTGTGCTGT
>NW_015505401.1:683805-772775 GCF_001515645.1 Sinocyclocheilus grahami | reverse complement strand
GGGCTAGAGTGAGCAGAGGCGGCGGATTCGACGAAGGAGCGTCCGGAGGGCTTGCGGCAACCACATGTAACGACCCCAGGCTGGACTCTGCTTTGTCCACGGTGAAAGCCGATCCGGCGATCCACAGCGCAAAGTTGTTGTATTTCCTCAGCGACCAGCACGGATCAGCTCCAGGCATGACGAAGCAGATATCGTCCTCTTTTGGAAGGCCAAACAAAGTAGTTTCACTTTCACAAAGAAACACACAGCGCCTTCATGACGTGGCGGCGGCGGCAACAATACTACAGCGAGAATAAAAGTTAAGCCTTCTTTCTTTGCGTGAACATTTGGGCGGCGTTATGCAAATCTTGCGGGGGCGTGTTAGGAGGAGCCGTTTTAGGTAGGCGTGGCTGACTCTTAACTTTTATAAAGAATATCTCTTTGGATTTGAGACTTTAGTCTTTGCAACTTTACAGATCTTCTTTATGCACCAAGAGCTTGTAACACTCCAAAGGGAAAGGAACAATTTAAATCGCATCATATGACCCCTTTAAGACTGGTTTTGTGGTCCAGAGTCACACACACACACACACACACACACACACACACACATATATATATATATATATATATATAGAGAGAGAGAGAGAGAGAGAGAGAGAGAGAGAGAGAGCAATATGAATAATATATAGTTTACTATATACTTACTTGCTATATATATTGTATACTATATATACTAGTTTAAATTTGATTGATTTTAAAACATTTTTGAAAATAATTATGTGTGCTCTTACATGTATTCAAGGTGTAAATTGGAATTGTCATTATTTTCATTCATTAAATTTAAGCTTGTTAAAAATGGTATAAGTGTTTTAAAACCCATTTGAAAACAACATGAATAAAAAGCATGAATTTATTTCTAAGAACTTAGCCCATACTTGTTGAACTAGGTTTTGAAAAAAATTTAAAAGTAATATCCTGGACCCTTTTACTTGTCATTGATTTGACACACCTGTTAGTAAATACGGTTGTCAATTCCAAACACTGACTGTGTGAGCGTAACCCGAGATGCATGTGTGTCTTGGATGAAGATTGTGCCAAGCTATAAATAATAACATTTATGCATGTGTGTGTGTGTGTGTGGTTAGATTGTTAACATGTGGCAGACACTTGTGTTCAGTCAGAGAGTAGCTTGTGAGAAAATACAGCTCTCACTTTGACTTCAAATGTTCTTCTCATTCTTCAGCGAGCTTAGCAACAATCCAGTCATGATCAGATTAAGAAGACAAACACTTTACATAGATTTTGTCTGATCTCTAAACAATTAAATGTATCATTTTAAAACCGTTTTTAGTGTAAACTGTCATTTAAAAAGCACCACATCTTTAATTGATTGCATCTTAAACTTTGCCCTGAGGTGTGTTAAATGGGTTTGGAGGTTAACCAGATGGCCAGTGGGTCGCATCCCACGTTGCCCTCTGTTCTCTGTAGGGTGGCATCCCCAGTTAGAGCACTCGACCTGCCGAGGTCAGGGCAGCCACACAGAGTGTTTGATCCACACAGGCAGCCTGTGGGGTGTGTGAGAGAGTGAGTGGACAAAAGAATGCACGCATCTGTGTGATAGTGTGTGTGTGGGGTGGCCTGCATGGTCTATTTCAGGATGAAGGGTGGGGGGCATGAATCCTCTTGACCATTCCACACCGTTCAGCATTTCGATCTGGCATTTAGTCTGTCAGCTGTGCTGCGCCCACTGATGATGTGTTAATCAGACTCACAGCAGATGTGTGTCAGATGTGGGTTCATGTGAAAGCTAAAAAGAGCATTTCCTTTTTTTGCAGTCTAGGTGTTTAAGTGCTTCAGAGTGTACTTGAGTGTGTTTCAAATGTCTGGTCAGAACTAATGTGAGTCTAATGACTGAATTTATAAAGATAGCACAACTACTAGTATTAATTTTCAGATTCATATATATATATATATATATATATATATATCAGGGCTGTCAGTCGATTAAAATTTTGAATCTAATTAATTACAGGGTGCTGTGATTAATCTAATAGCGCTTTTCCACTGCATGGTATGACTCGGCTCGGCTCGGTTTGCGTTTCCACTGTGTGCTCGTTCAAAACAGTTGCGTTCGATCCTTTGCTGGCTGTGCTGATTTAAATCTAGCAGTTCTGTTGTGTTTGTGTCACAAGTTCAGTGACGCAGGTAGTGACGATTCTCTCCGACCAATCAGTGATCGGCAGAGTTTACACGTCATGTTTTGGTAACGGTACGGTTCACTTGGAACCTCAACCGAGGTGGTACTAAAAAAATTACCAGGTACCAGGTACTATACCCAGTGGAAAACCCCCAAAAGTGAACCGTGCCGTACCATGCAGTGGAAAAGCGCCATAATTAATCGCAAACTAAATTTGGCTGTGAAAATACCCTCAAAAGATCATTTTAAGCTATTATTGTGTTACATGTTTAAGCTACAACGGCCTAACATAGACTATGGAACATAAACGAAGATAATTTGAGAAACATATCAGAACTTTTTATTCATGCAATGAAAGTCACTGGTAAGCAAAACAGCTTTGTTACCAACAGTCTTCAAAATACCTTCTTTTATGTTGTGCAAAAGAAAGTAAGTCATTCAGGTTTGAAACAACATGAGGGTGAGTAAATGATGACAGAATTATTTATTACTTTATTTATTGATTTTTTTAATTAATTTTTTTAATAAATTAAATGATACTCTAAAGAAGAAACTAAAACTACCAACAGGTGGCGGTAAATGTCTTTATTAAAATTTGTAATATTTTAAATCATTGGTTCACACGATTCGTTCACGTGAATTCATTCAGAAACTAAACACTGCTGTGTTGCTCACAGACGCACAACAGTTCTGCTGTGGCTTTATAGGTAATATTTTCGTTGGCAATATTAAATAAAACAAATATAACACAATATAAACTTCTTGTTTACTGAACTGTTGTAATCTATATGTTTATATATGCAATCTCTATGTTGATATCGCTTATCATATGATATAATATGAGACAAAAACTCATTTTTGCCCCAGTATCTTGAATTTTAGGGCATAACTTCGTTTATGGGGTTGTTGCCCTGCATCATATTTGTCAACAGTCAACTGTATGAAATGTAAAATGATGTGCAGGTCTGGGGGCAGGGCCAGTGCGTGTATTTCCTCAGCGACCAGCACGGATCAGCTCCAGGCATGACGAAGCAGATATCGTCCTCTTTTGGAAGGCCAAACAAAGTAGTTTCACTTTCACAAAGAAACACACAGCGCCTTCATGACGTGGCGGCGGCGGCAACAATACTACAGCGAGAATAAAAGTTAAGCCTTCTTTCTTTGCGTGAACATTTGGGCGGCGTTATGCAAATCTTGCGGGGGCGTGTTAGGAGGAGCCGTTTTAGGTAGGCGTGGCTGACTCTTAACTTTTATAAAGAATATCTCTTTGGATTTGAGACTTTAGTCTTTGCAACTTTACAGATCTTCTTTATGCACCAAGAGCTTGTAACACTCCAAAGGGAAAGGAACAATTTAAATCGCATCATATGACCCCTTTAAGACTGGTTTTGTGGTCCAGAGTCACACACACACACACACACACACACACACACACACATATATATATATATATATATATATATAGAGAGAGAGAGAGAGAGAGAGAGAGAGAGAGAGAGAGCAATATGAATAATATATAGTTTACTATATACTTACTTGCTATATATATTGTATACTATATATACTAGTTTAAATTTGATTGATTTTAAAACATTTTTGAAAATAATTATGTGTGCTCTTACATGTATTCAAGGTGTAAATTGGAATTGTCATTATTTTCATTCATTAAATTTAAGCTTGTTAAAAATGGTATAAGTGTTTTAAAACCCATTTGAAAACAACATGAATAAAAAGCATGAATTTATTTCTAAGAACTTAGCCCATACTTGTTGAACTAGGTTTTGAAAAAAATTTAAAAGTAATATCCTGGACCCTTTTACTTGTCATTGATTTGACACACCTGTTAGTAAATACGGTTGTCAATTCCAAACACTGACTGTGTGAGCGTAACCCGAGATGCATGTGTGTCTTGGATGAAGATTGTGCCAAGCTATAAATAATAACATTTATGCATGTGTGTGTGTGTGTGTGGTTAGATTGTTAACATGTGGCAGACACTTGTGTTCAGTCAGAGAGTAGCTTGTGAGAAAATACAGCTCTCACTTTGACTTCAAATGTTCTTCTCATTCTTCAGCGAGCTTAGCAACAATCCAGTCATGATCAGATTAAGAAGACAAACACTTTACATAGATTTTGTCTGATCTCTAAACAATTAAATGTATCATTTTAAAACCGTTTTTAGTGTAAACTGTCATTTAAAAAGCACCACATCTTTAATTGATTGCATCTTAAACTTTGCCCTGAGGTGTGTTAAATGGGTTTGGAGGTTAACCAGATGGCCAGTGGGTCGCATCCCACGTTGCCCTCTGTTCTCTGTAGGGTGGCATCCCCAGTTAGAGCACTCGACCTGCCGAGGTCAGGGCAGCCACACAGAGTGTTTGATCCACACAGGCAGCCTGTGGGGTGTGTGAGAGAGTGAGTGGACAAAAGAATGCACGCATCTGTGTGATAGTGTGTGTGTGGGGTGGCCTGCATGGTCTATTTCAGGATGAAGGGTGGGGGGCATGAATCCTCTTGACCATTCCACACCGTTCAGCATTTCGATCTGGCATTTAGTCTGTCAGCTGTGCTGCGCCCACTGATGATGTGTTAATCAGACTCACAGCAGATGTGTGTCAGATGTGGGTTTCATGTGAAGGCTAAAAAGAGCATTTCCTTTTTTTGCAGTCTAGGTGTTTAAGTGCTTCAGAGTGTACTTGAGTGTGTTTCAAATGTCTGGTCAGAACTAATGTGAGTCTAATGACTGAATTTATAAAGATAGCACAACTACTAGTATTAATTTTCAGATTCATATATATATATATATATATATATATATATCAGGGCTGTCAGTCGATTAAAATTTTGAATCTAATTAATTACAGGGTGCTGTGATTAATCTAATAGCGCTTTTCCACTGCATGGTATGACTCGGCTCGGCTCGGTTTGCGTTTCCACTGTGTGCTCGTTCAAAACAGTTGCGTTCGATCCTTTGCTGGCTGTGCTGATTTAAATCTAGCGGTTCTGTTGTGTTTGTGTCACAAGTTCAGTGACGCAGGTAGTGACGATTCTCTCCGACCAATCAGTGATCGGCAGAGTTTACACGTCATGTTTTGGTAACGGTACGGTTCACTTGGAACCTCAACCGAGGTGGTACTAAAAAAATTACCAGGTACCAGGTACTATACCCAGTGGAAAACCCCCAAAAGTGAACCGTGCCGTACCATGCAGTGGAAAAGCGCCATAATTAATCGCAAACTAAATTTGGCTGTGAAAATACCCTCAAAAGATCATTTTAAGCTATTATTGTGTTACATGTTTAAGCTACAACGGCCTAACATAGACTATGGAACATAAACGAAGATAATTTGAGAAACATATCAGAACTTTTTATTCATGCAATGAAAGTCACTGGTAAGCAAAACAGCTTTGTTACCAACAGTCTTCAAAATACCTTCTTTTATGTTGTGCAAAAGAAAGTAAGTCATTCAGGTTTGAAACAACATGAGGGTGAGTAAATGATGACAGAATTATTTATTACTTTATTTATTGATTTTTTTAATTAATTTTTTTAATAAATTAAATGATACTCTAAAGAAGAAACTAAAACTACCAACAGGTGGCGGTAAATGTCTTTATTAAAATTTGTAATATTTTAAATCATTGGTTCACACGATTCGTTCACGTGAATTCATTCAGAAACTAAACACTGCTGTGTTGCTCACAGACGCACAACAGTTCTGCTGTGGCTTTATAGGTAATATTTTCGTTGGCAATATTAAATAAAACAAATATAACACAATATAAACTTCTTGTTTACTGAACTGTTGTAATCTATATGTTTATATATGCAATCTCTATGTTGATATCGCTTATCATATGATATAATATGAGACAAAAACTCATTTTTGCCCCAGTATCTTGAATTTTAGGGCATAACTTCGTTTATGGGGTTGTTGCCCTGCATCATATTTGTCAACAGTCAACTGTATGAAATGTAAAATGATGTGCAGGTCTGGGGGCAGGGCCAGTGCGTTAACTGCATTAAAATATTTTAATTGTGTTATTTTTCAGAACTAATTAAGTTAACGCATTAAACTAACATCCCTAATATATATATATATATATATATATATATATATAAATTGAATAAAGTTATCAAGCACTAAAATCTAAATTAAATATTGATGAATCGTTAAAGCTACAAAAGTGATTGATTTCCTCTTTTTTCTTTTGTTCTTTGATTAATAGACATCACAGCAGCTGGATTATTAGGTTATTTGACTGCTATCACATTAAGAGCTGCCACTGCTGAACGTGACGTGGATCTGACACGCATGCTCGTAGTTTCATTCGCGCTTTAATATGAAATGATACAGGCTACAGCGGGCACCTGTTGCTGAGATGAAGTTGGAGCGCGAGTCTGAAAAGTCTCCTGTTTAATGTGCTCATAAAGACGTTCTGCGTCTAAATAAATGCAATTCTTGTCAAGAAAAAAAGAGACAGAAGCAGCAGTTGTGAGTGGAGTGGCCAACCCTAGGCTAAAATATGTTTAACGCCGTTAAACTGGAAAAAATTAATCGCCTGTGTTAATACGCTAATTTTGACAGCACTAATATACATATATAATGTTTTTAAAGGCAGTTCAGAATGACCAAATGTGTGGGGGGTTTTTTTCCAGTAAAAGACCTTAACATCCTGTCCCGTCCATCTGGTTCTGATGGACCGCATGAATACCCCCGAAAGCCGACTCTGAATGAGGAAACGGAGAACAGGAGCAGCCCAGCACCAGGGTCTGGATCCCCTCGACTCACTCCACAGGACCAAGGGGGCAACAACAACAACATCTTGGTCTACGTGTCTGTACTGGCTGCGGTGGTGCTCGGCCTCCTGCTCTACGTCGCCTACAAATGGTGAGGTCATGCAGCAATTCAAAGAAGAAAAATACACTCTGCGAGGTTATGCACATGATTTACACAGAAATTCATTCAACTTGTATATGCTAGATTTAGAATACCATAACGTGTCTGTGAAGGGAAATATTATTCTTGTATTTACTTGATGATAAGCGTGTGATTTGGTGTGTGTCCAGCTGGAGGTCATGTCAGCAGAAGCAGGCTCTGGTGAAAGCACGGGTTGGCGAGTTGAATAATGTCGGGGAAGGAGAGAAGTTACATAGCGACAGTGGCGTGTTTCTGGATTCTCACAGCCTTCAGGAAAGCCAGCCTAGCAAAGGTATGAGAGAACAGCTTAAACAGAGATAGGGTTGGCAGTCCATACAGATTTCCTGATCATAATTTCTACTATTTATTCGTCTGTTTAAACAGTTCATAGCTCATAAGAGTCATGTGTTCTATTTCATTCATCTTTTGGAACTGTTTATTAAAAGAACTGGTTTATAAGAGTAATTTTGTCTATTCATTTTCTTTTTTAACCGTTCATTTGAAGAACTAATTCATTTGCCTTTTTTAACTCTTCATTAAAAAACTGGCTCCTAAGAGTCACTTGTTCTATTAATTCGTCTTTTTGAACGGTTCATTAAAAGTATCGACCCATACGAGTAACACAACCAAATAAAGAAACGCACTGCAAATGCTCACAACACAACCAAATAAAGAAACGTGCTGCAAATAGGCACAGACCACATCGGAAATGTTTAAGGGTACCGCAAAGTGACGAACATGGACATATTTATCAATGTTTGCTCTGAAAGGTGAGATTTTTGTTTATTTTAACATCCTGATTATTCGATTCCTTTGCTTCTTCTTCTTCTCGGCACTGTAGTCTACTCTCCCAGGATCAGGAAACAGTCCTCCATAAAATGCATTGCACACATCTGAATAGTTGGGTTGAACTGTTCTGGAACAGTGTTGTAAATACAACTTAACCACTGATTTCTAGTCATGTCCTCTTTTAGAAGGCAACGAAAAACACACAGTGTCTTCACAGCATGGCGGCGGTGGCAGCAACAATAAAGTTACACCTTCTTTCTTTGCGTGAACATTTGGGCGGTGTTATGCAAATCTTCCCACATCGTGACGTCACGATGTAATCAGTAAATTTCACATTACAGTAATTCAATGATACCACTGTGTCTGTAGCTACTATTCTCTCTAGTCTACAGGTGCATCTCAATCAATTAGAATGTCGTGGAAAAGTTCATTTATTTCAGTAATTTAACTCAAATTGTGAAACTCATGTATTAAATAAATTCAATGCACGGAAGTAGTTTAAGTCTTTGGTTCTTTCAATTGTGATGATTTTGGCTCACATTTAACAAAAACCCACCAATTCACTATCTCACCAAATTAGAATACTTCATAAGACCAATAAACATTTTTAACTTTTATTGAGATGCACCTGTACAGTACAATAATGAAACCTTAATCACACATTTTGTACAACTATATTTAATGATTGTACTAACAAATACACAGTGAAACTATGGGTATCTTGTGTGTGGGGGATCTAAAGTAATGTTCCTATGATATTTCATAATAAATTTGTTTGTTGAACCAATGCTTCTGCAAATGCAAGGCTTCTTTAAAGATATGGACGCAATATGCAACGTTTTGAACATTGGACAGCCTGTGTTACAAATATAATGACTGTTTTGAGTTTTGTGTCTAGAGTTTTGAAAAATGACATGAGGGTTCTGTTATTAGTGCAAAAATGATTTTATAAAGAATATCTCTTTGGGTTTGAGACTTTAGTCTTTGCAACTTTAGGGATCTTATCTATTCACGAACAGCTTGTAACACTCCAAAGAGAAAGGAAAACTTGAAATTGCATCATATGACCCCTTTCATTTGCTGGTGCTTTTTCTATTTGCATGTGTTTTCTGAAGTTGCAGCGCGTTGAGCTTTCTCGGCCACCGTACTATGACTTTAAAAAGACAAAACTAAGAATAATGCTTTAATTGAGAACTTACCATTCAGGCCAGAAACTTTAAGCAAACACGCGCTATTATCATCATTTAGCAAGAGAGACACCGGTTTTAAGATATTCACACTTACTATTCATGTTACACTATAGTAGCCTAATACTGTTTGTATGTACTAACAGAATTGTTTTGCACACAATTTTAAACATAAGTATGCCTAATTAAAATAAACGATCTGGGGTGCATTTCCCAAAAGCATAGTTAGCTAACTATGGTCGTTAATTCCATTGAACCCTATTGGTAACGACGGAACTTGCGACCATAGTTGCTTTTGGGAAACACACCCCTGAAACAATTAGCCTACACTTCTAACAATTACATTTGCAGAAAACACGAGTGATTCTAGAATTGCAGGTACATTTGGTGTCTGAAGTCATTACTTTTTTTTCAGCTTTTTTCAATTGGTTATATTTTTAATTATTTGAATGAATTACAAGATGTTACAGTCCATATAATATTTTTTGCAAAAAGTGTCTTAAATAGCTGAAAATCATGATTTCTTGTTGTCCGAATTAGTCAGTGCATTTTTTCCCATCATGTATCATTGTGTAATCAAAATATTTTATTGTACTTTTCTTTTTGTAATATTTCATTCATTTTATTTATAAAAGCCCTAAAGAGTAATTTACCTAATTCTACAACATTATTATATTTTTTTAAATAACATTTTTCTTATAAAAATGTGTGTCCGTAAATCTTGTCAACTCTGTTACCGTACCATACTTTGCCTTTAAATTAGTGGAATTATCTCCCACAACTATGTAAAATAAGGGAAATTATGTCACTTTCCCTCACTGTTAAGATCTGAAGCACTGAAAAGTCTATGTGCCCTCTCTAAGAAAATATTTTAATCTAAAAGTTCTTACACCAAGAGTTATTCTATAAAGTGTCAAATCTGTTACCACAATATCAAAAGGAAAACAGATTTTTTCATTGATCACACTTTGTGTTATTTAAAAGTCTTTTAATCATGATTTCATTAGTGCCATGTGCTCTTATCATTTATGCTAGCAAGTGGAGTTTTTGGCAAAAAATAAAGAATATTGTCAATTCTGTTACTGTCAAACTCTGTTACCAAGGTAGAGTAACAATGCGGTAACAGAACTGACAGTCCATCAGACAATTGTCAATTCTGTTACTTTACAATTCTGTTACATAAAGGGTCAACTCTGTTTATGAACTATTTTCACAAAAACAATACATTTGTTGTTTAAAATCCTAATAAACATGATTGATTTATTTTTGCACCCTTATAATATGTCAACAACATTTCTTTTTTTAAACTGGATATTGTATATAATACATTTTCAGATGAAAAATATTTGCTCCAAGTGGACGGTTCTGTGAAGACATAGGTATTTTTTTAATTTTAAAGGAATGCATAGGTGAAATATTATCTCAGTTTCAAGTGATGGAATGTAAGGACTGTTTGTCTAATGAAACAAGAAGGGTTTTTCCTGTTATGATTTATTGTTATTTCTACACATTGGCTAATTTGTCCGTAACAGAGTTGACAAACAATACCATAAAGACATCTGTTTTTTCATTCAAAGTAAAAAAGGAATTAACTTGTGTTTGGCAAGCACTGAATTATTAAAATTAAATATGTTTTCAATAAGACACTGAAAAAAAATCTGTTAGTGAAAAGGTTTTTTCCTGAACTTTCTGCAATGACCAATGTATCTCCAATTAGAATCACCCACATACTTTGTGTTCAAAATGTACCTAAGTGCAAAGTATTAAGCCAAGATGATGCATTTTCAAAAAGCACAAACACAAAATAACATTTGAAAATATAAAAAAAGGTTATAATTGCAGTATACAATATATTCAATTTTTTTATGACATTCTCATATTTTGTTATATTTTTGTAAAGTTATAATTTTGTTATAGTACTGTTATGCAATAGGCCTACTATTTACTATTTTTCATAGTGTGGTTTTGGTTAATTGTATTAAACGAGGGTTATTTTGATCTAATGGAACCACAAACAATTAAAAAACAAACATACAAAAATGTGTTGTCTCAGTTTTTTTTTTCACAGATAAGTGAGATTTGAGTAGTATTTTTTGACCATTGAACTGAGAAATGTTCCTGGTTTCCATTTCAGAAATCTGGTCACCTTAGTTGACACCGAGAATGCAAAGCCCTTCTAGCAATCAGGGATAAAACTCAAGAGCCATGCTTCTGAAAGACACTTCTGGATGTGGGCAGAAAGGACAATTGGCCCTGCTGTCACTGTACAACGTTTTGCAGCTCAGGTGTGTGGATTTCCTAGCGCTCTCTCTGTTCACGTCTCGCTGAAATATGTTAATGATTTCTGTGACTGCTCTGGTAAGTGAGAGCAGAGGGTTTGCAGGGACTTGGGCGGCTCTGCATGCCGTCACGTTCTCCAGACGGAGCTGCTTAACTGCGGTCTGGAGCAGCCCAGCGGAATGCCCTGGCCCTGGGAGAAGGGCTCTGCAGAGGGGAGGGGAAAACCAGCTCTGCTCAGATGGTTTCAGCACCATGTAGGCAGAGTCTGAGCCCTGGAAGAGCCTCTAATGAAAGCATTGCACAACTTTGATTATATGATTTAATACAGCCAGATCTGTGCTGTGGTGGCAGTCACCCCATAGGGTTTAAAGTCAACATGTATTTACTTTAATATACATTCTTAGTTATATTGTACATAACCCATCAGGGTACATTACTTAAAAAGAAAAAGAAATTCTGTTACGTAATTGTGATTTGTTGAAATGCTAATTACTTGCCCAGCCTCTGAAATGACATTCCTTTTTGGCTGACTTCACCTAGGACCGCCAAATATGATGATAAATTTGTGAGGGAACCACTTCCTAAAATATGAGGGCAACTAACTTTCATGAATTAATACAACCTACTGTATATTAAAATAGCATGTTTTTCAAAGTTAAATGGGCTTTTATATTGTCATTGTACTGAAGCCCCTTCCAAAAATACAAAGGTGTATTAGCATTTATGCATATTAAAATAAATAAGTGTGATATAAAACAATTGTTTCCAAATTGTGGCTTTTTTTAAACATTATACAGCCAAAAGAAGTGATTGATGTATTAATATATATATATTAGTGCTGTCAAACGATTAATCGCGATTAATCGTATCCAAACGTTTTTGTTTACATAACATATGTGTGTGTACGGTGTATATTTATTATGTATATCTAAATACACAAACACATATATTTAAGAAAAATATATATTTGTATATTAAATATATTTATATATACATGTAAATAAATACATGTGAATATTTTCAAAATATATACTGTATGAGTGTGTATTTATATAAATATACACAATACACACACATATTACGTAAACAAAAACTTTTATTTTGGAAGCAATTAATCGCGATTACTCGTTTGACTGCATTAAAGTAATGGCTGATGAAAATTCAGCTTTGCATCTCAGGAATAAATTGTGTTTTAAAGCAAATAATTTAATAGAAAACTGTTGTTTTAAATTGTAATACTATTTCACATTACTATTTTTGATCAAACAAATGCAGCCTTGATGAGCAAAAGATACTTCTTTAAAAAAAAAAAAATCTTGCTGATCCCAAACTTTTGAACAGCAGTATATCCAATCAACAACCAATGGAAGCTGATGAAAATTCAGCTTTGCATCTCAGGAATAAATTGTGTTTTAAAGCAAATAATTTAATAGAAAACTGTTGTTTTAAATTGTAATACTATTTCACATTACTATTTTTGATCAAACAAATGCAGCCTTGATGAGCAAAAGATACTTCTTTAAAAAAAAAAAATCTTGCTGATCCCAAACTTTTGAACAGCAGTATATCCAATCAACAACCAATGGATAGAACTAAGACTCTGCCCTACATTTTTTTTATTGAAATGTGCATCACAATATGGAGGATCTGTTGCTACTGTATATTTATCACAACTTAATTTTTTATTTTAATCAGCTTACTCATTTATTTATTTTTCTACTGTTTTTACTTCCAGACTCCCTTTGTGGATCCCAGTTTAAAAATACCCACTTTTAGGCTACTGTAGCAGTTAATGCATCCTCTCCAAAACCAAGGATGAACCCTGATGACCATCATTCTCCACGTCAAAGGATGAAAAAGCCTCTTTGGAAGCAGTAGGTGCCATTTTTGTGTGTTCGGCACCAGCACATTTAATCTCAGTCATCCAGGATTAAACACAGTAGTTTACGCCACACACAGGCATAAGGCGACAAGACAACCAAGACTTATTTTTAGAAAACAGTTTATTTTATCTTAAAATGTTTTTACACTCAGTATGACAATGTGCTTGCACAGTACTTACAGTGGAGTGGGGCGAGACTCCTATTTGTACATAAAAAAAAGACCCAAAGTCTTTCCACAGAGAGAGCAAAGGAAACGACACCCCCACCTTTAAAACCCAACCCAACATACGGAGCCGTGGGAGAGTGCGGAATTCTGCCTGATGTAGGAACACCGAAATCACGCCGACGGGACGGAGGACTCTGATCTAGTCGTATCCTTCCAATCCCGTTTTACCAGTCTGGCATAATTAGACATATTTACACAAGACATTGTGGACCCCCACAGTCATTTTACAAAGTCTCTGCTAATGGTCTCAAAAACTAACTCTCAATATATTCACATATAAAGCAATATAATACATGTTTGGAAAGAGATTTAATGCAGGTCAATAAGGTGGGGTGAGTTGATTAATGGCCAGAGTTTATGGGATAGTAAACCTGATTAATCCTTACGTGACGGCCACAAAAAAAAAAAAAGCTACAAACTGCCTGGAGGGCTTCACATTTGCCTTTGTGACATGAATAAAAAATGTTAATGTAAAAACAGTGTGAAAGACCTTGATAAAATATCATTGCTACATAGCCTTCCACCCAGTCGAGAGGAGAAACCAGACTAGGGCAAATGGGGTTAGATCACAGACCTGCACACTTCTATTTGAAAGTCTAAAATCCATAAAAACAATGCTGAGATGGGCGACCTATGTTCTGTGGGGTATTTTATCTGATATATAATCCTTAGCATCTGTCTTTCTCCTTCATTCTTTCTCGACTACTATCAGTGAGGGATTGGACCTTTAGCAGAGCAGGCAAGCTAACAAAAGCCCTTGGTAACAACTACAGTAATGGAGTGGGGTGACAAGGGAAAAGGATTTTAATGGTCCACTTATTCTTCACCCCCCCCGCCCCGCCCCCCCCCCATCTAGAACAGAGTTTAAGATGATCCTCTTCTCCCAAGTGATGAGACTTGCTTTAGAGATAATTGGAAAGAGTCTGAGTAGCACCCTTGGTTTGCGTCCTCCGCACTTCATACCGCAGCAGTTTATCTCATCATAAAAGCGTCCCCTGTGCGGGACAGCTCAGTCAACGCCCCCCTCCCAGAGCAGCATTTAGGACATGGTTAGAAGGTCAGTGGAACAAAACAACAGGACTCGAGCTTGAGCTGCCCTGTTCTGACACACCAAAACTGTTCAGGCCAGAGGTGTTCGGTTGGAAAGAGCTGCCAGGAGGTTCCTGGGTTTGCTAGTTAGTCCAGCTCTATGTCTTCCTTGGGCCGGTACACAGCGCCAAACTTCTGCATGTACTTCTTGATGTACTCCTTGGTCTTGTGTTTGACGTTCTCATTGCATTCAAGGTCTTCGGGGTTCTTGCAAGACTTCAGTTCCTTGTTCATCACCCCATGAGTCAGCTGTGAACAGATAGACAGACACGCATACCAAAGGTTTAGAGACGCAGCAACAACATCATAACGAAAGACTTCAGTGACCGCACTGTATTTCAAAAACAACGATTTCTCCAGTTTAAAGGGATACAGACTAGTGTTATTTTCCTTAACGAAAACTGACAAAAAACTTTTGTTGACTAGCTTTTTTCCCCCATGACTAAAGCAAGACTATGACAAGACGAGAATAAAGTCAATAAACGATAACTGTGACTATATCAACATTCAGTATCGTTGATGATAAAAGATGATACAAAAATGTATTTAAAAAAATAAAAACTATACCAAAATGTAATTTGTCAAAAAAATTTGACAAAATATTATTGCGGCCTGCTGTACTACTATGCCAGCTTGTGTGCGATATCAGATATCAAGAGTTCAAACCCCCAAATCAGAGCTTATCTATTAAAAGGACACATTTTCTGCTCGTTGTTTTGCTTAATTTTTGCAATTTGGCAACCATGTGCACACGCTCGCTTGTCATTGCGGAAGCACCTACGATGATCTGAAAACACCGACAAACAAGTAAGCTGAAGTTTAGCGATCTTCATGCGAGACGTTCGGCTTAAATGAAAGTGTCATTCAGGCAGTCTGTATTCTGTCACGAGATCTCGACTTGTGGTTGCAGAATAAATGCACTTAAATAACCGCTGTTGTTTTAAACAAAGCTTTCATTGACTAAAACTAGCCTGAACAAAAACAGGACACGGTTGACTAAATATGACAACTAAAAAGTACATTTGACACAGGACTAAGACTAATTTAAAAGGCTAACCCCCGGTTTCACAGACGAGGCTTAAGCCTAGTCCCAGACTAAAATGTAAGTCTGAGCTCTTTCAACTAAAAGAAACTTGCACTGACTGGTCTTAAAATATATCAGTGCCTTTGTTTTGTCTCAAGATGCACACCAGTAATGTTTTCTCTAAGGCACGTTTATAAAAATGACTTAAATGTCCTAATTGAACTATGGCCTAATCCTGGCTTAGTCTAAGCCCCGTCTGTGAAACCAAGCCTAAGACCAAGACTAAATTAAAAATGGCTGACAAAATGAACACAGACACAGACAGACAGATAATGCAAAGTGG
This sequence comes from Sinocyclocheilus grahami, assembly GCF_001515645.1. Lineage (NCBI taxonomy): Eukaryota > Metazoa > Chordata > Actinopteri > Cypriniformes > Cyprinidae > Sinocyclocheilus > Sinocyclocheilus grahami. The sequence goes on along the minus strand of NW_015505401.1, from coordinate 756,853 downwards.
AATGAACCAAGAAGACCCCATCCTATATTTTTTTTCTTTTCTTTTCATTAATCCATTTCACATCACAATACGGAAGAAAAGATCTGTCTCTGCTCCCGTTATATAGTTTTAAAAGACAAGGGGGAAAAAGAAAAACTGCATGATCCAAAGATGTCTGTCTGGGTGCATATGGCTGGCCTTATCTATTTATCTGAGCATTCAACAAGATTACATAAAACAATAACACAAGAATGCTCTTTGTCCATTTTTTGTTACCTTTCTAGCGAGATGTTTGAAGTCTTCTGTGTTACTGATGCGGCCCAGCATGCAGTCTGGCTTGCGGTACGGATTAAGGCATTGCACAATAAACTGTGACATCTGAAAAGATAACCAGGAAAAATTGTAAAGTTAGACGAGTCGGACAAACATGAGCTACTGCTATAATTATTTGGTAAACCCAAGTAAAACCCAAGAGAATCTAAAGCTCACCTCCTTGCGGAAGACTTCTTTGCTTTTTTTGGCCAGCTCACTGGACGTGTCTGCCTCGGCGGTCTTTGTAGAGAACTGTGCAAAGAGGACAAACAAAAAAGCAACACATTAAATTATATACTGACAGTTTATTTGACGTATTACTCATGCATGAGTATATAATCTAGACATTGTTTAAACATTCTTTTCCAAAACATACTTGGGAGTCTAAATTCTACAACAAATAACATTAAACACTGCAACTCCCAGAGTCCCCTTAGGCAGCCGATATGACATGAATGAGACTTTATGTTGAATCAATGCCAAGACTGTCAATACTCATTGTCACAAGGTCCCAGAAAGAAACCCAAAGGCCAAACCAGTGCACATCAGAGGAAATGCTAACATACTGACAACGGACAATAAAACCCTTTGGTAACAAAATCTGTTAAAAGCTTAATAGTTAAGATATTTTGAAGTCTAAAACGAAAGGGCGATTGTTGAAAAGACCAAAGAGATTCTGCACAGTTCCGACTTCCAAATGAGAAACCACATATAAATGAATACAGTTTCAACAGCTGGGTTTGATTAGCATCAAAGAGAGCCAGAGAAAACACCAGCAAAATCCTGAGAGAGAAAGAAAGAAAGGCGGAGTGGGTGATGGGGGAGGGAGGACAGCAGAGAACACAGATCAAGATGGTTATGACCTGTGAAATGACATGACTGTAAAACAATGTTTATTGTCACTTGCTCTTGACTTCATGTTTCAGTTTGGATTGGCCTGGTCAGACCTCTTATGTATTTGCATCATATGACGCATCTTAAAAGCCGATGCCTTTTAAACACCGAGGCAAATTTAAAAAGTGTTTTCCTCCGAACTCCCAATAGCTTTTCTCTATGTGGACGAGCACCAGCTGTGAACCATTCCATCGTAGATGGCTGGAACAACATCTTCAATTATCTAGAGAGGTTGGGACAGTCTCAGACCCTACATGTGTACACCAAAGTGAACTCTAGAATAGGGGTTGTTAAAATGACCAGTGCGCTTTGATACTTATTCAGTACTAAATCAATCAAAAACATAAAAATACCAGTCTTTTTCACATTATTTGGTACGTAATATGGTACCAACACTGTCTGAAAGGCTGCTTCAAACGCTCACACGTGTATGTTCATATGCTGCAAAGGTCACTTGTGCCTCGTGGTAATTTTGCTGCATGCAAGAATGATTAAATGCATGTCTTGGTCAAAATATCCGTCTTGGTAAGGTATTAATGTAAATACAGCTGGGTTTTGTAATAGGAAAGTAAACAGGAATGTGTCTATAACAGCAATATTGTTACAAAAAAACAACAACTATTCAACCTATCCCCCTAAAAAAAAAAACATTGCTTTTTTTTTAATCTAATTTATTTCTTTGTTTCTTACTACTGACAGTTTGTTTTCTTTATTTGGCATTTTTATATGAATAGAATTAATATTTAAAATTAAGAAGAGCATTCATTCCACACATTAGTATTATTTAACATTGTGAACTGCAGGGGGAAAAGGGAGTGATATTTCATATCTTAAAAACATTCCGTAGTCCTTTTGTGTGACCTTTATTGTTACTGTACCTTTAAGATATTTCTATTCAAACGATCGCTGTTCTTAAAGGGATAGTTCACCCAAAAATGAGAATTCTGTCATTATTCACCCTCATGTTGTTCCAAACCCTTAAGACCTTCATTCATCTTCGGAACACAAATTAAGATATTTTTGATGAAATCCAAAAGATTTCTGACCCTGCACAGACAGCAAGCAACTACCATGTTCAAGGCCCAGAAAGGTAGTAAGGACATTGTTAAAATAGTCCATGTGCCATCAGTGGTTCAACCTTTATTTTATGAAACAACGAGAATATTTTTTTGCATGAAGAAAACAAAAATAACGACTTTATTCAACAATTTCATCTCTCTTCCATGTCAGTCTTTGACGCGCATTCACAAGAGTACCACGGCGCATGCGTGTGATGCTCTTCTGGTGTAGAACCCGGATGTACTGCGCCTTGTTTTAAAGCTTAGCAATGTACACGAGGCGGAGACTGACATGGAAGAGAAGAAATTGTTGAATAAAGTCATTATTTTTGTTTTCTATGCGCACAAAATTATTCTCATAGCTTTCAGATTTCATCTAAAATATCTTAATTTGTGTTCCGAAGATGAACGAAGGTCTTACGGGAGTAATTAATGACAGAATTTTCATTTTTGGGTGAACTATCACTTTAACTTCTTTGCATATAAAATGAGGATTACAAATGTCCCAAAATGTAATCGCGGGCAGGCATACGTTAATATGATTAAGGTGGTGCCATCAACATGGTGACAATTTCTGAATTTTTTCGTTGATTTTCATGAATGGGCTGGGTGGACCAGGGTTGAAGCTGTTTTATTTAAGAAGTACTTCTACAGTACTTCAAAGTTAAGGTTGATGAAAATCCTATGATATTGCCCTAAGCCTGATCAAACTTACTTACCTGTGATTTTCTAATGATCCTGAAGACATTGATTAGCATGCTCAGGTGTGTTTGATTAGGGTTAGAGCTAAACTGGATCTCGTGGGCCAGATTTGAGGATCCCTGGTATAGGCCATGTGACCATATTAACTATGCCAATTAATAACATGTAGGTGCTGCATCAGATTTATGTGCATCACGCTGAAAGTGCACCAAACCTGAAACGGTTTACAACCTTATTAAATTTTGTTTCTGTCTTTCTACTAGGTTTGTGCATGAGTAAAGGCCCAATCACACCAATGCATGATAAGTGTGGTTGTGTGCACAGTTATGTCATCTGCCACTTTAAATGCCTGCACTCTTTAAAACAGGATGAATTCTTATTGGCTGTTTATGTTTTTATCAGTCATAAGCTGGAAAAAAATAAATAAATCACCTGATAGTGATTCCAAAGCTATTGTGTCATTATCATTATAGATGTGGTGTGGACTCTGCTATTCTTTTCAATTTAGAATGATTTTTAAAACAATATCTTTATCGTTATAATTATCGTGTGTTGGTGCAAACAGGCCTAATTTTTTTAATCTTTTCATTGATTTATTCATTCTTCAACAGAAATGCACAGCTTGTGAAAGTCAGCTTATTTTGTTTTTGGTGGGGGGAAAACATTTCGTATACATTTAAAAAAAAAAAAAATTAAATTGAACTAATTGATTATGTGTATGTATACACTATTCAACTATAAAATTACTTAAATTCAAATTCTAAAGTCCCAGCATTTCTTTATGAACAATTAGAGACAAAGGAATGCTTAAAAAAATAAAGATGGTGAGAACGAGAGAGAGAGTAACAGCACCCTCATCTGGTGAAAGGCCTGAGTTGCATACCTGTTGAACTGTCTGAGATGTGACAATGGTGGTGACCGTGCCGCCCTGCTGCACAACCACACCCTGCTGATGACCCGTGTACACCTGCTGCCCATGTAGGTAACTGGCAGCTGGCTCAGTGTATGTCTGCACACAAATACAAGCGTAATGCTTAGCAGCCATCGTTATACAACATTAGTATGAAGTGTTCACTCAAAAAAAACCACCACACTGAATACATTAACAGGTTATGTACGGAGCGATCATTGGGTGAAGATGCTGCTTGAGAGTCAGATACACTAGTGTGTGACAGCTATTACATTCATATCTCACAGCACTAGTCCCATTTGTGAAAACTGTTCTCATTAAATTTTCTTTCCAGTGAAGCCAATGTTTTGAGATCTTTTAGGATATTACCGTGCCTGATTTGTAAACCAGCATGTTTAAGGTCACAGTGAAGCAGACATAGCAACATATCTTTTCTTATGTTTTTAAATGCATATGTGAGTGGACTATTAAAAACAACACCACCAAAAAAAACAACAAAGTATGTAGCATGGGAACTTAATTTTATCTATTAGTAGTTGATTGGATTTTGAGATGTGGGCATTGCACTTGGAAATTAAGACCAAGTAAGAGTCGATTGTAAGAAAGGGGCAGGGTTTAAGAAGACTAAATGATTGGAGAAGTCCAGGCAAAAACGCACCAGAGAGAAATGTTATTTCATCAGAAGATCAGGTTATTTTAGGGGTAAAAAAGGTCAGCATGTTTTGTTTTTTTTAAAGAAACATGCTTGAATGGGTTATTCACAATAAGATCAATAACACTGATTTAGAAAGCAGATGGACTTTTGCAGAACTAGTTTTTCCAACTGCCTTTTCTTTGGTGGAAACACACTGTGATTCCAGAATGCACTGTGGTAGAAAAAATGCAAACAGACTGGCTAACAATGATAAACTGATTATTTTCATATTATGGCTATTAACTGTTTAATTATATAAACATTCTACTCCATTTGGGGGAAATTAACATAACTATATTATCTGCCAGTAATCAAAATGGTACAGATAATGTTGTGCATCCCTAACTTTTTTTGTTATTTGTAAATGTCTCATTTGCTATCATTTTATGAAACTGCATTGCATCATATTTTGTATTTACATATACCACTCTGCTCTCTACATATCTGCATGATATCAGCTGACCACTACGTGAGAATGAGGATTGAAAGGAAAGTATTGGTGTCCAACCTGTATGACAGGAGTGTTGGTTTGTGGGTAGCCTGCAGGAATGCTATAGATGGTCTGGCAGGGCTGGCCCTGATAGTAGATGGCAGTCTGAGGCTGTGCCGTGGTGGAGTACTGCTGGGTTGGCTGCGTCTGTACCGTTACCGCTTGCTGTGTGTTGGGGTCCCAGAGTGTGGTGTAACCCTGCTGACCCTGGATCTGTGGGCTGGCTATTTGCGTAGGCACCGACAGGATGGCCATGTTCGGGTCCTGTGCCGGCATAGCAGGCTGGACAAACTGCTGAGTCTGTGTGCCAGAGGAAAGCTCCAGAGGGATATGTGCCAAGCTGGAGGCAGGTCCGGCCTGGGTGGTGGTGGAAGAGGGTGAAGCTAGATTGAGCTCTGATACGATAGGCTGAGTTGGTGTTTGTTCGAATGTACCAGGAGCTGGGGTGACACAAAGAGGCTCTACAGCAGGTGTGGGCAAAAGCACTTTTCCTGCATTGGGATTGGTGGGATCCACGTAGGCCTGGATAGGGTATCCAGGCGGGTAGGCCATGAAGTTTGGACTGGAGGTGTAGGCCAGTGGGTTAAATGCAAGAGTCTGTAATTGCTGCTGCTGTTGTTGTTGTTGTTGTTTCTGAGCCTCCCGCTGAGCCACTTCCTGCTCAAAGAGCTTTCGTCGTTCCTCAGTAGACAGCTTGTTACGAGACTCTTTGGTGTGGAGTTTCTTCTTGCTGCTGGACTGCTCATAACTACAGAAATAATGCAGGAAGATCTAGGTGTCAGTAACCACACTTTGAACATGGAAATCTATGTGACCCATGCTGGCAAAACAAGTTGGAGTGCACACAGGCTAATTGTGAGCTACAGACAAAAAACAAAAAGTGCAAGATGTCGATTTTGGTCGAATTTCAGGTTTTCACAAAAATTAGTTCATTAAGTACTTGTCTAGTAATCCCAATGCTCCAAGTAGTAATTAAACATCTAAAATTATCTTTGTATGTTTTCTAAGAGGAGTACCTTTTTCTCTGCTCCCTTCTTGCGCTGCCGCTGACTGACATATGAATCGTGCCCATAAAGGCGCTTTCGCTAGCGAGCCATACCGATAAACATACACACAGCGTATACACAGAATTACAGTATTTAAGTAGGCTATTCGCACAAACATAATCTGTTGTCTTCAGTAAACGTTTGGGGAACTGTTGGGGAAAAACATCTGATGTGTAACATTATATTAGATCCGTGCAGTACAGGGGGCTGTTTCATAAAACAGGTTTACCAAACAAGCCAGGCTTATTTCAGTTAGTCGGACTTATTTTGAACCAAATCAACTGACAATAAGTCAGACTAACTGAAATAAACCTGGCTTATTTGGTAAACTTGTTTTATGAAACAGGCCCCGGAACTTACTATATAGGCCGTATGTCTCAATGTTAAACAATAAAAGAAAAGATCACTGCTCTTGATTGCTTTTGTGGTTTTAATAATCAATTTATTTGTAATGAACACACTGAAGTGATTTTTACATTTCATTATTCGTTTTTCTTATTTGAATGCTTTTGTTTAGATGTAAAATGAAAAAAGTAGTGCACTAGGCCTATTTGTTTGTTTCTTATATTTGTTCTACTGTTTTTTCTTTTTTGCATCTGTTCTTATTTTTAATAACAAAGAAAAAAAATGGCCATATTGTGATTATTAATATAGTAATTAATATTAATAAAGGAAGAGGAGGAAACAATGCAATGTTGTTGGGTGATTTTGCTTTGGAACGTTCAGAAAATTTCAATTTGATTTTTCTCAGAATTGACTTTGCTGACTTCACACAGCTCAGTCATTTTTCATCCGATTCCAACAAATCATATATAATTTTGAAGGTCTTTTAATGTGAAAATCAACTGACAATAAGTCAGACTAACTGAAATAAACCTGGCTTATTTGGTAAACTTGTTTTATGAAACAGGCCCCGGAACTTACTATATAGGCCGTATGTCTCAATGTTAAACAATAAAAGAAAAGATCACTGCTCTTGATTGCTTTTGTGGTTTTAATAATCAATTTATTTGTAATGAACACACTGAAGTGATTTTTACATTTCATTATTCGTTTTTCTTATTTGAATGCTTTTGTTTAGATGTAAAATGAAAAAAGTAGTGCACTAGGCCTATTTGTTTGTTTCTTATATTTGTTCTACTGTTTTTTTTTTTTGCATCTGTTCTTATTTTTAATAACAAAGAAAAAAAATGGCCATATTGTGATTATTAATATAGTAATTAATATTAAGAAAGGAAGAGGAGGAAACAATGCAATGTTGTTGGGTGATTTTGCTTTGGAACGTTCAGAAAACTTCAACTTGATTTTTCTCAGAATTGACTTTGCTGACTTCACACAGCTCAGTCATTTTTCATCCGATTCCAACAAATCATATATAATTTTGAAGGTCTTTTAATGTGAAAATAATAATTATTTTTGAAAATTTGCTCATTGTGACTCATTTTGCCAGCACCGGTCAACTATGAATGAAAATTAGTCCATGCTATTTCAAACACTTTCTCTAGTTTTCCATTAAAGGGATAGTTCACCCAAAAATGAAAATTATTTACTCACCCTCAAGCCATCCTAGGCGTATATGACTTCCTTCTTTCAGATGAATCCAATCAGAGTTATATTAAAAATTGACTTAACGGCAGTCAGCGGGTGTTGCAGTTCATCAGTCCAAAAGAAGTGAAATAAAGCGCATCCATCCATAATAAAAAGTGCCTCAGATGGCTCCGGGGGGTGAACACAGGCCTCCTGTAGCGAATTGATGCGTTTTTGTAAGAAAAATATCCATATTCAAAACGTAATAATCACTTTAATGTAGCTTGTGCCAACAGTTGTACACGGAAGCAGCTCCGGGCGGATGACGTAAGATGTCGGCGTTGTGCATGCGCCGGTGAGTCTCATGAAAACCAACGTTTGTTTACAGGAGCAAAGTTTCCTTATTTTAGCAAAGGAAAACCAGTCTCCTCTTGGCTTATATCGAAATCCTACGACATTCTTCTTCACAAATCTTCATTTAGTACTTCTAATTCTTGACTGTTCTTTTGTTTTGATCTCTCCCCTGCGCTGCCGCATTCATCATTTCTGAGCTGCGCATGCGCAACGCCGACATCACACGTCATCCACCCGAAGCTGCTTCCCTGTACAACTGTGAGCGCAAGCTAGATTAAATTGATTATTACGTTTTATATATGGTTATTTTTCGTACAAAAACACATCGATTCGCTACAGGAGGCCTTTGTTCACCCACCGGAGCCGTGTGAGGCACTTTTTATTATGGATGGATGCGCTTTATTTCACTTCTTTTGGAATGATGAACTGCAACACCCACTGACTGCCATTAAACAGCTTGGAAGATCAAAGTAAATTTTTAATATCGCTCCGACTGGATTCGTCTGAAAGAAGAAAGTCATATACACCTAGGATGCCTTGAGGGCAAGTAATTCATGGGCTAATTTTCATTTTTGGGTGAACTAACCCTTTAAGCTTGTATGATTTTGGAACAACATAAGTGATTAAATAATTACAGAGTTTTAAGTATTTGAATTATTGTGTCTTGTTGACGCCGATAGCCTTGTGAGCAGCACGCCAACATAAAGCACCGTTGTGCTACGTTCCGAGTTCAAATCTTGGCTCAAGGACCTTTCCCGATCCCGCCCCCCCCTCTCTCTCCCATTTCACTTCCAGTCTCCTCAACACTGTCCTATCACAATGAAGGCAAAAAAAAAATTGCATCTAAAATCTTACCGGTCATCATTTCTGCGGCCCCTCTCATAGGCTGAAGGCGGTAGAGGGGAGGTGGAGCCTCGTCGTCTTTTTCTATCTGCACTGCGAAGAGACGATCTCTCTCCATCCCTCTCCCGGTCCCGCTCACGCTCCCGGTCTCTGTCCCGGTCTCGATCCCGATCGCGCTCCTTATCTCTTTCTCGCTCTCTCTCTCGACTGCTCGAAGGTGTGCGAGGGGTCATCAGGGCTTCTCGATCACGACTGCGATCTATTTGAGGAAAACAAAGGATGGATTAGAGGTTATTACAAAAAACATATGAAGTGGTTAAAATTAAGCTAGGTCGAAGTATGATGCGTTCTTGACATACCACTTGACTCTTTTTCAACCTGGCTCTTCTTTGGTATCCTGTAAACTTCCTGAGAGGGAAAAAAAAATCACCTTGTTTATTTGTGATCCAACATGATCAAGTACACAATTATTTTTAAGAAGTGATACACAGATCTAGTTAAGCCTAAAGCATACTCTGGTTTTTATGTGTATGCTTAGCATATGCATAAGGCTGAACAAATAGACTTTCAAGTATACTCCATTTGATAAATTGTGCGAAAACAGGTGGTCGACACATGCATTAGAAGTTTATGTATATGTATGAGGTATTTCTATTCTGAAATTATGATCAGAAAGATTGCAGTTATGTACGCATACCCTAACATACACAAAAACGAAGTATGTTTTTTGGGCTTAGTATAGACTAAGTAGGGTGCATTCCCACTTTTAACAAATCTTAGTCTTGCCTTTAAGTCTTTCCAACTGTCCAGCAGCCGGGCAGCCATGTCACTGATATCAGAAGCCTGAACTTGTGGCTCCTGACTGCGCTCGCTCTCCACATCAGAGACACCTTCCTCCTCATCTTGAGAGGGCGTCCCCACTGCAGCACCCTCTGCTGGAACAGCAACAATAGCCAGGGCCGTCGCATCAGCAGAACCAGCAGCTACGACAGCCTCTGATGATACGTTTTCAGTAGAAACAGCAGCAGATTCAGGTGGAGTGGTTTCCACAGAGGCAGACGGAGATTCTGTGGGTGCGCTCTCTATGGCAACAGCTGTAGATTCAGAGGATACACTCTCCATTATAGTTTCCGATGGTTGTGTGGGTGTGATTTCTGCAGTGCTGCAACTTTCATTCCCTTCGGAGCTGCATTGTTCAGAAGATGCGTTTTCCACCTGTGTCTCAGCCATGGGAGTTTCCACTTCAGCAACTACATCATTACTAATGTCCGCTGCAGATGTGGTGTCCGTGACTGAAGGGGCATCTTCAACTGTTGTTGACTCCATCTGGGACTCTGATGGCTCCTCACTCTTGGTCTCCTCAATGATCTTTTCATCCTCCAGTTGTTCTTCAGGCTTAACGATGGGTTTTTCTTCAGGTTCTTGTGTTTCAAGTGTCTCTCCCTCACTGCCAGTGGCCTCTGGTGTTGAATGTGTGACTTCTTCGGTTTCAGGGGGCTCCTGTTTCAATTCGGGCTCAAGCTCAGCTTGACTCTCAGAAGGCGCTTCACTGTTTTCTACTTTAACCTCCCTTTCAATTGTGGCTTCCAACTGTGAAGTCTCATCCTCCATCTCTTCCTCTTCCTCATCCTCCTCTTCTTTCCCATCCGAAGCTTTACTAGCATCGGACATGGCACTGTCCAGACTGTTTTCACTGATGATCTTCAACCTACGGTAGACTGCTCGCTTGGGAGTGTCCCCATCCAGCTCAGAAGCCAGCTTGGCTGGTGGACCATCAGGGGTGTTGAGGGGCGTTTGGGCACGTGAGGTGCTCTCACTGGAGTAGCCATCCTGTTCTGCTGGTTGGCTGAGTGGCCGGCTTTGAGCCCAGCGCTGGATAAACTGCAGCACTAGGCTTTCCTCCAGCATATTCTTCGTTGAGATGGGAAGCACTGCCAGAGCCTTCATTATCTAAGAATTTAGCCAAAAAAAACAAACCAAAACAAAAAAAAGTTTAGCTTAGGAGACAGCACCCTAAATTGTAGCTCAAAACTACATACAGCCTTACCATAATTAAGCTACATTTACAAAAATATCAGACCACTATGAATTTCTGGGTTTTGCTTGAGGAAAATGGCAGAAATAGCTAGCAGCCCACTAATTTGCTTTGGGATCTGCTCTTAAATTCCCCTAAATGTGTGTGTTTTGAACTCTTACCTCCAGCTGTAGTTTAATGTTGTTTACAGAGTTGCTCTTAGCCTCAGAAAGTTCAACCATAAATATCCACAGCAGCGAGAGGCCATGGTGATCCAAAAACTGCTTCAGGCACAAGGGATTCTGGGTATTCTGCAAAGACATGCAAAAAACTCATCTGACCAGTTGTCAGTCATTTTTAAATGCTTAACGCAAAACTATGCTGTGCAATAAATCAAACACATCTTAACGTGACGGTTTTGCTGTATACCTGAATGAGTTTAAGGCAGGTGAGTCGCTGCTCCATTGTCTCCACTCGCACCATGAGCCTGCAGAGTGAGATCACATCTTTCTCTCCGCACAAGCCTTCTCCATTCTCCTGCAGAGCCTCCAGCTCTTCATCCAACTGCAGAATAATTTCAACCAATTAGACAGCAGCAGCAACACAGGAGAAATCATTCTTTGATCTTGATCAAACTGTGACCATGGCAAAAGCTCACTTCTAATTTCAAGTCACTCAATTTTATGTATCAGGAGGATGTTTCTACATTTTGCTTGCTTTCTTAGTGCAGGTCTGTGCCAGAGATGAAGAGTGCTAGTTCAAACAAGCCATAAAAACCTTAAGATGCAATTAGCTTGAATGCATGCAGAATATATTAGCCGTGTTATTTGTAGACTGAAACAAGCCTTGAAAGTCTCAAAGCAATTAACATGCAAGCAAGAACAAAGCTGACCCAGATCAATGCTTTAGTACTGCTGGTTTAAGATAACACTTTGCAACAACAGTTTGAAAAACTGGCAGGCCATGTGTTATTTGTGTCTAGCGTTAACACACAATTGTTCAAGCGCAAATGTTGACTAAATTTAATCACTGAAACATGATATCAGAGTCATGAACTTGACATGTAAAACACTTCCCGTCACTGCATGGGTTTATTCTGCCTTTCTCTTGTCATTTCCAATAGCTGGATGCAACACAATAATTGAGTCCTCTTGCTCACCGTGGTAAGTGCACTGTCAGTGTCTTTCTTCCGTGAGCGGTCCCTCTGTTTCTTCCCACCTGCTGCTCGGACACTAACCCGAGTCTCTCCACCTATTAAACCTCGACAGCTAGGAGCTCCACAAAAACACTTCTGGGCCTCTTTACTGGTGGACAAAAGAAGCAAGATATGATACATTATGATAAACATGTATGTTGAGTTTCATTTTAAGAAAAACAAAACTATACATGAAAGGAAATGACCGGATCTTTTACCCATATCTTTGGAACTGATAATCAAAAGTGAGTTCTGCCCCAGCCGTCACAGCTTTGGTGGTGAAGAAGCCAACTCGAAGCTGGCCATTTACAGTCCACTGCAAAGGGTGTGATGGATTAGAAATGCTAAACAAAGATTTTTCATGGAAATCAAAGGCTCTAAGTTCCAGAAGCATCTATTCCTACATAGGCAACAAATGCATAGAGATGTGGCTAAATAACCTTTTACTAGATAAGTAGTTGACCTCAGTAATTGACTGTTTGGTTGCTAGACAGAAGAGTTTGCCATTTTGACCCACTCTCCTTGATAGTATCCCACTAACAATCACATTTACATTTTCTATCGACAGCCTGCTTCTCATCCTTTCTGAACAACATACTGGAACTGGAAGAACTGTGCAGATATACTGTACAACAATCCAGATCTCGCTCTTATGATAATGAGGAGGAGTAGGATTTGTGTGGGGGGGGTACAAAAATCTGACACCATGAAAATCGAATGCACTTACTTTCTGAGTTTCACAATTGGGTTCACAGCTGTGATTCATGAAACGGGAACAGTTTCCTTTCAAAGTCGCATCAATAATCTGCAGACAAAATAGAGACATAGGCTCATGTGTCTTAATTCACGAAAGTCAAACACTTCAAATTCTTATTTTTGCACTAATTCCACAGCTCACCTCATTATTTTTCAAAGCCATGAAATAATAGTGAATGTTCTTGTTTCGTGCATACTCCTTCACCCGTGCCTTAAATTCCCGATGATCCAAAACTTCTCCACAGTACTCTAAAACAAAGGTGTTCCTGCAAAAAAAAAAAGGTAACTTAACATAAAAGACAAAGAACATATCTAATAAGCACATGTTAGCTGAAGCAAATAGTACTTACGGCTGTAGGTCTTTGGCTGCTCGTAGGCCCCAGCCTTTGGTCTCAGTCAAAATTACCTCAAAGTCTGCATGCTGCTTCATTTGAAAGCGCCTGTTGGAGCAGTATGCCCCATTTAAACACCGAGAAGAGCTTGAAAGAGCAGAAAAAGAGAAACAAATTAGAAAAATTTTGCCATCAATGTTCTTACCGTAACTAACCTCAATCTGCCAGTAACATAAAATCAGCAAGTAACATAAACATAGGGCTGCACGATTAATCGAATGCGATTGTCATGCGCATCTTGTCAGTAAAGCCGGTTCTGTAATCAGTAGTAAATCTCCATCCGAAGGCCAGAGGGCGCTCTCGTGTGGACTGACTTTATGGAGTGAGTTTGGAGTAAAAAATGTTTAAATGTGGTATTTTCATGTGCTTTCAGATGGAGCAGCATTTACTACATATAGCCGTAGTTCACTGACAAGCTATGCAAAAAAACTAACAAAAAAAAAAAGCTCCATCTAAAAGCACGTGAAAATACCACATTTAATAACATGTTTTTACGCCAAACTCACTTCATAACATCAGTCCACGCGAGAGTGCCCTCTGGCCTTCGGATGGAAATTTACTACTCATCACAGAACCGTGCTTCACTGACAAGATGCACATGCACAGCTTTTGCCTAATCGCAATTGTGATTTCATTGCAATTTATCGTGCAGCCCTACATAAACATGATATATTAATTACAGTCTCTCACTACAGATACTCTCTACTATAAAGCAAACATTATGATGTAGCAGCAAGACATTTACCACTCAATCATCAGCAAGCGATTGAGGCAATCCTCCCCACAAGCCATCATTCCTTGGGCACGCTCTTCCCTTGAGAGGATAGCACACTCACACTGCATATGCTTGATGTCACGATGGGACTTATTCTTCTTGCTGTAAGGACAGAGAACAGATTTCATGAGCTTTATGAAAGATCAAATTAAATGAACAAACAAACATTTAATTCAAACAGTGGAGCATGGCGCTGCCAACACCAGGAACATGAATTTAATTGCCAGGGATAAAAAGGGAAAAATATATACTTACCGTTCAGTCAGATATACATTATCTTCAATGAGGTCGAAGTAGGGTGGCATTTTTTTCTGCTTTGCCTTTTCCCTCCAAACAGCTGGATCCACAAAGTTTTTCAGTCTGAGCAGTGGGCGCACCACCTCTTGAATTTGGTGAAAAGATTCCTTACCATCTTTCACAACCCTTGAGCTCTCATCCAAACACTCCCTTTTACTGCTCAGACCAGCCTCTGCCTCATTATCCGATTCAGATTCAAACTCTTGACGTCTCTTCTTAGGTGGACCCCTTCCTCGATGAGGCTTTTGGTTGTCTTCTCTAGGGGCTTCCGAGATGTTCTGACTTTCTGTGGTAAAGCTGCAATTGCTGCTTATCTCATGGGCTTGAACAAATGGGGATGATCCTGGAAGATCAGCAGACAGGACAGATCCTTGTTTGATCCCTACTACCCTGTCTTCATCGTGATCATTGGTCAAAGAGTCTGGATGGATCTGGTTAACTGAATCATGATACTGAAAAGGCACATGCGCGTTTACTGGTCTGTTGGTTTTAGAGATGGGAGGCTGAGTCCATGGACCTTGTCTGTGACCGCTATCAAACAGAGCAATTCCTGGTTGAGGCGGGTGTTCAGTGCCATGACTGCTGTCCGGTTGCTGAAATGTGCTGCTGGGCTGTTCTGACTGGTTAAAGTCCCAGGCTAAACCATAACCCTTCCCAGTGTGGAAGTCAGTGGATTCCCCATAGTGCTGCTTTCCTCCTTTCCTACCATTCCAGCTATCTGGTCTATCATGGTTTTGATGGTGATCCGATTCAGGTCGCAAAGTCTTTTCAAAACTCTGAAGTGATGCTTGGTTTATCTGGACACTATTTGGTCTTACTTGGGCACTCCAGTTCTTGTACACATGTGCAATGGTAGCCTCCGAATGGCTGGTGCTGTCAACCATGTTGCTCTGCGATTGGTAGGAGACACGTTTAATATCTGGATTTAGCATTGCAGCTTGTGCACTGGCCTTAAAAAGTGCAGCTGATGATTCCTCAAGCTTTGACTGATTGCTAAAGCCATAAGCAAATTCTCTATTAATGCTTTCATGTGTATCAGTCTGTTGCTGTCCAGAAAACACTAAGCACCCGGGAGACGGTTCAGTCAAGTCATTTGTCTCAAGAGCAATGGTTGAATTTTTTGGCACAACCACCACCGAGTGCAACCGCTTTAAAGAAACACGCCCATCATCTGAATCCGAGTCTGATTCTTCACTCTCACTGTCATCACTGTGGCATTTACCATCGTGGTTTAAGGAATCGGGGTCTTGAGTTTCAGGCTTAGGTTTGTCTACATTGATTTTCTCTTTACTGCCAGAACTGCAATTAAGGGGAAGATCACTAACAACAGGGGCACTTGTTGATTGAGGATCTTCAACGATCTGTTTTATAAGTTCACCATGAGTATGTTGGGTTTCAAGGTCAGACGCATAAGAACTTACTTTCTGATGAGATTCAGCTGAGGTTGTGTCTTGTATTTGTTCTTCTACAGATTTTTTAGATGGTACTTCAGAGTCCTGTTTCTGTGTACAAGATTCTTCAGGGGTAGTATCATTGTTCAACTCTATTCTTTTTACCGAAATGACCTTTTCCACATCTGGATTCACTATTTGATATTCTGAAGTGACTTGACCAACAATGTCCCATCTGGATTTTTTAGCACTACCATCCATTTTCAAAATCCCACTACTGGGTTGTTCAGGATTCACATAATGCTGCTCAGAATCCTTTTCACAGAGTTGAGCACTCGGTGTGATGTGCGATGGCCCATCTAATTTAGTGTTAAATTTCAAGCATCCTCCAGGTGGTAATTCTTTCACAGAAAGAGGGTCTGCCAGTGATCCTACTGAATCCTGATTGGGAGTGTGGCCTACACAAAATGAGTCAGTCGGTCCTTCTGCCAGAGCTCTACTTTGGATTGGAATCTCATTTTTCATTCCAGGTTCATCAGTGGAACTTCTAACTTCAAGACTTCTACTTGTCGTGGAAGTGGATTCCTTCAATCTTTCAGTTGTCTTGTGACTCTCAGGAACATTTGTGCACTTTCCCAAACTACTATGTTCTTGGTTTGGAGCTTGTTGCTCAGTTTGTTGTTTTGTTTTGAACAAATTAACTTTGTGCGTAGCTTCATGCATCTGTTGAGAAATGCATTTAGATTTAGGCAGAGTAGAGTTGTCATCAATTTTGCTGCATTCCTTCTGAGGAGTAACTGGGCTGAGGGCTAACTGTGACTGCTTTGTGTTATTACTTGATCTGTCTTTTGATTGTCTCTCTGTTTCAGAAACATTATTTAAAGTCTTGTGATCCATTGAGTCTGTTTTTTTGGAAGATGAAGTCCCAGACACAGATGACCTGTCTGATCCTTGTGACTGACGTTTTTTTCTGTGCTCCTCATCAGAGTCAGAACTGTTTTTATGAACCTTTTTCTCAGATGTTCGGGATGAGGTAGCTGGGTTAGAATTTGAGGTTTTAGCATTAATCTCAGATTTTGAGTGGGCACTGGATTTCCTGTGAACCATTTCTGCATCAGGAGAGCTCCTTCTATTGGATTCAGAGTCACCAGCTTTTAAATGAGATCGCTCTGACTTTGAATGCTGGGTTCTTTTGTCTGACTCGGATGATCGAGAACAATCTGTGGGTTTTGAGTCCCTGTGGGATCTGGAGTGAGTGGATAATTTTGAGTCTTTTTGCGAGCTAGAGTAAGTGGAGGATCGACTTGAGTCACTACCTCGAGTCCTTGTCCGCCGGTGGTCATCCTCTGAGTCAGAGCTGTCACGAGACCTGCCATCGGTTCGTGAACGTGAGCCTCTCCTTTCACGATGAGGAGAACTTCTATGAAACCTCCACTCAGAATCATGGTAATGTGACCTATCTGACCTTGACTGTCTCTCACTCCTGGATCTTTCAGACCTGGAATAGGAACTAGTTCGACAGCCTCGAGATCTAGACCGTGACCGACTTTTGGTCCTTCTTCTGTCTCTGTCAGAACGAGAAGATCTTGACGATGTGTGCCTAGAGTCGCGCTCAGATTTTGAACGACTTGACCCCTTTTCATCTTCTTTCCTATCATGCCTGGATTTTTCTGACTCCTCAGTTTTGGAATTAGAGGATCTTTTTGCTTCGTTACTCGGACATTCAGATTTTATCTTATTTCTGCGGTCACTAGACTTCTGGCTAGATGATGTTTTGATTGAATCCCCATCAGATTCTGAACCTGGAAGCGTGCAATCTGATCGAGGTTGTGACTTTCTGTTTTCCTCATGCTCAGAAATAATGGAAGTATCCTTATCTCCCTTCCCAATATGGGAAGAAACAGGACCTTTAAGGCATGAGTCTACTTTCTCCTGAGGGTTTTCCTCTTTGAGAACTTTTTCAGAGGAACTATCAATGACAGAGTTCTTGTGAGACTGTTGCAATGAGGTTTCAGTTTCAACCTTGGCTGAAGATCTAATTTTGTCTGACTCAGATGGGACTACTGGCTCTGAAATCTCTGCTGAGGCAGTGCTGACAATGGAGTTATCCTCAACAACAGTAACGCTGAGAATCTGTTTCTTAAAATGCATCTTTCCAAGAACAGGTTTTGATTTGAGAGGGAAGGATAATGGGGTGGGTGTTGTCTGGGTCTCCCCAACTGCTGGAGTATTTGTATCCACATTCTTGGTTTCATCACTCTGTCCTGCTAGATCTGGAGTAGGTACAGGTCCAGCTTGCAGTGCAGAAGAATGTTCACTTGCCGATTTCTCCGGACTTGGTGGGGCTAGAAATACATTTTGACGTGGTTTCTTTGTCTGTGCGAAGCTGAAGGAGACCTTTTGTCGACCCTGTTCCTCAAGGTTTACCTTCGCCTTGGTTCCTTTAGGCAGGAGATGGTTTGTCAATATGACCCTAGGTGCAAGGCCTTTGAATATGACTTGCTTCGGGAAGTTTTCAACCTTGATCTAGTGATATAAAAAAATTAAATAAAATGAGTATTTTATGCACATGTACATAACATGTTTCTTGTTGTTTATGTACATTTAACAAACAAAAATTGCAAAATATCTGAATTATACACCTACCGAACAATCTTTCACATCTTCCCTGTTGTCATAAAAGAACAGCAGGAAAGAAAAAAAGGAGAACATTAGTCCAGTCAATTTAAAATCTCATTACAAGGAAAATTAAAAACCTGCTGTGAAAATAACACCACTCTTTTATCCAAAAGCCAAGGACTAATTGTTAAAAAAAGTATATGAAACACAATGTAGCCCTATATAGTTCATTCACATCACTTCCTATTTTTGAAGTCACTTCATGTAATAAACAACTGACACAATTTCGACAACAAATAAGCTGACTGTTTTCTAGTTCTCATAAAACCTATATGAAGCTACACAGCAACAACTAGGTTACATGTTCCTCTGAGACTCCTTTTATCCATCTGACCTTCATAATGGAGTCACCCTACAATGATAGTAGTAGTAATGGGAGGGGATTCTCATGCCATTCATATCTGTCAGATAGGCAATATTTTAATCTACCATGACCCTATTTATCTATCTAAGTATATAATAGAATTTTGATGTGACCCACTTTAGCCATTCTAATGCAACAGTGATATCTCTAAAATGATATCCCTAATGACACTCACTAGTAGCATAAAATAAACTCAAATATCAAGCATGCAAAATAACATTTAATGCAAAGGCTCAAATACTGAACACTGCATAAAAAACACATTTGTCCAAGTTCAAGCAAGTCCAGCACATTAACATGAATAACTAAAGAACTGTTTATTCTGACCACAAATTCTTGGTTGAAAACTTGGTCTGAATACAAATTTTCCTCGAATAACAAATTATATTGTGACAAAATGTTGTGGTATCTCAGTTTTATTTTAAAATAACTTTAAACTGCAGAGTGCAAGGTGAAACGCAAAAAGGTTTTAAAATCTTTTAAGCCTACATATAATATATGCAAGCACTTGGTTATCTAAAATCCCTCAATAGTGCAAAACCAAATTTAGCCCGGGACTGGAGAAGCAGGATTAGCATGGCAGGGAAGCATGGTTTAACATTCTTGCATAACGTCCGTTGACATAAAGAGCTAAAGATGTATTGGCCCATAACAAATTGGACATTAAATTCTGCAATTCAAGTTATGAAGAACACTACTGCATAGACTCTGTTACAACAACAGCCAAAAGTGAAAGTCGTTTAAATTAACATTCTGCTGGCAGTTTAAGCAAATGCTATTGCACCATATTCCACTCAATAGCCACACTTGAGAGAGTACCTGAGCTCTTGATTCAACAGAGCATCCATTTTGAGTCAGAGCTGATGCTGAGCAGCTTGAAGAAAGCTACAACACTTCGGGCAAACCAACTCAGAGTAGTATGCTCTCTGATACGGTGTCGCACCTATGGAGAAGAGACAGCATAACTGCATTCAGGCAATGTCGATTCCATGACACAAATATATTTGTCCACTGTATTTGTAATTATTTGTCTATAGATGAAGACTTCAGGTTTCTCATTGCTAAAAGTTAACAATTTTGTAGAATCTCACAGATACACCACTGGAAGTGTTACATTTATTTTTATAAGAACGTTACTGTGTTTTTGCTGTCTAGGCCAGTGGCTCTCAACTTGTGGGTCACAAAAACAGGTAACAAGTTTGTTTTGATCTGGGGTGCGTTTCCCAAAAACAACTATGGTCGCAAGTTCCATCATTGCCAATAGAGTTCAATGGAACTAATGACCATAGTAGCTAACAAGGCTTTTGGGAAAAGCAGCACAGGTCGAGGACAATATTAAAGTTGAAGTGAAACAGAGGTAGTGAAGATTTTCCCCCCTATATTGCAACATCTAAGTGTAACAGATCATTGAAAAAGAAAAAGAAAATGAAGCAGGGAACCTGGTTCCATAAATTGATTGTTGATTGGATTTTGCACTGTAAAATGGAGGCAGATGAATTCAAGCTTGCAGGGGTGGGTTTAAGTGCAACTGATTAGAGAAGTCCTGCATATGCTACCAGAGAGAAGTCTGTCATTTTCACCAGAAGATCCAGTTACAACATTTTGATTAAAATTGTGAAGTCTAAAAAAAATTATGGATGAATTGTTTATAATAAGGTCTGTAATATGCATTTAGAAAATAAAGAATTTTCATGCTGACTTTTAGATGCAACTAATTATATAATTTTGCATGATGGAGGCTATAAAAGAAATAAGCTTATAAACATTTTAAAAGGGAAACTTTTCATTTTCCTGGTGATGTCAAAGCAAACTTTACAGTATTCTGCTGTACATTCATCTGTCGGGTGAATATTAAAGGGTTAGTTCACCCAAAAATGAAAATTAGGCTGCGTTTTACTCACCCCCCGAGGCATCCTAGGTGTATATGACTTTCTTCTTTCAGACGAATCCAGTCGGAGTTATATTAAAAATGGTCTTTGATCTTTCAAGCTCTTTCATTGCAGTCAGCGGGTGTTGTATTGCTTCAGTCCAAAATAAGTTAAATAAAAAGTGCCCATGCATAAAAAACAGTGTCTCAAGAGAGATCAAAACAAAACAATGGCCAAGAATTAGAAGTACAAAACGAGGATTTGTAAAGAAGAATGTCAGAGGATTTCGATATAAGCCAAGAGGAGACTGGTTTTCCTTTGCTAAAGTAAGGAAACTTTGCTTCCTTTGCTCCTGTAAACAAACGCTGGTTTTCACCAGACTCACCGGCGCATACGCAGCGCTGACCTCAGAGGTCATCCGCCCGGAACTGCTTCTGTGTACAACTGCTGGCGCAAGCTACATTAAAGTGATTATTACATTTTGAATATGGATATTTTTCTTACAAAAAAGCATCGATTCACTAAAGGAGGCCTTTGTTCACCCCCCGGAGCCGTGTGAGACACTTTTTTTTTTTTTCTCGCATGGGCACTTTTTATTTAACTTCTTTTGGACTGAAGCAATGCAACACCCGCTGAGTGCAATGATCAAGCTTGAAAGATCAAAGATTTTTTTATATAACTCCGACTGGATTCGTCTGAAAGAAGAAAGTCATATACACCTAGGATGCCTCGGGGGTGAGTAAAACACAGCCTAAATTTCATTTTTGGGTGAACTAACCCTTAAATGACTAATAGTAATACAATATTTGGCCTAGTATTTGCCCCGTGTTTCAGGCTGGTCAATTGTATATTATATGCATTTACAAAATTATATTCAGCTCATATTCAGTTATATTAATCATTTAGCATTTAACTGGGCTTATGCAGTTGAAGGCAATATTAATTCATTCCAATGTTTGTTTTTTTGGAACATAGTTTTTTATTATTCAAAATCTCTTGATAATAGTACTACTAATAACAACAACAATAAGCCATACATTTGCTGTGCTTTTCAAAACGACAATTTTGTTGAAATGGTTATCTGTAACATTACGCTTACAGCAACATACAGAAGTAAAGTGGAGGGAAGAGCACTTATCTGCCTCAGCAGGACAAACTGTCTTTTGTCTGGAATGCGAAAGGTAAACTGCGTGCCCTGGACGCACAAAATCAATAAGCACGCTTGGTGTTCTGACATAAATGGGTAACATTGGATTACCTAGTCTATTATGTTCAATAGTAAAAACGTATTCATTGATCTTATAATAAAACGATGTTTAAGATCGATATGGTTTGGCAAAGTGGACGAACAAAATGCTTGAGCACTGCAGATGAGCTATCACGCGCATGTGGGTGACATTTTTGCACAACATAGCAATATTTTGTCTACAGATGTCTCGGTTGTTATTGACGTGGATGACAATAACAACACAACGTCAAAAACTCAGGTTCTCTAACAGTATAGCCTTCGGTTAGTCACCAGTAGCTCCAACACGGACTGCTTGGTACATAATGGCAACGCGTAGATCCTCTGACCCTGAACCGCGGGCAGCTAAAAAATGTACCTCCTGGATTTGAGGCCTGCATGGAGGCCTCGCTGCATCTGTTTTCCCTTGTGTTTCCAGAACATATAACACGATATACATTGACATAACATTATTGCCTAATACCATTTTAGACACATTGTGATTTTCTAACAGCAAAGAATATCACATTTTATTTAAATTAACCTTATTTCCATTTATTGATGGCTCCCTGCTTGTAGTAGTACCCTCAGCTCGTTGGCTAACTGCAAAGTGAACTGTCGTTCTGGTCACCTTTTGAGACGTATACAATTGTTTATTTTTTCATATCCTAACCTATTTGTTGAGCTCAACTGATTATCTACAATATCTTTTTCTCTAAAATATAATTTTAGGGTTTGACTTGTGATGCATGCTCTGAAACCGTGAAAACGGGTCACTGTGACCAGTGGGTTAGCAGGTTAGCAGCAAAAGGACTAACTAGGTAGCTCAATGGCTAACTGGTTCAAATGTGTAGTGCATGTAGGTTCTCATTAGGTATGTTCTGTGTGCCACAACAAACGCATAGCAACTGTAAAGTACTCACTTCTTATACTTCTCCAGTTCGGTTAAGCACTCCATCTTGTAGGACAATGATGGCAACCTCTTTCACTTGATTTTTCCTCAACGTCCAGCAGAACACAGACGTCAAATCCACACGGGGCAACAAACCGCTCTCGAAAACACAATTCGCCTGGTGCTAGATAGCATACAGCTAACGTTACATCCAAATGCTTGCATTTAATGCTCGGTCCAAGGCGATCAAATAAATAGTCATTAGACGAATCCTCTGTACTGTTTTATCAGTACGAAGCAGGCTGTGTTTCATGGTGTAGTAGGGCAGCCTCAGATGATCTGGTGGAGTCGATATGCGATGCACCGGTTGCGGCTCCTCCTCTCTCTGCAAGCCACAGCTCATGCCGTGAAGAAGGAGGTCGACATGCGCTGCTGTCCAGAGGGACTGATGACGATCCGACCGTTTGGGGGTCTTTGTTACGCTACGAAATCTTCCATAGCAAGAAAACGCGGAATAGAAATGTTTAATGCCAACGGTAACGCTCGACGGAGGCAGCTAAAGGCTATTTTTTAATGCGTTTGGTCAGACAATGTGGAAACCGGATGGGCCTTCAATGGTGTGGGATCCCCACCAAAGAAATCAATTCAGCATCCGCAACTATTATCTGGGGTTAAACCTCAGTGTGGGTTAAACTGGAAATGTGAAAGGCGGAAGAATTCGGAAAATGGGCAGTTTGTGTATGGCAAGCCGTTTTAACTTTTATTCCTATAAAACTAACTTGTATCTATTTTAATGCTATTAGTCTTAGTAGTAGGCTAAGTAATCCAGTAGTGACTGGTAGGCCTATCTGTTAATTTCACTAGAAACTATTCATTGAGGTATTATTGCTTTTGTTACTAGTCACTTTCCCAATAGTGACAGATGACTATTCAGTTTTGGTCATAAATAACAAACTGCTCATTTTTGCCATTGAATTAAATGTTGCTGATACTTGTTCCACTTTATAGCAACTATTCTTTTTTTATGTACTACTAGTAGGCCTACTTATCTCTTTGTAACTATTCCAGTAGTTTTGAAGATCTGTTTCATACTGACAAGTAACAAAGGAATATTAGTTTCTAATGAATACAGTGAAAAATTTAACAGGTACTAGTTGCTGTTGTATAACTTATTACTAGTAATTTAAAAATAAGCGCTAGTAACAAAATACAGCAATAAATGAAAAAAATACATAAAATACTAGTTAATTTGAAGAAATAATGTTAAACAGCTTGTGGTTTATGTGGAGACTGAAGTGCATATCATGACCTGTTATAAACGTTGTATGACTTTTCTCTGAATAATAATAATAATTATTATTAACAGACATATCTCAATCTGTTGTATTCAGAGGTATCTTAATAAAAGCTAGATTTAATTTATATACTGATGTGTGTGTAGTTTTATGAAAAGCCCTTTGAATTAATTCAGTATTAACCATTAAACCTGCATTGTTTTTCATTGTTCATATAAAGTGTTTTAAAAGACATTTCATGTCAATAAATTGTTAAATGCTTTGCACAGTGATGCCACAGATACCACTGAAATATAGGTAATTTTTAACTAAATGTTTAATGCATGATAGTAGTTGTGTTTGATGTTTTCCGTGGTAGACAATGCAGTCAGTTTGTTTAGTTACTAATCATATACTTGATGGCAGGTATTCTAACTAATAACTAACAGACATCTCAAGCCACAGGTACGGTCATTGGCTTTTCTAATATAAACATGTCTTAAACAATTGAATGATCTACACTCTGTCTCTTCTGTAGTCTATTCATTTCACAACATGGTTAACTTGCAACAGTGTGTGTTGAGAGTGAGCCTATAGAAAAAAAACAAACAAACCAATAATTTACTTTATTGGCAATTTCAGCTGAATTATAATAGCATTTTTACTTTATAATCACGTTTGTTGTGTAGTGTTTATGCACAAGTACTTGAACCTTGTTGATCAGGGTATGATGTGTCAGTTATTGCTCATCTTTATCTCACTGTTCAGTCGACAGGTCCTCTCAGCTTCATGAAGAAATTTGTGATGAGTTTCCAGTAGGAAACATCCTGACAGTTCCAGGTGGTGCCCCGTAGTGGACCGAGCCCTCTACAAAACTATTAACACCCGCTGAGCACAGCTGCACCTCTTCCTTTCCTCAAAAGACCCACATTGGATGAACTATTTGTAAATCTTTATATTTTCTCGCTTCTACAGGTCTGATGTTGTGTTGCTATCTTCAAATGGCCTTTTCTGTCTAAACATAGTTTGTTTCGAGTTCACAGCGAGAACACTTCCAAATTCACCACAGGTCCCACCTAATGACAGACCTGTATGTTTGGATACAATTAGGGCATTTACTGTATTTTCTTTCTACTTATGTATTTTATTCATGCTTCCCTTTTCACTGTTTTCTGAACTTTTATTTGTGAATATAGTACCTCAGTGCTCTGCACAGTATAATTATTAGGCAGGGTTGGCAGCTAGCCATAGTAACCAGGACAACTCCTTTATCATGTCTAAAGCCCCACAGAGGTTAAAAGGAGAGCATCATTGTGTTCACTGAATCAGTAACCCTTTGTTGTATCTCAGTTTACAGGGATCTGCTCAGAGGACCGTTCTGAAATCAGGTTGTTCGTAAATAGCCAGATAACAAGTGTGATTTGGTTGTTATTGCCCTAACCGTGAAACGAGTATCTAAGCAGGGCTGTAACCATCATAGACATTGAGGGGGGCAAATCCCCTACAATAATTTGATATAGTCAAACTATAAGAATGTTTTTCTACAAAAAAATACAGGCCTATGGTTACTGTATTGTAAATGATGTCACAGTTAGCCTTATATTAAGTTTTAAATGAACACTAGCAACATACCATTTGGGTCTTGGCCATCTTACTCCAATTTGACCTTTTCGCTGTGTGTGTATATATATATATATATGTGTGTGTGTGTGTATATATATATATATATATATATATATATATACACACACCACAAATCTCACGAGTGTTGAAATACAGATTAAAACCAGCATAATCATTCTTTAAATGTTTTGAGATTAGATTTTGTGCCATCATGGTTAAGAGAAGAAATTATAGCTGTATATTATTATTTGCAAATTGTTTGAATTGTTTACTTTACAATAATTTGTAGTTTTTACTATTCTTCTTTATTTTTCCCACAAATCCTTTCAAATAAGTAAAATAAGTTACTAGTTAATAGTAAAGTAAATAAATAAATACTAGTTAACAGGTAGTAATACTAAGCAGGACCTGCATGGAACATACATGACACTGAAAAGAGAATTTCCATTGACATCAAAGCAGATTTTTAAAAATATGTATTTTAAATATTGTAATAATATAGAAAAATAAAGAATTAATAATATAGTAAAAAAAATCCTAGCTTGTGTAAATGTCCAGAGATTTGAAAGAAAGAATCTCAAAAAGGCTCAAATTCTTGGGGTGGGGAAAAAAAGAAATATTGGCCCAATGTTTGGCATAATGTTTCATTATTTCTTTTTTTTTTTAAATTTTTTATTAAAGTGAAGCACATTTGTTTCAAAATTATATTTACTACATTGGAAATCTTTTTTAAAAGATGGTGTAGCTAGTGTAACCATGATGAATGAAGCCATTTTGTTATGCAACAAGAAAACCAAATTAGAGATATGTCTCGAGGTCTTTGACCAGTACTGTTTAGGTCACATTAAGCGTTTTTACTTGGTTACGCCACGTGACACATTTAGATCTATTAAATCAAGATATTTGAAGTGTGTAGTGTATTTTGTAAACATTTTTAATTGTATACTTTATTCATAGGAAACGGCACGAGACTGGTCAGACGTACAGGCGTCCATTGTGTGTTTCGAGTGTTCTGTTCAGCGCCTCCGGGTTTCCGTAGTTCTGCAGATGGCGGTGGAGGAGATGCGGATGCTCTAGTTTTTCTTGCGAATCGTCCTTGCTTCAGATATCACAACAGCGAAATTGTTGCTTAGTCACTGTGGGAATCGGACAGACGACACCGCAGAGCGCAATTGAATTTCTCATTCTTTTATATTTGGAAAGGATTTATAGCTCCCTTTGTTTTGTGTAAGTTTGATCAATACTGCGCGTCACATTCTGGGCCTCAGGTTTAGCATGACTGGTAACGTTACTACCGAAGACAGCTGCACTCTGTTTTCAGATATTGCGGAGTTGACGGTGGTTTTTAAGTCGAGTACCGTATGTTCATAGTGTATCAGCGACAGCGTATGGTGTGCTGGTTAAAACTGCTGGTTTGTTGGTTTGGCAAAAATTGAGGATGATCGTGAATGCTAACTTAGCTTTGGCGCAGTTTTGCTTCAGAAAGCAGATAGCTCGCGGTTCACCGCAACTAGCAAGTACGCGAGGTTCTGCAGAGGTGTATATGTCGAAAACAAGTTTGTAATAGTCGACAGTGTTGTGATTAAACCGCTTGAAATAAGTGATACGTGCAGAACGGATTATGGTTTGGCTCCATGGCAAAGCGGGAGACGCAGGTTCTGTGTGCTGGAAAGGAGAGCTCAGTCGTGCATTGGTTACATAAAAAATGCAGCAAAATGGGATATTTCTTTGTAAAGTCGATGGAAGACGCCTTTCTTTTACTTCCTAAGTGTTTTGCAACTGAAAATACGCCTTATTTAATGTTCCTAGTGGATGGTCATTGGGGCCCACTCGGACACCCCCAATGTATAAATTAAATTTATGTATTTAGCAGACGCTTTGGACTTACAGTGCATTCAGGCTATACATTTTTTTTACTAGTATGTGTGTTCTCTGGGAATTGAACTCAACCTTTGCGCTGCTAACACAATGCTCTGCCACTGAGCCACAGGAATCTGGATAAGACTTTGATTTTTTTTTTAATGTAAAAATGTCTACAAGAGAAGTTTATAGAAAATAATTCTCATTTATTTAATCCTAGACCGTTCGGATGTACATTTGGTGTGAGTTTTGTGTGTATTAATTTGCAGTAAAATGGAAGGTTTGCTCGAGGGTAAACTGTATTTCTGAGTCTCATTGTTTGCATTTAAAGCAGTGGTTCCCACCCTTTTTACTCCAAGGCCTCACATTGTCCAAGAGAATATATTTATTTTAGTACTTATACTGTATGACTTAACCATGATTAAATACGATTCATTAAAATGTTAAGTAGGATTAATTTTATTTTAGAAGTTTAGATGTCCCAGCTCGTGTTCCTTTTCCAGTCTTGTTCCCTGCTCACCTTCCTCATTCTTTCCTGTCTCTATCCTTCACTGTGCTGTCTAAGGCCATATCCACACGTACACGGGTATTTTTATAAACTGAGTTTTTCCTCCGTCTACATGAAAACGCAAACGCATGCTATGAAGCACTGTCAAGAGCATGCCTAACCAACAGGTGGTGATATAATCTCAACCGTAAAGCCATGTTGGCCAATCAGAAGCCTGAAAAAGTTTCCAGTAGGCAGAAATAACAGCGCAGGCTCTGATGTCACAAGCCAAAAACTCCGGTTTCGTTGTCTACACGATAACTCAGCAACCGGAATTTTTTAAAATCTTCACCCTGGCAGACGTTTTCAAAAATGTTCGGTTTCAGTGAACTGCTGCTGCCTTTGCGTGTGGACGAACGGCCAAACCGCGTAGAAAAAGCTGCGGTTTTAAAAAGAACCGCGTTCGTGTGGACAGGGCCTAAAAAAGGCAAAAACATATAACATTTTAATAATTATAGATTGTTTTGCAAAACTGAGTATGCTGAGGCCCCCTTCTTGAGAACCACTGATTTAAAAGCATTTATAGTTCAGATGTTGCACTGACGTGAGGTGGAATTGTGTGTTCGGTGTATTGAACTGTTGTTTTATTATTTGGTTTGATAGCTGTGCAGTTTGTAAGTGGCTGTTGAGCTTCATGTTAAGAGCCTTGTTATTTTAAATACTTAATGAGTTGATGTACTCTATTGTCGGCTGTTGATAAGTTTCTATTGGAAACCGCATGTTCTAAAATTATAACGAACAGAGTTGAATCATATTTGCAATATGTGACTTTTAGCTGTACGGATGCTAGTAGCGATATCTGTAAATTCTTGAAACTGATACAGAGTTTCTCTCTGATAGTGTGGTCAGATGATAAGTTTTAATTGTGAATGGAGTTCATATCATATTACTTGCACATTTGCATGTGGAAACTGAAAGAATGATGTTGAAGGTTGTAAAACTAGCCTTTCCTGTTAATCAGAATCTTGTGAAACAAAGTTGTTTTTCTGGATCCGAAGACGTTATTATTTGCTGCAGACTGGCTGTTATTGTTGTTGGCTCTTTTTCTGGGGGCTGTGAGAAGTCCGTTTCACTTAACTTTGCAGTTTAACCTTGGTTTGAAAATGAAAGTTGGGATCTCTTTTGAATATTGTTATACGGAGGCAATAGTTGAGTCAGCGATAACGCTATTATATGTGCCCCTTTTTGTCTGCAGGTCCTGTTGTGTGTGCTCCATCATGGCTGTGGTCATCCGATTACAGGGACTCAGAATCACGGCTGGTTCTGAGGACATTCGCAATTTCTTCACTGGGCTCAGAATCCCTGATGGTGGGGTTCATATAGTTGGTGGGGAGCTTGAGGAAGCTTTCATAATATTTGCATCTGATGAAGATGCGAGACGTGCGATGACGCGCTCGGGGGGCTGCATGAAGGGCTCTCCTGTCAACTTGCTCCTGAGTAGCAAGTCAGAAATGCAGAGTGTTCTCGAGGAAAGCACTAGAAGGTCTGAGTTAAAAAGCAGGGGCATGTACAAGGAGGTTGTCAAAAGTCCTTCTGCGGAACGAGGTCCTCTACCATTCAATAAGGACCCGAGAGCAGACATACAAAGGCCGGATCATCAAGAGATAAGGAACAGGCCTTCTCTATCGTCATTCAGTGAGACACGACACCAGAGAGAAGGAAGCATGTCAGAGAGGGATGAGGTTTATCTGAAATTGACAGGTATGCCATTCTCTGCGACAAAGGACAACGTCTATAACTTTTTCAATGGGTTACAGATTGAAGACCTTATGTTTTTGAGAAACCCCAGAGGACAGTTCAACGGCCAGAGTATTGTGCGCTTTGCTACCAAACAGGATGCAGTCGAAGGTCTGAAGAGGGATCGAGAATACATTGGACCACGGTATATCCAAGTAACAAGATGCTCCGAGGAGCAGTGGCTGGCAGAAGGAGGTCTCGTTAAACCGGACAGTCGGAAAAGAGCGTCCTTGGAGCGAGCGAGATCTCGATCTCCCATTTCCTACAAGTCAAGATCACGATCGCCCTCTCATGAAGAATATTGCGTCATGTTTGAGAACTTGCCTAACATGGTTGAAAAGAGAGATTTGAGGGTGTTACTTCATCCGGTTTCTTTGAAAGATGATCAGATTATTATCTTTGCCCAAAAAAAGGATGATAAGACCAGAACGGCTGTTGTGGTGTTTAGAAGTCTCACCGACTATTGTGCTGGTTTGGCTCATAATAAGGAAATGTTGATGAACAAGGTAGTGTATGTGTCACCCATCTCCAAGGAGAAAATGGTCACCTTGTTGGAATCGTCTGTTGACTCGAGAGACGAGGGAAAAGGGTCGAGACGTTCAGCAGAAGCGCCTCAGTCTCAACGAAACAATCCTGACTCGCAGTTGAGGTGTCTCTATGTGCGCAATCTCCCATTTGATGTTCGTAAGGTGGAGATCATGGACTTCTTTCATGGATATCCGCTCTCAGAGGATAGGGTTGTCTTGTTGCGGGACGAAAGAGGAGCTGGGCTCGGTGAGGCTTTGGTGATCTTCCAATCTGAGAAGGAAGCCATGACGGCACAGTCCCTAAACGGACAGAGGTTTCTTGGATCCGAAGTCATGCTTAAGTGCATAACGATTGGCCAGATGCAGAAGTTTGGCGTCAATGACCAGTTGATGGATAGCCCACAAGAAAGGAACTTCCAGAGAACAGAAGTTTTCAATGATGGTCCTCATTTTTCTAACACCCCGATGCCCCGAGATGATTGTGAGATGCAGCCTAATTTGCACCAGGGTTATGGAGGTCATGATCGCTTTGAGCCTAATTTTGGCCACAATGATGCATTTGGGCCGGGACCGGATGGTAATGGACGTCAGTGTTACGGATCACCTGACCAACAATTTGACAGTCCGACTTGTCTTAAATTGGTCAATCTTCCCTCTCAGATAAGGATCGATGAGATTTATGACTTCTTCTATGGATACAAAGTGATTCCAGGTTCTGCCTCATTGCTGCATGATAGAAATGGAGCTCCCAAACGTTCAGCAACGGTAGCTTTCGAAACCCACAGAGAGGCGCTCACTGCTCTTCAAGAATTAAATGGTCGACCAATTGGCACCAGGAAAATTCAGATTTTGTTTGTGTAGATATGCTTTTAGACTACAATCTTGATGTTTTTCTTACTTTTATTTCCGTTTTTAAAGTTGTATGTGCTTTTTCAATGATTAACAAATGAAGACTTTTTTTTGCTTGCTTTTCATAAATCTGCAGATGAAACACCGCTTTAATTTAGATTCATACTTTATATCTTGACTGTTTGAAAATAGTGCGTTTGTACGCATGTCAGTGACAGTATCTAGACTCAGTATTATTTGTGCTGTTGAATGTTTTCCCCCAGAGTAATGACTACAATTTTATATTTCACTAAATATGTCACCAGTATATTTTGTTTTCAGATAAAATCAGATCTAAAAGAATCTTCTTAACATTGTGAAATTGTAAATTTCATTCTACAACCAGATAAACTGTCAGTTCATGTTTAATGCTATTAAAGGCATCGGCTTGTTCTTCTGATTTCTTTCTGACAGGGTTTTTTTTTTTTAATGAATTTTTTTTTTTTTTTTTTGCAGTGGTTTGCAAACTGGTTTCTTGCCCAGTTGATACGGTTTCATTTGCAGTTCAATAATGATATTGTGACGCATTTTCAACATGTCTGTCTTAATAATTGCTATGTATGTATGTATGTATATATATATATATATATATATATATATATATAGCGCATACTTATGTTGCACATTTTTATGTAGATTTTATACAGTATGTAGTTGATGCTTGTTCCATGCTGTCAACTACAGCATGCTGTTCAGTGTAGATAGTTTATCAGCATTCAGGTCTTTTTCTTTTTGCTTAACAGACTGTTCTGCAATGTGCTCAGCTCATTGTCATGGGATCATTTTCCAGGTGATTCAAACCACAATATTTAACAGCAGTCAGTCAAATACACTGGTAGGCTACTCACAACAACGGCTTTTAACAATAATGCGCTCGACTGAGAAAGAAACCACTTGAGGTCACTGCAGTACAATGGATCAAGTGCAAAAAAATTAAAAAACTGCCTTGGGGGAAGTGTGGGCCTGACACTTAAAAAAGCACCGGAAGAAGGTCATACGAATTCTGGAGATGGTTAGTATTGTAATTATGTAGAAGTAACTGGGCAGTTTGGCACTCCATGCTTTGTGAAGAGAAAAATAAAAAAAAATGTAATGCATCAGAAAATGATAATTCTGCCAAGAGTGCCAAAAAGAGATAAATTATAGAAGTTAATCTGGGAGATTCAATAATGCTAGTATGCACTTTTTTTGTAGCAATGTTATTTACTATCATCAGGCAGGATACAAGAGTGCAGTAACAAAGAGCAGGTAAGTGAGGTCATGGGTCAGAATGGCCAGTGCAAAGGTTTTGTGTAGTCAAGTAAACCCAAAGCAAAGGTTTGGGTAAGAAGTTGTACACAGCAGTTTAAAAAGGGGCAACAATAAGCCTTTGTTTTGTTCAGCAGGTTGGTAGTCAAAGCCTTGGACTTCTAAAGTAAATACACTAGCACTCAAATAAATGTAGAGCCTTTGTTATGAACAACGCGTAATTCTTAGCAGATTTCACAAGGTGAAGAATCAGGTAATTTCCGTAAAGCACCTAACTTCAGGAGAGTAACTACCAGTAGCCCACCTTTAAAAAAACATTTCAATGTTTAGTGAATGCTTACATTTATCTCGTGAGCAAATCATAACTGAAAACATTTCCCTGGTGAACTTTTGACATATGAAGCACGAGGAAACATCTATTTGTTATACTCCCCCCACACAGTAACATAGACTCATCACATCGGTGGATACAGAGCATTTTATGCATTTATCATAATGATAATGTTGGTTCTAGGAGATCTGACCTGTTAATTTAGAGAGAGAAAATGCATGACAAATAAACATTTTCCCCTCAAAAACTAGCTAACAGTGAAAGATGTGAATAATTCTATTTTAAATATAATTTTGTGTGTATGTGAGACTGAGTTGATCCACAGTGAAAATGAAGGCACAGAAGAGAGTCACGAGCAGAGACAGCGCGGTGACTGAGGCTGGACGCTTTGTCAGTGAGAACTTGTAAATTGCCACTGTATTATAATTTGGCGTTTATTTTGGATGAATTGTGTTGTGACATAATTCTGAGTTAAATGTTGTCTGTCGTGAAGATGTTATGTGGTAAGAACTAGATTACCAAGGGAAAAGTTCGCAGTCATCGTGGCTAGCAGCTAGCACCGTTGATGCCGATTGAGTCAAATGATAAAGTTCACGCCACCTTTATTTCCAGTATTTGAACCGTATTTAACATTGGTATGTGCCGTTCTTTGTTTTTGCAGTTCAGCTGGACGTGTTTGATGGTTTTCACAAAGTACATTTACCTGACTCATTCGTCGTGTGAAATATTAACACTGAACTGATTGCTGATGTGGTGTTAGGGAAGCTGCCAATATCCCTCATCTATCATCATAGTTTTCGGGGGTTTTCTTCTTATATTTCTGAATATAAACAGAACAGTTCTGAGTGCATCCCCTGCCTTAGATTGGTGACCATCTGCCTCAGTTATAATGCACAGTTTATTTGTTTGATGTTAGAGTAAAACAGGATTATATTGTACACCATCCAGTTCAACTGTGATGAGGTCCAGAAACACCAGTTGCTGAGCTATAAACGACCAATATTTACTTAAACTGAAATATGGCCTCTTGGAAAATTGATGTTAATGTAATCTACCAATGCATGCAATCAAAATGACTAATGTTAACAGATATACCTGACTCCATAATGGCATGGATAGGATATCATGATGTTCTGATATTAGTCCGCAACCTAGTTTATGTGCTTATTTTTTCCCCCGCTTTTACTCAGAATTGAGCAATAAATGTTGGGGGAAGGAACGCTTGACTTCTGAATGCTCAAGCAAATATTCAACATTTTATTACTAATTTTATGGCTTTTAGACATGGAATGATTTAATTAGAAAAAAAAGTGTGTCTGATTCTAATGGATCGTGTCCTTCCATATATTGCCCTGTTGCTTGCCAATAAAATTAAAATAGGTGAAAATATAAAAGAAAACACATGCATTTATTACATTATGAATGCTGGCCACACAATGATATACTAAAATGTTTGTCCTTGAGCAGAAAAATGGATGTGTCTAAAAGGATCATCAGAAATCTGGAACCAGCGAGACCACTGCGCCGTTTGAACATAAATCAAGGTACAAAATGGGAATGTTCACACTGGTTTTGATCTTTATAAATGCAAATTAATATATTTCAGTTGATGCCAGTTTGATTATGTTTTTCTGTGTGTGTTGGTGTGTTTCTTTGGACATCTCAATTATAGTGCCTAAAAGTTATGCTGAAATTAAGCCGGTAGAAAAGCCAGTAAGACCAATTTTAATATTTTCATGCTTTGGAATTGCAGATGCTGGCATCTTTTTTTAAACTGATCTTTTTCCTCTGAGTGTTTTTGTTTTGTCCAGTAACTTTTCTTTTTACTGTGAACAGGACAACATTATTAAAGTGGAGCATTTCTATGAAATCCTGCATCTTCAAAGCACCAGCACCCAACCAAAGAAGAAAGGCAAGTCTGTTTCGGTATTAATTCCTTAAAAGTATCACGGAGATAATTATACCTGGAATTAGAAGAAAAAAAAATGCACTGATAATATAGAGTTACGGTAATACTTTTTGTTGTTGTTGTTGTAACCTGTAGCCGAAAGAATTTGCTACACTCGGGACTTCCTCATCAAGTTGGCAAGTTGTCCAATGGCTAAGAAGAAACCTGAGTTTTTACCAGAACATCCAATCGTTTTGGAGAATGGAGTGAGTTATCCACAGATTTGATTGGATTTTTTTTTCACTCTGATTTTTAAAGCACTTTCTGAATATGGTTTCTAAAGGTGTGTGATAATGAACATGCATTGCAGAAGTTTTCCAATTATCATCTTTTCACCCAATCTAGAGAACAAATGATGTGCCTGAGTACTTCATCAGCAACTACAACAACAATGAGGACTTGTAAGTGTATTCATCAAACTAACATCACAACCAGTGCAAGAGCCCGAGTTGACATTATTATTTTATGTTACATATTAATGTATTTCCTAATGGATGCTTAACAGTTTATCCATTTATACTTCTTTTCATAGGGCTGCTTAACGTGGGGAATTTCTTAGTCTTTTTTAAAAAATTTTAATTGACCTAAAACTGCACTGCATGCGGACCAAGTGGAAAGGATCACAGGTTAAATTGATCACTTTTATGGGTATGAAGGGTACAAAAACATTTCATCTTAAGCTTTTCAATGAAAACAGAAGTTATGTAAAGACAAACATTAATACAGTTAAGAAATTGTAAAAACTTCTAACAGGTGTTGCAATGCTTGTTCCTAACCAGTCCACAGTACAGAGAGTTAAATGATACTGACAGCACTGATGCCTTGATCCTCGCACAAAATTCCACATCCTAATTTGTCGTGGTAAACTCGTTCTCCTTTCTTGACCATACACTTTCGTTTTACCTTAT
Source organism: Sinocyclocheilus grahami (assembly GCF_001515645.1). Classification (NCBI taxonomy): domain Eukaryota; kingdom Metazoa; phylum Chordata; class Actinopteri; order Cypriniformes; family Cyprinidae; genus Sinocyclocheilus; species Sinocyclocheilus grahami. The sequence continues at coordinate 721,305 of NW_015505401.1, read as the reverse complement.
CAAACTCAGGCTTTTGATCCTTGCCTAATGTAGGTTGTGTTACTACACTGCTCTAAAACAGTTGTTCTAGATTCATGGTCTGTGGTGTTAAAATTTGGTTTTTGTGGATATTTGGTCTTGAAGTGTTTACGATTGAAGTGCACCTTAAATTATAGACTGACTTCTGGCAAGTTCATATGCCTGAGTTACACTTTAGAGAGTCAGATTGGAAATGTTTTCACTTTGCTTAACTGTATCAAGAAGACTGGACATTATAGAGAGAATGAGACTGGCAAGCAAAACTCTCATTATCATTTGACAATTATTGAGCCTGTGGATGGGTAATAATAAGCTTTTTTTTTTTTAAAGTGAAGTTGGCTATTTTCATTTTTTGCAAGCATCACACTTGAAAATAGATTTCTTTATTTATATGCATACGTCTTAAATTTATTTAATTCATTGCTGTGAAGTGGATTGGAGCACCAAATATGTGTTTGTCACAGTACTGTAGCCTTTTCAGTATTATATTATTATCTTATTAAAGGTTATTAGAAAAAATGTTTAAAAAAATCGACCAATCTGGATCTTATGCAAGGATTTTTTTTTATTTCCCCTGATTTGCACATCTGGGCAGAGGCAATATTTGCTTTTTGTATCACACTGTAATTTGTCAACTCATTGTCTCCACTTGAAATTGGATTTTAGTCCACTAAATACACTCAGTAAAGACACTTCTCTTTTACATGCTGCTTAATTGTTTTTTTTGTTTTTTTTACATGTGTACATTCGAGCTAAATGCATAGTTTATTTTATATTGATTTTTTTTTTTTAAAGTGAAGTTGGCTATTTTCATTTTTTGCAAGCATCACACTTGAAAATAGATTTCTTTATTTATATGCATACGTCTTAAATTTATTTAATTCATTGCTGTGAAGTGGATTGGAGCACCAAATATGTGTTTGTCACAGTACTGTAGCCTTTTCAGTATTATATTATTATCTTATTAAAGGTTATTAGAAAAAATGTTTAAAAAAATCGACCAATCTGGATCTTATGCAAGGATTTTTTTTTATTTCCCCTGATTTGCACATCTGGGCAGAGGCAATATTTGCTTTTTGTATCACACTGTAATTTGTCAACTCATTGTCTCAACTTGAAATTGGATTTTAGTCCACTAAATACACTCAGTAAAGAAACTTCTCTTTTACATGCTGCTTAATTGTTTTTTTTACATGCGTACATTCGAGCTAAATGCATAGTTTATTTTATATTGAAGAAAAAAATCCCAACACCTGTCCATGTGTTGCAGAACTGCTTTAGTTCAACCACACTGGTGGGTTTTTGAGCATGAATTGCCAGTTTAAGAGCCTGCTTCTCAATTGGGTTCAAGTCAGAATTTTGACTAGGCCTCTCCAACACTTTAGCTTGCTTTTTTTTGTTGAGCCATTCAGATGTTGACTTACTCTTATGCATTGGATCATCTTCTTGCTGTGTGATCCTGTTGGGCATGAGCTTCAATTTACAGACTGAAGACCGATTTCTCTCAATTATTTGTAAGTGTTCCAGGCCCTGATGCATCCCCACACCAGTACATTGCCAAAATGTTTTTTTATGTGATAAATTCAGAACATTTCCCACAAAATTCAAATCAGCCTTAATGGGTTAGCAGTGCTTTTTCCTTGCCACTCTTCCATGGATGCCATTTTTTGGCCAATGTCTTTCTGATAATTAAGTCATGAACAGTGACCTTTATCCATGCAAGAGAGGCCTGCAGTTCCTTCAGTCTTTTGTGACTTCCTGTATAAGTCATTGCTGTGGTCTTGGAAGAATTTTGGAAGGTTGGACACTTCTGGGACGGTTTGCTACTGTGCCAAGTTTTTCCATTCGGATATAAAGGCTCTTTGGAGTCCAAGAGCCTTTGTAACCCTTACAGATAGATGTATTTCAATCAGCCCCTTCCTCATCATTTTCGGTATCTCTTTTGCCTTTGGCATAGTGCGCTACTGGGTAAGACCTTTAACTTGGTCTTACCCAGTAGCACACTAAATACAACTTAACCTTTAAGTTGTATTTAAGCGTTAATTTAAATGAACAGGGCTGGTATTAAATAAGCCTGGTTGTGTCTAGTCCAGCTGAACCATATTATGCATGCAGATTTGGGCATTAGTAACTTCATGGGCAGATACATGTTCACACAGGGCCAGTTGGTAGTATTCGTTAACATTTGTGCCCCCCCCCCCCAGATATCATTCAGATATCTGTGTTTTAGATTGTGTATATTCAAAAATTTAGTACGAGATATATAAACAGAACAAATCAAGATGGTGGCAAACATTTTCCGCATCATTGTTAACATATTGCATGAGAGATATCAACTAAAATGTAGAGTTCAAAATGAATACAACGATATTACTTAAAAATAACGCTAATTATCAAACGTTGGTGGAACATATCTATAGTTAATTTGATGTGATTTCAGGTAATTTAAGAAACTTGGGATGGTCATCTCAATGTCAAAAAGAAGTCCATTTTTGTGTGGATTGTCTATGACAGTGGTTTTCAAACCTCTCCATGAAGCCAGCACTGCACATTTTGTATGTCTCCCTGTATCTTATCCACCCACTTCAGGTCTTGCAGTCTCCACTAATGAGCTGATGAGTTGAATCAGGTGTAATAGATGAGGGAGACATACAAAACGTGCAGGGCTTGGGGGTACTCCTCCAGGACAGGTTTGAGAGCCACTGGTCTATGACGGCACACCAGCCTGCAGACGCGAGGCCCCGCCTCCATCCTGATCGTTGCTATGAAGGAATTCTCAACTGTCCAATCCGTTGCTCCAACTAGCCCGTCCTGCCGCAGGAGGCGGGACTTGCGGGAAAAAACACACGATGCTCGTGAGATACCGTCACGTACACCAGCGGCACGGCCGGATGTTTGACAGCAGCAGCAGCAGCAACTGACCGAAACCCACGGTATTTCATCAAGTGACCTCGCCGGCGGACAGTGCTTCTGGAGGCGTTCTAAACATCCACCTCACGGTAACGAACATTGAGCTTTGTCAAGAGACTTGTTTAATGAATACTGTTATTGTTAGGCAAAGTTGCTTATTCTGCATAGGCTTAGTTTTAAACAAGACGATTTGTGTGTCCATCTCAGGAAAAAGCTGAAAATGCCGCTGGGTGAAGAGAAGAACGGGGCTTGCGATAGGTACGAATGAAACAATCTTGTCTTCATTATATTTCCTTATTCTTTATATGTACGTGGGCTTTCAGCCCTTCTGTTTCATATGTCATTTAGTTATGTATGTAAGGGGTTTATATTTGTTTCTCAAGCACTGGAGAAATGGCATTCATTCGCTGGAAACAAATGTTGTTCCTTAAGGAAAAGTTTCATGTAGTTCTATGAGAAGCGCTACAAAACGGAAATCATGTTTATGAGTCATGAGTTACATAGTCCTGACTTTTATTACGTTATATTGTGTGGTTAAAGTGTTACTTTAAACAGGTCTCCAAACAGTAGGAACAATAACCAGCAGCTGTCCCGTTTGATATAACTGCTCAACTTATATTTTCCCTGCATAGGTCCATATATGTGAACAATCCTCATTTAGACTCCATGACCGATGACTTCCTTTACCATTTTAACCTGGGAACATCCACTCACGACTTGCCAGCCATGTTTGGAGATGTCAAAGTAAACTTCAGTTCTTTTCCATACTAAAATACTCCTTTAGAATGATCCAGGTCTGTCTAACTCACTTGGTTGTACGTTTTGTGTCAGTTTGTGTGTGTAGGAGGAAGTCCATGGAGGATGAAGTCTTTCATTGAATACATTGCCAAAGAACTGGGGCTATCAGAGCCTAATGCTGATTACCCAAATATATGTGCAGGAACCGATCGCTATGCCATGTACAAAGTCGGACCTGTGCTGTCTGTCAGTGTGAGTGAACTCAAACTCGTTCACATGTACACTTCCATTCAAAAATTTGGGGTCAGCAAGTGTGGTTTTTTTTTTTCATAAGAAATGAATACTTTTATTCAGCAAGGATGCGTTTTATTGATTAAAGGTGACAATAAAGGCACTTATAATGTTACAAAAGATGTCTAATTAAAATAAACGCTTTTCTTTTTAACTTTTTTTTTTTTATTATTCATCAAAGAATCCTAAAGAAATCTATCACGGTTCTAATATTTGTTTACATGTGCATTACATGTTTGCAAGGAAAACTTAAGCGCATACACAGTGCCCAGTCACTGTAATCTGTATGTTAGAATAGCTTTTTAAGCAAATATTTAGTAAATATTCAGAGATGTAAACAATCATATGCACATTTGGGTCAACATCACCCCTTTCAGTTTGAAATTTCATTCGGATCAAGCTCAGCCAGATTGATTAAAGCATGAAGATTTTTTTAGTCCAATAGAGCCATCAGTCAATTAAAAACATTATTGGGCGTGCATGTAAACATAGCTAGTGATACTGGAGTAATAACTGCTGAGAATTCAGCTTTTCCATCAGAGGAATTAGTTACTTTTTAAAATATTTTCAAGTAGAAGACTGTTTATTGTTTTAACTGTATTTTTGATTGAATAAATCTTACTGACCTCAAACTTTTGAATAGAGTTGTAGCATTTTTGGGTATCAGTGGCCATCAAACACCTTTAATTACAGTGCCTTTGTATTTTTAAATGCATTATTGCAAGTAAAGATAGTTAACATTGAATTTTCCTTGTGTTCTAGCATGGCATGGGCATCCCATCTATCTCTATAATGTTGCATGAGCTTATCAAGCTCCTGTATCATGCCCGTTGCACTGATGTCACCGTAGTGCGCATTGGAACGTCAGGTGGAATAGGTACACTGCTTTCACCATTAAACTGTTTAATCAAAAGGGTGTTTCCATGCTTTCGAAATCAGCCCCAACCTCACCCTGATGTTGTAAACCATGGGTTTTGTGAAGCATTTCCTGACTATTTGTTTTCTGACTGAGTTGTTTTTATTCTGTCTGTCTTTTGTCAGGATTAAAGCCAGGGACTGTGGTGGTTACCAAACAGTCAGTGGATTCTGTGTTCCAGCCTTGTCTTGAGCAGATCATCCTAGGTAAACCAGTGGTCAGGAGCACAGAACTCGATGGGGAACTCGCAGAGGAGCTGCTTCAGTGTAGCAAAGACCTTGCAGAGTTTGAGACTGTCATTGGTAACACAATGTGCACCCTTGACTTCTATGAAGGTATAAATATTTATATTTATTATTTTTTTTGCATGGTTGGGGTTTGCTGCTTTTGAACGCTCTGTCTTGGAACAGGTCAAGCTCGGCTGGATGGGGCCTTTTGCTCATACAGCAAAGAAGATAAACAGAGCTATCTTGCCGAAGCCTATGCCGCTGGAGTTCGTAACATTGAAATGGAGTCATCGGTGTTTGCGGCCATGTGCAAACTGAGCAATCTTCGAGGCATGTCATTTTAATACAACATTTCTTTAAGTTAATGAGTAATACTTGCGCAAGATTGTGATATTTCATTGGTTGTTTAGGTTAATACAGAAAAGCCTTTATGCATGGGAAATGGGTGCTAGAGGTTTATGATCTTGGTAACACTTTAGAATAATGGTCCGTTGTTAACAAGTAAATATACAGGAAGTAATAGGTAGTACTACATTAACACTTAACTTAATACTATTAACTAATAGAGAAGCAAGATTAACTAAGCAGTAAGTAGTAGCAAATTTAGGACAAAGGTAGTTCCTTATTAGATATTTGATAATTATTAAATAAAAATATCCTCATTGAGAACTACTTGTGAACTATGACCAGTTAATAAAGAATAACCAATTAATTACTAATCACAACAGTAATGTCTTAAAAGTGAACAATTGGGTTCTTTGTGGTAATTTGTGGAAACTAATGAACAGTGTCTGGTAAAATATCACTAGTGCCTCACACAAATGTATGTGTCAGATATAAAATATGTTAAATAACTTATTAATTTACTTGTGAGTAATTACTAAGTAATTTAACCTTTAGTGACAGTAGGCAGTATAGGTCTTTTGGAGTCAGAGACATACTGAACTGACACAAACTAGCTCATAATTGTGAACTAATTCAATCACTTCCTAATTATTAACATTTTTAAATGAATTATTTTTATTATTATTTTATGTTTTTGTTTGAAATAAACAGAGAACATCCATCTTTTGGTAAGAGTAGTAGTCACAATTTCAACCTGTAGCCGAATTATTTGGGGGATATCATATTCATAAATTAGTTTCCACAAAGAACCCAATTTTTCACTTTTAAGACGTTGCTGTTGTTATTAGTAATTAATTGGTTATTCTTTATTAATTGGTCATAGTTCCCAAGTAGTTCTCAATGAGGATATATATTTTTTTAGTAATTATCAAATATCTAATAAGGAACTACCTTTGTCCTAAATTTGCTACTACTTACTGCTTAGTTAATCTTGCTTCTCTATTAGTTAATAGTATTAAGTTAATACTGCATAGTTACTTGTTAACAACGGACCATTATTCTAAAGTGTTACCATGATCTTTTATTGCAGTTTGTTTGAGTCATTTTGCCTCTTGTCACACATTAAACCTGCTGATGGGTTAAGGTTATGAGATGATATTGAAGAATTTTTTCCTGTTTCTTCAGCTGCGGTTGTGTGTGTAGCACTGTTGGACAGACTGAAAGGAGACCAGCTGACCAGCTCTCATGACGTCCTGAATAACTACCAGCAGCGACCTCAGGTCTTGGTTGGACATTACATCAAAAAGAAGCTGAATGCCTCTAAGAAAAGCTAGTTAGTTTGAAAAGCTCTTCAATAAAACTTTGAGAACAGTCCCAGGTGAAGGTAGGAAAAAATATAGTGAAGTTTTGATCAGGACAATGATTTTTTGAATATACTGTATGGCAAAGCAGCTCGATCAAGATAACAGAAATACCTTTGAATTTTTCTAACATGCTCATGCAAACTCATTCCTTGAATGTAATACCTTAATTTCCTTGTTTTAAATTGGTAATAAGCACATTATGTTCTAGACGATTTGATTTGTCTTAAATACCAGATATTTATTATTGTTTTAAAAGGCACTATATTAAAACTACTCCTGATGAAGTAGTTGTGTAAAAGAGAAAGATGTTATAAAAAAGAGAGAACTAAGCGGTTTTAGCACTAGTTACATTAAAAGGGTACAGAGAGCATTTAAAAAAAACGGTAGACCTCAGTTTGTTGGTCTATGTTACAAACAATTTGTTTGTAAAGTTGTACTGTAATGTTCACAAATGTCTTAAATTAAATGTTCACCAATTAATTATTACATAATATTTCTCCTTCACATGGATAGTATTATTTTATTCCTGTAACTGAATGCTTTGTTATACATTCTTAAAAATAAAACACAAAGATGAAATAATTGAATAAATGAAATTGTATTATTAATTTATTTTTATTCAGCATTCAATTAAAAAAAACTGACCCTTATGACTGGTTTTGCGGTCCAGGGCCATAATTAATAACATTAGAATATTAAAATAAGCATATGTAATATAGAATATTAAAGGAATAATTCACCCCAAAATGGGAAATATACTAAAAAATGTACTCAACCTCACACCATCCAAGATGTAGGTTACTTTGTTTCTTCATCTGAACAGATTTGGAGAAATGTAACGTTACATCACTTACTCCCCAACAGATCCACTGCAGGGAATTGGTGTCATTAGAATGAGAGTATATAAACAGCTGATTAAAAACAATAATCCACAAGTGATGTAAGTAATCATCAAGTTGAGTGTAATAAAACTTTTTGTTTTGTTTTTTACCTCAAACCATTGCTTTCAGTTAAATAAGAGTCCTCTGTCCTGCTTTCTCCAGTGAAAAAGTTGTGAAATATGCACAGACCAAGCACTGTTTACAAGCGGTGGGAAAAACAGTTCAAAGCTGTTCTAAACAAATATTTCAGTGGATTTTGATGTGAGGAAAATTTTTCTACTGGAGGAAACGTTATGAATTATGGACTGGTATTTTGGCCATATGCTACGATTTGAAGTAAAAACTCCTTAACGATGGATTTGTTTCTTACAAACACAGCTTTTCACTTCACAAGGTGTTTTGTGATAGACTGGAGTCGTGTGGATTATTGTGATGTTTTTATCAGCTGTTTGGACTCTCGTTCTGACGACACCCATTCACTGCAGAGGATCCATTAGTAATACAATGCTAGATTTCTCCACATCTATTCACATTAATAAACAAACTCATCGTGAAGGTGAGTACATTTTTATTTTTGAGTGAACTATTCCTTTATTAGAAACGTGAGTCTCAGAGCCTACTAAGTTGCCTTGACAGCGTTTATGTTAGTATTCATGTGACATTTAAAAAAAAAATTAGAATGGTGTTTTTGATATTTATGATTGTATTCAGTTATCATCAAATCATACAATGTCATAATTTTAAAGGGGTGGTTGATTGCGATTTCACTTTTTAATGTTAGTTAGTGTGTAATGTTGCTGTTTGATCATAAACAATATCTGCAAAGTTACAAAGCTGAAAGTTCAATGCAAACAGAGATATCGTCTTTTAAAGTTCTGGCAGTTTAATGCCTACAAAAACGGCTGGTAAGGGACTACAAGGGTGTCCGCGGGTCCTTAAAAAGTCTTAAATTCGGATTCAATGGGTCTTAATTATTTTTGGTCTCATTACCGCTAAAATATCTTCAGTCTGACGGACCTAATGACTTTACACTAGGCTTGTTTGAGATGCGCCTCGCCTTGCCTGAAATGCTGGTGAGAGTAGGCGGCTGCAGTGAGGAGAGGAGTGAAATAAGTGCAGTCAAGACAGACAGTTCTGCCCTCTCGAAGTGGAACAGATACCAACGAGATCAAAGACAGATATCGCGTTATTCTCACTCGCGCGGTGTGTTGCCTTTTTTTTTCTTTTCGCATTTTAAGCATCATAACAGAACAAAATAGGCTAACATAACCACAACTGTAAGTCCTCACAGACTGAGACATTCATATTAATCATACTATAACAGAGAAATAAACCATCATACAAGACATTAATCCAAATAAAATAAAATATATTCATGCAACCATAAACAACGTAGGGGATTAAACAAAATCACACTTATTCAACAAATCAAATCATTTCTTGGCTTTATCACTTCTCATAATTTTCAGGACCTCTGTATACATGGCAAGCTCCGTTTTAAAGACATTCAACTGGGGTGCTGTTTTCAAAACTTTACATTTGTGAATAAAGTATTTTAATATGAGGAGTAAACAATTTACAACGAAGTGTACACTTTTGTCCTCCAAAAGAACTCCAAATTTCAACATGTCCCAAGTAATAGATGGAAAAATAGATATTCTTTGTTTAATCCAATTACGTGCTGTGTTGCTTATAAACATGATATAATTTCAGTTCTGATACTTTTATATGAAAATAAATATGAACAAGACACTCAAAGTGCTTGCTATTTAATTCCATACGAAAGGTGTATTTATCATCCATTTTTACTTTAATACATGTACTTTAGATTTTTATAGAAATATGACAACAATCACATTATCTCACACAAGCTGTCATAGTGTTTGGGAACATTCATGCATAATTTAAATACATAATCATATGAAATCAGATAAAAATAAAACATTTTAGAAGAGAACGGCAGCGTCACACTTGTCTGAACCAATGAGCATTAATCTGTGTCGTCAGTCAGTCGTTTCCCATCATGCTTTTGGTCAGCGCAGTCCAACTGGGCTCGACTGCACAATCCGACACGGCCGCCTCGCCGTCGCGAGTGTTTTTTTTGCACACGTCAGCATGACATCAGAGCAAGTCGGAGGTAACCGGCATGCATCTCGCGGTGATCGATTCTGCGCAGAATTTGCTCATCTCAAACAAGGCCAATCATTGGACAGACCGACCCGCGGTAAGTTACTGTGTCTTCAGAGAGAACTGCAGTAAGTTAGCAGAACACAAGCTCGCGCTGAGACTCACTCTGTTTGTCTCGAGACTTCAGAACAAATGAGCGTGACAGCACACGTAAACTCAGAAGAAACACACTGAGGTAAAAATTCTAAATGTTTCGTTTATTCATAACATGATATAGTTAAATAACACCATGACAAGTGAGCTGTTTTACTCAATATTCTCACGACGCAAAAAACAACAACATTCAAAACACCTACAGAGCGCACGCATTACGTGAAGTCTAGCGCTCTGCCTGATCACGGCATGATTCAGTCTATTAAAATATATTCTGAATGATCACAAATTCAAGACATGGGGCAGAAAATGTGTATATTTATACTCAAGTTCACAGGGAAGAGTGCCTTTTTTTCTCCAAAAATTACCATATACAAATGTAATATTGATTTTTTTTTACAACAGTTCAATAAACTAGAAGTTTTATTAAGAGACTTGCGTTGTAGACACCATATTGCCTGTTTTTGCACTATTTCGCCAACAAAAATCATTCCAAACAAAGCCACAGTGCTGTTTTGTCCCCTTGTCCAAATACCCACACTTGTGGTCTTGGCCACCTGAGAGCACGTGCGCGCGACTGTCCCATATGAAGAATATCAAAAACTTTAGGAGTCAGCTGTCCATGAAAGTGCTTAAGATAGCAGCATGATAACACGCTCAATCAGTTGAATGCATGACTCAATACTCACTCATTCAGTGAGTGACTTACCGTCACTTACTGGTAGTTCAGTTGAGAAGTATGTTGAAAAGTATGCATTTTTCCCCTCAACATTTCTTATTTGTATATTCATAAATGCATTTTAAACATTAATCTCATAACATTATTTATTGCAGTTGTAATTATTGTTATTTGCAGTGTAAATTATTTAATCTGACTGGTAGCAGCCCTGTAGTGTATATTGAATTTATTGATAAATTGTAATAATTTGACATGTAAGATGATGCATACATCTAAAAAGGTTAAAAATAGGCCTTTGTAAAGGTAAATATGCAGATTTAAGTATGTAAAAGCTGATAGAACACTGATGAAAATAATGCTTCAGAATAAATGTACTTATTTTGCAGGGATATTTTGTATGGAATATTGTCTGCTGACATGAAAAGTTCACTGTATATCATAGTAATAAATACCATTTATTACAGCATTGATATTTTGTTTTCTTTTTAATTTATACACATTAAATATTACATATATGTATGTAATAAAATGTGTATTTCCATAGGCTTAGGTCTTAAATTTCATATAAGGTGGTATTAAAAAGGTCTTAAAAAGTCTTCAATTTAACTTGTTCAAGTCTGCAGAAACCTTGTTCCCAGGTCCATTACGTCACGAACCCAGAATTTTACATAAACCCCGCCTCCGGGAACACGCAGCAAAGGGGGCGAGGCCATGCTGCACTGCTTTAGAGAAGAGGAAGAGAAAACTACAGGCGCATGTAAAAAATCTATTCATATATGAATCGCGATTCTGTCTTCTAACGATTCTAATGGATTCACAAGTTTCAAAATCAATGTTCTAAAGCAGCGTTCTCATCCTGTTCCTGGCCTCGCCCTGCTCTGCACACGGTCTGCATCTCTTTCTCTCTTTCTCTCATTCAGATCATCAGCTCAGTGAATACACTTATTTCCACATACTATAGTTATGAGAAGCGTTATCGCATGTGTGGTTGCCAAACTGTATTAAAGCTTTAATCAGAATAAAACCGTATATTAAAAGCTAACAGAAGCAGTAGCATTTACAAATAACAGCGTATCTAAAAGTATGAGACAACAACAAACAAAAATCTTAGGCCTACCATCAAAAGCCGTGCTTGCACAGGTTCTGCGCGATCCTCTTCAATAATATCCTCTGCGTCTCAGTCGGGCTCAAATTGTATCTTTGAATTCAGTGATGTCATCATCCAGCTCAGTTCAGTTTAAATAGTGTCTGTGCAATCAAGTCAATGATATCGCTGGAAATGAAGTGTCCCCAACTAAGCAAGCCAGAGGCAACAGCAGCAAGGAACCAAAACTCCATCGGTGACAGAATGGAGAAAAAAACCTTGGGAGAAACCAGGCTCAGTCGGGGGGCCAGTTCTCTGACCAGACGAAACCAGCAGTTCAATTCCAGGCTGCAGCAAGGTCACATTGTGCAGAGGACTCAACTGTTTCCGGTGGTCTTGTCCCGGTGGCTGTCTAGGAGACAAAGTCCTCACTGGGGATCTGTCTCTGGGGCTCATCTAGTTGTCCTGATCTCCGCTGACATTCAGGGCTGTAGAGGTCCTCTCTAGGTGCTGATCCACCATCTGGTCTGAATACGTACTGGATCCGGGTGACTGCAGTGACCATCTGATCTGGATACAGACTGGATCTGGTGGCTACGGTGACCTCGGAATGTTCGACTCATGGCCCTAAAGGTCTGTAAGAATTTTGAAAGAAATCGGCCTCTAGATGGCGCTAACGAGTTTTATGGCTCTGTAATCACGTGGTGCTTCACACATCCACACAATATGCATATCATTTGATAGATCTCCTGATAATGAGCAACTTTGCCTCAAGAACCATTGCTGTCAATCAAATTGTTCATTAAATATTCTCAATTATGTTAAAAACCTGCTTTTGTGAACTAGTCCTAGGTTTTTTGCTCAATCTCGATCAAACCACTGCAGCACAATTCTCTGAACTCTCTAGATCAATAATTATCACAAAAAAAAAAATTTTGTCCTTTGGTTAGCTATAACGTGGTCATTTTAAAAAGGGGCGTGGCCAAATATACCAAAAAGCCTATAAAACCTAAAAGAAAACTCAAAACTTTACGAAACTTTGTGGAAACATGTGACAGAAAACACTTAACAAGCATGCAAAGTTTCATAGAGATCGGACCATAGGTGGTGCTATAACAGTTAAAACAAAGTATTTCAAAAACAGTATATCTGTAGTAAATGACCTCAAATTGCAATAAAATGTTCATATATTCACTTATATGCTATATCATATGATAGATCTCCTCATTCTGAACAACTTTGCCTCTAGGACCAATGCTGTCAATCAAACTGTTCTTTAAGTATTTTTGATTATTCAAAAAAACTACTTTTGTGAACTAGTCCTCGGTTTTTAACTCCAAATCAATAAAACCAGTGTAGTTCTATTCTCTAGACTCTCTAGCTCAAAAATTATCAACAAAAAAAGTTGAACATTTGCATTTGGACAACTATAAACTGGTCATTTTATAATATATTATTTGCATAGTGTACCCAAAGGCCTATAAATCCTAAAAGAAAGCCCACAACTTCTCAAAACTATGTAAAATGATGCATAATTTCATTCTAAACAAGCATGCAAAATTTAAGAGAGATTTGGCAAAAAATAACTATAATAGTTATAAGGGTTAAAAACAGAGTGTTGTATGAGAAATTGCAATTATAACCACTAGATGGCAGTGGTAGACCACTGATGGGCTCATTAAACGCACTAAAACAGTACTGTTCATAGGTTTGCTTATGGATTCATGTTTAGACATTATAAAATCACTGTTATAACATTTAAAATCACATTGAGTCAAAGTTTACCATTTTGTTCATACAGACATATCATCAGTTTTTACAATGACAGAGTGTCTATATACACTAAGTGCAAATAGCCCGCCTTGTTGGCAGAGGCTATTTACATTAACTCCGCCCACCAACGTGTGATTAGTCAACATTACAAAAGACAGTCAACAATCATCAGCTCCAGTGGTGCAGATGGTAAACTGTATATGGCGTATTCATTTTGACACGAAAATGAATCCGCCTTTTGGCAAACTTTTTTCTCCTTTTTCAAATTTCAAATCACATCAGAAAAGCATTTATTTTCAATGAAAATGAAGGAAATAATCAAAAAGTTGAAAATAAAGCATCGGGTAGGGTTAGGGTAGGTGTAGGGAGGGCTTTATTGTCCCAATTAAAATTTACACTCAAGTTATTATTGCATACTTTTTTTATAATGTACTGCAATATTGAGGTGCAGATAATTGCCACTATTTGCAATAAGTAGTTTAAATAGCAGAAAATCCTGCTATTTTAACATAGTATAAATAGAATCTATAGCTATTTGCACTTAGTGTAAATATCATCCATCGTTATTTGCACTTAGTGTAAATAGCATCTATTGTGCAAATATTTTATAAGTGCAAATAGCCGCTGCCTTACAATTATGCCAGATTATGATTACAGTGAAACCTGAAAATGACATATAAACTCTTAAAAAGAGAAGACTTGCAATACGTTTTGTGTCACCTATCATTTATTTAAAATATATCTGCAACAAAATGTGTGTGCATGTATGTATGTATGTCTGTCTGTGTGTGTGTGTGTGTGTGTGTGTGTGTGTAAGCATGCTTATTGAGTATTAATATACTAGTTTAATCATTTCATTTCAGTGTTTGTGTGTGTGTGTGTGTGTGTGTGTTTGTCTGTCTGTCTGTCTGTGTCTGTGAGCCTATTCTCCATTTTGGATGTGTTTTATTGTCAGCCATACATCCAGGTTGGCCTAGAGTCTAGACCCTAAAAGCACACCACCTTAAAGTGCTTGAACCCCGGTAATCGCTGCTTGCAGCTATATTGTTGATTGCTTTCACCAATCTAAACTATTCAAGCCTGTAACTAAAACAATTATAAGAAAAATTGCTCAAGCATATCTCTCTTAAAGCAACATTTGGCTTGTCCTTACAGTGAGTGACAGCCTAATAAAAAAATAAGTTGATGGTAGCCATTGACTTCCATAGTATTTTTTTCCATACTATGGAAGTCAAAGGATACCATTAACTGTCTGGCTACCAACATCCTTTTAAAATATCATCTTTTGTACTCAACAGAAGAACGAAACTAATACAGGGACAACTTGAGGGTGAGTAAATGATAACAGAATTAATGTTTTTGGGTGAATTATCCATTTAAATCTGCAACCATGTTACCCATTCTGGCATATTTTGTTTTTTAATGACAAATTGTCTATTCAATGTTTATTTAAGGTTTAGACAATTACAAAATGACACAAATCATAATTGCAAACATTTGCAACAGGGTTGTAAAAACTGCAACTATTTAGCATATTAAACAGGTCCAGGGGCGGATTTAGGGATTTGGGGGCCCCAGGCAAAATACAGGAATGGGGCCCTATACAATTTCACACATTTACAACCTTGAGGTTGCTTTCACTGTTGCTCGCTGCTGCACGATCGTGTCCCATCGTTGTGTCTAATCTTTTAGATTTTTCATGTACATGTTATAAATAAAGGATTTCTTTAATGTTGTAAATCCCTTGTTCACATTTAAACAGGTTATAATAGTATTAGTATTAGAGTAAACTTTAAAATATACATTTATTTTTATTTATTTTAATTGCACATTTAAATTAAACTGAAGGAAATTATAAATTGATATGCTTAAGGATTATTTCAACCAAGTGACTGTGCATGGTCCTTCTTGGGTCTTTCACAAAAACGAGTGAGCGCCGTTTAAAAAAATTAAAATAGGCCCTATATAATATGCACTGTTGCTTAGTATTAAAATTATAGGTTTATAGGCATGATATTTGTAGGGCCCTATGAAATCCGTTTTATTCTTCCCAAATTAGCCTAAGTTTTATTTTTTCCAAAATCTTTTTTTTCCGTAAAAATTTTTCTGGATTCAAATTTTTTTTTTCCCGTTTTAATTTTTCTGGATGATTATATTACATTTGAACAAAAAACGTGTCTAATTAATTAAAATCACAAAGCAATTTAGGCCTATTAAAAGTTTAACAAAAATTACATTCAGGGCCCAAATTGTGCGCTTTCTTTTTTCTGTATTCCATTTGAATGGTTTAATCAAAAACATATCTAATTAATTGAATTCATAAAAACTACTTAATTTATTTATTTGTATACAATAATAGGGCCCTATGACATTTTAATTGTATTTACTTCTTTATTAGAAATTCTGTGTTGTGTATTTCAATTTTTCTGGTAATCAAATGAAGGCGAAAACATTCATCTATCTTTTATTCCAATGAAAATTAAACAAAGCCTTTAATTTTTGTACATTCAAAATGCTACACAACAGAAGTTTACTGTGTAACGAGCAATGGCACGGAATTCGTCAAATATTGAATGAATAAATCAAATGCAATTCAGTGCACTTCAATCAAACAGCGATATGGACTAGTGTATGTGAATATTAAATGGCAAAAAATACTATTTAGCTACTACAGACGACAACAGCGAGCGTTGCGCGTGCTTAAATAGCAAACGAAACGCGCGTCTGCGCCGTTCATTCCGTCACATTCCGCGTTACACAGTAAATTCCGTTTTTATGAATAGATTCCGGGATTCCGTCCCCATTTTCTACATCGCCCTACTTTTGCTAAGAAGCATGTTAAACGCGGACGCACAGACGGCTGTCGTGGTAATGAACACCACAGCAACCACTTGTGCGTCCGCACTGAACGCGCATCTCGCATTTAAAAAGCATTTTAGGGGGCCCTTGGCTTTTGGGGGCCCAAGGCGGCCGCCTACCTTTGCCTAATGGTTAAGTCCGCCTCTGAACAGGTCATATACATGAGGTTTAACCTCTCGAGGTCGGTTATCAGCATTTTCAGAAGATCAAGCACATAATTTATCTGCCCATTTGTTGAAAAAAAAGTGAATTCGAGGCTCTATTTTGTACCCTATTCATAGAAATGTTCAGGTATTGTTTATAAACCAATGCAATCATATATGCCTTAAGTATTTAAACCCACATACGACGCTCGATTAGATGCAGGCCTGATTTTTCCCTCCTTCCTTCCACGCGTCAGGGAAGTGAAGTGCTGCCGGTGGCCAATCTGCTGTTGCGCGGACTGGATCATAACTTGTCAGCCGCTCCCATTCCTCACATCCCTCCGCGCTCCTCATTGTGCTCTGCTGACTCAGTGCCTTAAGCATCATCCGCTCTCAACGCCACTGGCACAAACCTCGACCATTGTGGAAATATTAATACGGATCCAAGAAGGGACACCATGGCCAAAACAGCTATCGGTAGGTGCTGCGCATTTTTGCGCTTGTCATCTTAATCCATTGTTGCGTTTGTAAACGTGTTAATGGAGACCGAGTCTGTCTGTGCAAAGCGTTATAACCTACCATGTCATTGTCAAGATGTATAATGCTTACAGAATATATACAATGCTATATTAATATGTTTCTTATATTATTAATAGCCTATTTGTGCGTACAGTACATTAGGGTATATATACACCTAAGTAAATGCGACTAGAATCTGCGTTATTGGAGGCACTCTACCATGGTAGATTTCGCGTTTTTTCCAATTAATGTAGTTTATAGCCTAAACGAAGTGAATGTCATTCCTATTATGAATTAGAATAAACATTATACGTAAAATAGTCAGTAGTGACATGTATGTATGATGACTGGCGATGGCGCACCTGCTCCTGCCGCCTCGCATCATAATGCAGAAAGACCGCACCCAAGAAACAGCCCAGACTATCTAGCCATAAAACCCCCACGAACACCTCCTCATGGAGCTTTTCCCTCAAAAACTCATATTTAACCAGCGATTCTTGCTTTATATGTAATAATTAGACAATTAGAGCAGCTTTTTGTTGTGGATGTCATCGTCCTTGTTATATAGACACCAAGTCTGAGTGCTGCATCACGGATACCAAGCTGACAGATTATTATTCACACTCCATTTTATTTTTAATGAACCTTGTTATGCATTCAGAAACCAACTAATAAGGCTCATGTGAGATACAACACACAGGCCTAGCTCGTTCATCACATGCATAGTACTGTTTTAATATAACAGCATCAATAAAACAGAGTGCTTTGAGTCATTTAAAAGAGATTAAGAATACCATTTCTGACCTATTCTGACCCAGCTTTATTTGAATGTGGAGACATTTCATGACCAGATGGCATGGGTGGATTTCACTGTTGTTATTTATTTTTATTTGTTTTCGGACTTTGTGTAGCCTGCAAAATTGCTGAAGCTGTAAAGTCAGCTTTCCGAATCTTATCGTGGACTTGTTGTGTCAGGGTTTATTGATCAGTGTAAGGCTCCCGAGCTGTGGGCCTGGTTGTTGAGATTGATAAGAATAGCAGAGGAGTTGCAGGAGGCCAAACGGACGCAGACTGGGAGACCGGCCAGCCCTGCAGCAGTGGGATGCTGCTGGCCTTTGCAGCACCGGACACACAAGTATTGACACTGCGTGGACACCAGTAGGTGACCCTGGCAAGAAAAATGTTCCTGTGTGTGATTTGAACATTGGAAGCATGGGATTTTTTTGTCTCATCTTAGCATATAACTAATTGATGACTATCATACTTCATTTTAAAAAAAATTTAGTTACACTTGTGTAGTGTGTCCTAGTCTGCACGGTGTCCGACGGTAATTCTTTAGCTAATGGGCTGTTAGATGTGCTTGCAATCTGTAAAACGCTACAGAGGGCAGGAAATGGGAAGTTTCATTAGTGTGCCTCCTGCATTTTTCATGAGTCTGCAAGCTCCATTTGTTTGAATGTAGAAAAGTCTCTCCGTAGACTCCATTTGTGCCAGTTTTTATGCTAATATGAGTTTTCCAGGGATTTGCCTAGCTGTATTCCAGCTGGTTTCTTGTGTTATGCATTTCATTTGTTATCCACTGAGGGAAAAATATGCACTGATTTTTCAAAGTCGGAAGTAAAAGATTTGGAAATAGTATTTCAGTCTTTCAGCTTTAAAATTCCATGTGTGTGAAGTTTAATGGCAAGTTCTGAGTAATAATTGTTTCAAACTAAATTCTACAACTTTTTTTTCAGTGTATTGTGATAGTGTTGGGAAATGCCCCACGTTTTAATCTTGTGCACTTAATTCCTGCTGATATTCAACTATTCAAATCCATTTTTTTTCATTGTTCACCGCTGTAATGATAATCATAGCCTTTTAAAAACTAGCTAATGTTGCTAAAGTAGCAGAGTTGATCAGTCACTCAGTTGAAGCATCATAGAGACAGACAATCAGAGATGAAGAGTATAAAGGGAAGTGGAGGGTATGTTATAGGCCCCAGTTGAATCCTCTGAAGAGCTGTAGAGACCGGGCAATATGCTCTGGCCTGTAAACTTCAGCACATTTGTGCTAGAGTAGTGGATGTGTGTACGACTAACAAGGGGCCTATTCTGTGTTGTTCCAGCATACAAGGAGAAGATGAAGGAGCTGTCCATGCTCTCGCTCATTTGCTCCTGCTTCAGCCCACAGACACGCAACAACCTTGTCTGTGAGTTTGAAGGTAAGTGAGAGAACTAATCAGTTTGGTTTGAAGCAGTAGAAAACTATATTAAAAAACAGAGGTGCTGTAACTTGATATTTTATCTAATTAATATGTTGTTACATAATAAATTAAATGAATATAACATTTTTATATAATACATATAAATAAATAGAGCTTAAACAAAAGAACATTTAAAATGTTGATTGTCTTGTTTCAGTTTTTTTGACCGATTATACTCTTAAATTTATGAAAACGTTGATTTTTTTAAAACATGAATTATATTTGGAAGACCATATCTGCTACATAAGAAAACAAATTCATGCTTTAATAAATCATAATTATGTAAAAAAGTCAAAACTGAGATAAAAAAGAAATAAATTCTGATATACAAAGCTGAAATTATGACATAAAATGTCAAATAGTGAAATAATAATTCATAATTAAAGTCAAAACGATAACATACTAAGTCATAATTATGAGATAAAGTCTAAATTATTAAATGAAAAGTCATAATAATGATATAAAAATTGACTTTTCTGATTCAACGTCATGTCATAATTATAACTTAGTATGTCACAATTGTGACATTTTATGTCAATTTCAACTTTTTATGACAATAATGGCAAAAACATATTTAAAATGTTGATCATGTCCTGCAGAATCTTGATTAATTATGCTGTTAAATTTTATGAAAACATTTAACATGAATAATCTATGGAAGCCCAATTTTTGCCACACACAAGAAAAAAATAAATCATGATTTGGTAAACTATAATTATGACATAAAGAGTCAAAATTAAACCAAAATTTAAAATTGAGATAAAAAATCTATAATTAAATAAAAGTCAAAATTATAACACAAGTCAGATTATGACATACTAGGTCATAATTGAGATAAATGTCAAATTAAGTTAGTAAGATTATGCGAGCAAGTTGAAATGATGACAAAGTCATAATAATGACATAAGAAGTCATAATTATGACATGTCATTATTTAGACCTTTTTCTCATAATTATGACTTAGTATCTAATTTTTATCTAATAACTATTGACTTTTTATTCCATAATTATGATGTACTAAAGCATTTTATTAAGTAAGGTCATTTGACATTGGTCGTTGTCTTGTAGATATGGAAGTAAAGCCAATAAACAAAAGGGCCTCAGGCCAGGCCTTCGAGGTGATTCTGAAACCACCCTCACCAGTGTCAGACGTGGCCCACAGCATCACCTCTCCTCCAAAGAAGAGGGATATGTCACTGGATGACATCCAGAAGAAGCTGGAAGCTGCTGAGAACCGCAGGAGGGTCAGTGGGACTGAATGAATCAAAGCTTAATAGCTGTAACAATACAGCTTACAATTCTATTACCACAGACAAATGTACATGAATCAATAAATACTGGTCAACCACATTAGAATCCATTTAACCTTGAGGAACTGTATGCCCTTCTACGCCTTTATGTTTGGATGCTTATGCATATAATGACTTTCCTCAACAGTCCCAGGAAGCTCAGGTGCTCAAAGTTCTGGCTGAGAAACGTGAGCACGAGAGAGATGTGCTGCTCAAAGCCATGGAGGAAAACAGCAACTTCAGCAAGATGGCAGAGGAAAAGCTCATTCTGAAGATGGAGCAGAACAAGGAAAACCGCGAGGCCCAACTGGCAGCCATGATGGAGCGCCTGCAAGAGAAGGTGAGCAAAACACTTTTTATAATATTTATATATATTCAAAAACATTTGAAATAAACGTTGTGTAATTTTTTTTAAATATAATGTAATTCAATTATTTATTAAATTATTTCATTTATTAGTTAATTATATATATATATATATATATATATTCAGAAATAATTTAAATGAACATTGAGTAAATATTGTTTAAATATTGTATAGGCCTAATTCAATTATTTATTTAATTATTTCATTTATAAGTTAATTTTTATATATATATATATATATATATTGGAAATATAGTTTAATTTTTCATTATTTATAAAATGTAATTATTATGTAATATTTCTTTTTGCATTTAACTTTTTAGAAATATTATTGCATATATTACAGCTGTCAAGCAATTACAGTTTTTTAATCAAATTACATGATGTGCCAATTAGATATTGTGTAAAGCATTAAGTAGAAATGACAAAAAAATTATGATTTGGCATTGAATAAATAATAATAAATATTAATGTTTTTACTTTTTAATTGTGAAACGAATGTGAAATGATACTCTAAATATGAAATTAAAACCACCAAGTCTTAATGTGTGAGTCATTCAGTCAACTGATTCGTTCAAACAGCTGATTCATTCAGGAACGAAGCATGTGACTGTCTTTATGAATAGGTGAATCGTTGAATCATTGGTTCACTCGATTCATTCAAAAACGAGCATCCATTAAATAATGAAACACCATTAGTTAGTTACTTGGGTAGGTAGTAATTATTTTGAAATATCAGTCTCAAATGAATAATCAGAATTACAATTGGTGGCTGACTAAATACTTTTTTGCCCCACTGTATGTGATCCTATGTTTGTTTTGACCCCGTCAGGAGCGACATGCTGCAATTGTCCGCAGGAACAAGGAGCTGAGGGAAGAACTAATAGCGTGAAGTTATCCTCCTCCTTATACCCTTCATCAGCCAACCCGTCATCCTATCCTGCTCACACACACACACACACACACACTCACACACACACAACCACTGGTAAACACCAGTCAGAACAACTAGTATCACACTCGTATACTGTTTGAACGGTCTTGCTTGATTTCATAGAGTAATGGGAAGACACAAGTATTATTTTGTAAATACATCTTTTTTTTTATCTCTCACTCTTTCTCTCTATCTATCTATCAGATTGAATGATAACAAATCAAATGTATCAAATCTCCTTGATACATCATGTTGATTCTTTCATTATTGTTTGTCGATTTCGCAGTTGTTTTGGTTGAGGCACGTCTGGGTTGATCATGTGAAAGGTTTTCGATGTTGTGAGTAAGCTGCCCGCTTACGTTTGCAGTGTTAAATGATGTGAAGTTTGGTGTAATTGTAAAGAATGCAAAAAGCTTCAGTGCTCAGGCCCCAGATTTCCATTTTAAAACGCAAACCTACCCAGACTCATGAATATATAGTGCACTTACGTTTATATACAGCATGATCAAGACATTTTCCTGAACAAATAGCTTGAAATATGAGTACTGAAACAAATAAAAACATGTTAATAGTGTTTCATTTGTGAGCAAAATGTATGTTTAGTTTCTTTGCTTATTATCCTTACATAAAATGAAATATCATGCTCTTGAAATGTTACGCACATCTGCATGTCGACCTCGGCAAACGTACTCTTTTGTTGGCTGATGTTTGGAAACACTGCACCCTTTCTGGACCCTTTGGATGAGAGTCTAGACAGCTTGACATAGCCTGCGTTATATTACAAAAGAAAATAAAAAAATAACCAGCCGGATCTTACCCTGTTGCTCCCTATGATCCAGGTTTTCTATTCGTTGACCTGCCCCGTTCCTCTACATTGATTCAGGCCTTCGGCACTCAAGGCTGATGTTCGTCATCTGTCTCTAGCAGGAGTAGACATCTTCATTAGTGCAGCGGTGTAATTAAGGGAGTCGTATATCTCTGAATGTTCTGGCATCTGTCTGGCTTGATAAAATAGGTAACATCTTTACCAGCTGAATGTATCCTCATATACTCCCAACTACAGCCTTTGACGTGTGACTATTTTCTATTTGGTTGATTTTCGTGCGACTTGAGTGAGTGTGTGTGTGTGTGAGTGTGTGTGTGTGTCCACGTTAGGTTGACACGAGCATTTGTGTCCTTTCTCTCTGGAAGTGAAGTGATGCGGAATATGCACTGAATGATTATGATTTTACTTGAATTTGTTTTTCAAATCACTGTCTCCTCTATAAATATGCTTGAAGTGTCTTCGGCTGCCAAAATTGTCTTTTCCCTCTCTCATTTCTGTGTGTGCAAAATTTGGTGAAAATAAAGGTTTGGGGTTCTGTGAACATGGTTTTACTGTGTTGTTTGCTTTTTATGAATTATAACACATGGGCTAAGCTTATTAACAGAATATGCTTGAGAACTTACTTTCGTCTTCTAAATGATTTGTTTCATTTAATTATTTGGGTGTTATGGTGATGTAACATTGGTTTTCTTTTCCCTTCAGACATCTTGATTTTACACACAAGAATATACTGTATATGGATATGTGTGCATATATATATATATTCTTTTTCCAAGCTTACACCAGTTGCAGTGAAGAATCATTTCTATTTAAAAAAGAGTTTCAACAAAATATGTTTGCTATTAAAAGTAAAGACTGTTCATTTGTATAGCTTACAGATGGTGTAAAGCAAATAAATTAATTCCAAATCACCCACTCAAATCTCCTCTTGCCAATTCACTTCTCAGCAAACAGAGAAAAGAATAAATTAATACCATAAAACAAAGTTCTCAGAAGTATAAAAATAGAGAGCCATATTGTGCTATTATATATATTTTTTAAACATGATTTTTTTTTTAATTTAGCTTATTCATTAATATAAAATTAAATATATTTCAAATATTTTATCTTTGCTTTTAGCTTTGCAATTTTCTTTCCTTGCACCATAGTGGTATTTTAAACATTTTCATAGCTTTAAATTACACATTTGATTTGAATGAATGTTACAGTATATTTTGATGACTTATTATTCTTACTTTAATGAAATATAATATAAAGATAGATCGATGTATATCTGTTTTGTATTGTCATTCTATTATAATCTTATTTTTTTATTTTACATATTTATTTTTATTTAATTATTTGTATTTTTTAAATTATGCACCATTTTAGTGGGAAAAATAAAAATAAGTAAATAAATAAATAACCTTTTGGTAGGAATGCTCTCTTTTTTTCTGTCAGACCGTCCGCACTGATTCCAACTGCACCAGCTGTCTCAGCAGCTTCCAGCCCGTGGGAAAATATGTGGTAGGCAGTAATTGATTCAGCTCTGCTAGTGCAGCAGAACAAGCAATAAAATAATCAGCCTCTGCGAGGAGCCTCTTATTGCTCTACATTTTCTTCTTTCTTCTTGTATTTCCCCTCTCTACAGATTCTTTAAACTAATTATTGTTCCATTGAGTGCAAATATTCAAAGACCTTTGTGCAATATTGTAAGCCTACTCCATTATGGTTTCATTCTGTATTTCCTGTCGCAGCTTACCACATACAGTATATATTACACACACACGCACACAAAAAGTTAGGGATATTTGACTTTCGGGTGAAATTTATGGAAAATGTAAAAAGTTCATGCTACAGTGATATATCATGAAAGTAGGGCATTTAAGTAGAAGCATGCAATGGTAATTTCTTCATCTCAAACAATTTATTGAAACAAAAGCTAACAACGGGTATGCCACAACAAATAATGTCAATGTCGCAATAACTTGACATATGTTCTTGAGCTTGACAACAACCTCTCATGCTGTTCACAACTCGACTTATTGTCTGCTGAGGCATTCCACTCTTCTTGAAGGGCTGGCCTCAGGTCATTGAGGTTCTGGGGTGCAGGGTTATGACCCTCTACACGCCGACTCAGCTGATCCCAAAGGTTTTCTATTGGATTCAGTTCTGGAGAAAGTGCAGGCCATTGCATTTGAGGTACCCCAGCCTCCAGCAGCCATTCCCTGATGATGCGACCTCGATGAGCTGGGGCATTGTCATCCATGAAGATGAAATCAGGCCTGTTTTGCTCATGCAGAGGGACAATGACTGGA
This sequence comes from Sinocyclocheilus grahami, assembly GCF_001515645.1. NCBI lineage: Eukaryota > Metazoa > Chordata > Actinopteri > Cypriniformes > Cyprinidae > Sinocyclocheilus > Sinocyclocheilus grahami. Next base: position 696,321 of record NW_015505401.1, on the reverse strand, counting down.
TGAATGATGTTATTCATGTAGTATTGGCTTGTCACAGTACCATTCTGGGCAGGTGTGTCTAGTCAATCAATACAGAACTGCCCTATATCTTGTGAATGGTACTGTGACAAACCAAAACAATTTGCTTTAAACATTTACAGCAAAATCAGAGTACAGAGTTTTTGCTTAAAATTAAAAAGCATATAATCTATAATTAGGAATTAGAGAATTATAATAGCCTATATTTGAAACATTTTCTTAGCCGATCCCTGATAGCACATGTACATCACAGAGACGTCTGCAAGACATTTTTTAGAGTGTTTGCTCATCTGCGATACGTCTATAGGACGTTTCCTATCAGATGTCAAATAGACGTTTTGAAGACGTCTTTAAGATGTTTATGATTTAGAATGTATGTAAAACTGACATCTTAAAGACGTCTATCAGATGTTTGTACACAGCAGATGCTTTCTAGACGAAACGATCTTTAACAGACATCTTGCAGATGTACGTGTGCTGTCTGGGATGCTAACCGGCTAGCTAACTATAGCTACCTGATGCTAACTTGAAGTCATTTTTAAATATAAAATCCAAATATTTTTATTCAACCAACTATTTTTTTGTACATTACAGCTGGGAGAGGTTGTACTTAAGATGTTGGGAAGATAAATAGTAATTATTCCAGTTATTCCTACAAAAGCACAGAAAAGATATAGTGAATTAAACTCTAAATTGCTGAATTAATTTGATTATAAGATTTGAAAGTAGCCATTTCTCAGACTGATAATAGGATTGTGAGACTAAAGCGTTGCTGTTGATTTGCATTGTTGTTGCTTGTGGTGGCAGGGACAGACTAAATACCAAATGTGAACTTTATTGTTGTTTGACATGTCAGTGAAATCATCTCCAGCTTTGATCCAAAGTGAATAAAAACAGAAACGAATGACCCTCATGTCTGAGTATTATGCTCTTTAATGTCAGGACTATAAAACACTGCTGTATATTCCGTATATTGTAGATTAGCTTTACTATTAATCATCAGCAGATGATTTTCAGCAGACTTCAACAAAACTCAACTCTTGTTTAAAGATGTCAAGTTAAACATATTGTTATTATTATTTGCACAATCAACATTTTACTATATGGGTTGGCTTTTTACCTAATCTAATATTCAAAAATCGATATTTCAAGCCCCGCCTTTCAAAATCTTTGAACCAGTCAAATTCTCAAATATCACAGCAATTTTACTGATTGGTCAGTGAGCGGAGATTGTGATCCTTGCACTCTTTAAATCTCCCTGTGTTCTGGCCTGAGCCTTTGCAACACTTTATATGCACATTAAACAAAAAAATCTTCTGTTGTAATCCTCCAGTTATTTCTTTGTTTTTATTAAATACTGATCATAGAATTAACAATGGTTGAACAGTTTGATGGTAAATGGAAAATGACTTCAAGTGACAATTTTGATGAATACACGAAGGCTGTAGGTAAGATACATTAATTCATACATAACTATGTTTTATTATTATGTATACTACTAATGTCACGAGGCAGCTGTGGGCCTATTAGTTCACCTGTTGTAATACCACTAATGCCATTATCTGTATTACAAGCAAATCTGTATTTGTTCACAGGTGCTGGTTTTGCCTCTAGGCACATGGCTAACCTAGCAAAACCCAGTCTGTCGATTGCTGTGGATGAGCTGGGGTGCATCTCTATGAAAGCTGTCACTACCTTCAAGACCCTGGAAATCAAATTCAAATTAGATGAAGAATCTGATGAGACAACAGCAGATGACAGGAAAGTCAGGGTAAGGATAAAAATAATAATATAGACTTTTCTATTTTAAAAAGTGTATGTGCGTGTGTGGAAAGTAGTTTATTATTTTGGAGCATAATTGGGTCCCTTTATTTTCATTCTTTTCAGACTACTATGAGCCTTGAAGATGGCAAACTTATTCAAAAGCAGACCTGGGAGGGGAAGACCACAATAATTGAAAGAGAGATTCAAGACTCCAAAATGATAGCGGTATGTGTACAAGCCATCTGCACAATATTAAAACACGCATTAAACATGAAAACAAAAAAAAAACATTAAAGCATGCTGCTAATCTTTCTCTTTCTCTCTCTTTCTCTCTCTTCAGAAATGTATCATGGATGATGTGGTCGCTATCAGGACATATGAGAAAGATGCGTGATGAGAGATGCACAAACTCTGGGCTTTAAGACCAATTAAAGACCTCATTAGATTTTAATTTGGTTGAATTTGACTGATTTAATGTGGAATATGAATTGCTTTGTTGCAATATATATATTTTTTTGCTTTGTAAACATAATAAAAAATACAAAAGATAAAATGTGTCTTTACTCATTTGACTGATGATTTATTGGATATACAATTTTTTTTGTTCCTATGTGACCCTGGACCACAAAACCAGTCATAAGGGTCAATTTTTTAAAATTAAGATGTATACATCATCTGAAAGCTGAATAAATAAACTTTCCGTTGATGTATGGTTTGTTAGGATAGGACAATATTTAGCTGAGATACAACTATTCTATGAAAATCTGGAATCTGAGGGTGCAAAAAAAAAAAAAATCTAAATATTGAGAAAATCGCCTTTATAGTTGTCCAAATGAAGTTCTTAGCAATGCATATTACTAATCAAAAATTAAGTTTTGATATATTTATGGTAGGAAATTTACAAAATATCTTCATGGAACATAATCTTTACTTAATATCCTAATGATTTTTGGCATAAAAGAAAACTCAATAATTTTCACCCATACAATGTATTGTTGGCTATTGCTACAAATATACCCCAGCGACTTAAGACTGGTTTTGTGGTCATTTCATTATAAGAATGAAATATGTGACCAAAGAGCTGAGGAATTGGAAAATAATGACATGAAATTACTAGTTGAGTATTATTACATAACACAGCATAACATAAATATAATTAGATAATACTATAGCAAACGCTTTCATTTGTATTTGGACCCAATAAAATGCCAATCACTAAGCTTACAAGAAAGAAGTGAGTTCCAATGCAAGTTTAGAGGTCAATGCAGATTTCTCATTCTCGCATTAGTTTGTTCAAAGACAGCCAATGCAACATTGCAGCTCTAGAATAAATATCATATACAATTTCCATTAAGCTGCAATTGCCATGCAGGTATGCGCTTCCTACGGGCCTGCAGAACACCCCACACTGTTTCCCATGCAAAATTATTTCAATTAGTTTGTGATATAAAATTGAAACAGCCTAAATTTCACCTCAAATGGCTGCCATGGCAAGATGCTCGACATCCAATCGCAACCATAAAAAGATATGATCCGAGCAGCATTCATCAGCAGCTCCTGGTGCCCGGTGAACATGTGATGTGTTAATCCTCAGCAGTCCAGCTCACAATGCTTTCCTGAGTCTAATAACCTCAGTACCCCCAGGATTAGCACTATAGCAGCTGGAGTGGCTGACCATGCGCTCCTTGCAAACTTCTGCTTCTAAAATATACATTCTTCTTTCGTGATCCTAATCTTACTGAGTCTTATAATGCAATTTATATTAAAGCATGTGGTGTGAAAGAGGATTTTGATTTATTTGTAAGGATTAATATGCATTCAGCAGGATCGAAAGTATAATTAAACCAAATAACGCTTTCGGAGAAGCAGCAAAAACTGTGCATTGATATGCTTTTTTTGTATAATAATAATCTGTTATATCAAATGATGAAGCTTTATAGGGTCATGATATTGTTTTTTAAAATTGTTTTTATATTATTTAATAATAATAATAATAATAATAATAATTAATTTGCATAAATTCCAAAAATGCTGTATTTCTGTACATCTTCAGTGTTATTTCAAATAATGCAAGCTTAGTCATGATATATATATATATATATATATATATCCAAATTCCAAAAATGTCTGTATGTCTTCAGTCAGTGTTATATCAAATGGTGCAAGCTTTATATAGTCATGATATTGTTTTTTATTGTTTATATATATATTATTTGTTTATATTTATTATATACACACACACACACACACACACATATATATATATATATATATATATAATTATTATATATATATTCCTTTGTATAAATTCCAAAACTGCTGTATTTCTGTACAGCTTTAGTCAGTGTTATATCAAATGATGCAAGCTTTATAGGGTCATGAGACAGATTTAAGTCTGAGAAAGAGAAGCCTTGAATTTTCTCTGTGCCATTTTCTCTCAATGGTCCATTGTTTCCTAGACGTTACTTGTAAGGGACACCATTTAAAGACTGTCCTTACATTTTTCCATGAGCTTAAAATTCCAGGGAATTTGATAATAGTGGAAGAGATGTAAACAGTTTCCCAGTAAAACAATAATTCAAACTTCTTAAAAAGTGAAACAGGGATTTAGATAAGATAATTGCTCAATTGATATAATACCAAGCAGAAGCAAATGTTTGCTATTTTACTGCACTGAACGTGTGAATCTGTCTGTGACACTAGGTAATGTGTATCTGATGTGTACACAGAGAACTTCTGAATTTGACAGTGAAAAGAAAGTTCAACATTTCTCCATTCATCCTAATTAAATAGGACACTGGTAAATTGCTGTTTTGCTCCTTCAGTGTGAGGTATGGAGTCTCTTAAGGTAATAATAAAGAAAAAAAAAATAAAGGATACATAGGTATTTATAATGTTAGAGGTAAGTTCTCAAAATCAAACAATATTTACTGCATTTGATGAATTTTCAACGTGAAACATATTTACAACGTGATGTATGAGGAATACATTTTTTTCTTACAACACTGCCATCTGGTGTTTAATTTCAGCATTATCATATTTTCAATCTAATCTCTTTTGCATTAGGTTTAAAATGTCATTTAGTTACGCAAATTATGTAGAGTTATGCACACAGTTAAACACAGTTTTTTTTTTGTCTTTTATTTCGAAACAGAACTATTATCCCATGCAGTGTTTAACCGGAATGTTTTATCTCTATTGAAATGCCTCATAATTTTGGTCTTATAAGGGCAAGAGCATTCTGGTGATGCTATACTTTACATCTGGGGTGAAGATGAGATAAAACATATCTAAATAACATTTAAGACTTGATGCAACACTGATATTTATTAAAATAGTTCCTAAAGGATTAAAGTTGAAATGACTTTTAAACTATTAACTTTTATGTAGCTTAACTTTGAATCATTTTTATGGCACCTACAGACATGAAAGGAGGAACTTTAAAGCAAATCCCTATTACCATTACCCATGCATTGCTAAGGGAACAATAAAATGAACTTTTGCAGATTATATATATAGGCTATGTAAATTCAAAGTGAGTTTAATGAGTTTGTTTCTTAATTACCAGCACTGCACGTTGATAGCCAAACGTATAAACGGAATTTAATTAAATTATCATTTAATATTACAGCGGTTTTAACTGTTCCAACATGATTAATTAATTTAATAAAATAACGTAGGGCAGCTGGCCAAACGCTAAGTAACTCCAGTGGAAGTCATTAACTGACATTTATTTATCTAATTTACCATTGAATTACTTTTTTCTTTTTACTTTTAGCCTACTTAAAGATTTCCTTTTAAAAACACGGTAACCATTACCGCCAAAAGTGTCTGTTATGTGTGGAAAAGTACCTTAAGTTCCAAAAAGTCATGTTTGAGCGCGATTTAAACCCGGATGATTGTAACCACTCTAAGTTCGTCTGCCTTGGGGAAAGTGTGTCTCCGACATAGTGATAACACTCGTTGCCTTCTCTAGTGCAGCTCAACCAGGTCTCGTCCCATTCGTCGATATTTGTGATATCACAAATCCCGGAAAATATGCATTGTAGTCCAAACGAGTCATTCGTTGTAGTTTTTGAAAAGTGATTTCTGTTAAATAAAAGATCTCCTTTTGAAGTGGACTTTGAGCTTTGTAACTTTAACTTCGCAGCAACATTACAGACTAACTAAAGTTGAAAAAGTGAAAAAGCATAATAAGACCCCTTTAAAATAAGACCACCTTTCCTTTACGTATGTTTCTCAGCGCTCGGTACTTTTCTAACGGGAGCGCAACTGATGGGGCTTTTATTTTGAAATACTGAATCTGAGCGAAGGGAACGGCGTGATTGAGGAAGGCTTCACGGCGGCCGAGGACCGTTCACAACAAAGGCGAGAGGCAGATTTTTATTTAGAGTCAACAGTTTCATCAGATAAGCGCTAAATTATTCAGGGCCAGAAAGAGGAAAAACGACCGCCATCGTCGTGCTAATTGGGTAAGTATAGTTAGGTTATGTACATTTTGTTGTGCTCGGAGAAAAGACTTGTTTGGAACGACATACAGTATTATTAATACGCTTATATGTCACAACAACAAATCGACTGGTTGCATTTATTTGTTATAGTTATGCATATAAAAACTCTGTATCTCTCTATCTGATGTAACATCTGGATAATGTCAAGTTTCCAAGCTAACTCAGTTATCATGACTGATCTGAACATAAACGAGCTAGAAAAGCGGACAGCTCCTGTATTGATTTTATAATTACAAGTAACAGATGCGCCATAAGGAATGCATGGAAAAGAAACCCATCCTGGCCAGCTAACTTACTCAGCTGAAAACACGCCCCGGTGACTATTTTTGTCAACGTAAATAATAATGTTTTGCAACACATGACTGCACAGTCCAGTGGCTATTTTCTCGTGATTCGAGTGGATAATCTATGTAATGTGTATGTAAATAGCAGAGGCTGTAAACACGTCGCTCAGCCCCTTCTAGGAAATCAACGTTTGGCTATAAACAGCGCACACACAACAGCTGACTTCCTGCATGCTGAGCATTTCACTCTCCAACTGGAGAAATTAAACCATAACGTATCATAATACCCTTGCAAAAGTTACCATGGTACCATAGTTTCCGCGCCAAAATGCCATAGTTACTACAGTTATTGTTGCTATCTTAGAGCTGCAATAGATTTAATATGACATATGCTTCGAACTGTGACAGAAGTGTTTTGTGATCTCTCTTGTGCGGTTTTTGTGCTAATAAAAAAGAATTAAGCATAGAGAAACACTTTTGAGAATTTTTATTTAAATGATCCACATAGGATGAAGGCTCAACATAACTTGGGCTTCTAGAAAAAGCTGTTTTATTCTACATGAAGAGGGTCGCCCACTTGTGGCTGCTGCCATGCTTGCATCACGTGACTAACCTTATGCAATTGACAGAGATGGCAATAATAATTAAAAGCTTATTTTGCACACAGAAATGATTGAAATTGAATCCAAAAATGTACATTATATGAATGCATGTAGTATGAGATGTGAAATGGCACAAGACTTGCTCCATTTTGCTCCATTTCACATCTCATACTACACGGATTCAGCAAGTACAGCTGGTACTAAACAACTAATAAACAATTTTTTAAATTTTGGGGGATTTTGAAATTATTGTGTTTTTTTGTAATACTAACTCTCAAATTCATATCATAACTCTCATTTTATAGTGGAAATTATGGTTACCATTTCAATATATTTTTGTAAGGTTAGACATGACAAGTGTATTACAATGCCCTGCAGATCTGGGGCACTTTGAGGTTTCTAAATGTTTTAATGATTGAATTAAACATATTTTTGTAAATTTTGCCAATGAGAAGCTTAAAGAGATTGTTTATTCAAAAATGAAAATTCTTCCATCATTTACCCACCCTCATGTCATTCCAAAACGGCATGACTTTCTTTCCTCTGTGGAACATAAAAGAAGATATTTTGGGAAATATTCTTAAAATCTTATATTTTTTTAATTTTATTTTAGCCTTTTTTTATTAGGATAGGACAGTATATACTGACAGGAAACGAGGAGGGGTCAGGATTGGAAAAGTCTGTGAGCCGGGACTCTAACTCGGGTCACCCAAAGCATAATGTGGCTGTATGTTGGCACGAGGCTATCGGCACCGACCTCAGTGTTTTTTGTTTTATTTGGTCCATACAATAGAAGGGTCATTCCGTGTCAAATCAACCAAATTTCTGAATTTGCCCCGGCTCAAATTTTTTATTTTGTCAATATTTTTCTGAAGAAAGATAAACATGTATAGTGATAAAAGCCAAAATATTAAATGTCATCACTGAGTAATCCTCTATTTTGTGGGGGTGGGGGTCAAAATGACAATTTTAGCAATCTTTGTTGCATTATATGCCAGTGGTGACTGTTCAAAAATGGGGAAAAAAACACTTTTCAGTGTGTATCAGCCATATGCAAAGTGACCACATTTGGTTTTCAACATCAAAAATGGGTAAAATTCCACAAATTGAACATTGAGTCACATTCTGCTATGTCTCTGGGATTGAACATACAGGGTCTTAAAAATGGAGATTACAAAAGAAAAGTGTATTAAGAACTTTACTAAAAAGTTTATTTGGAAAAATAATATTTATGGCACTCGGACAGGCATGTTCTCCACTATTTTTTTCATACAGGGAAACAAGATTAGGGCTGCACGATAAATCGCATGCCTCCATCATGTGCATTCAGATGGAGCGGCATTTACTACACAGAGCCATAGTTCACTGACAAGCTACAAAATATCACATTCATTATCGCAGGCAATTAATCTGCGATTATGAACGCGCTATTGCGTAGCTTGTCAGCGAACTACGGCTCTTGTGTATTAAATGCCACTCCATCTGAAAGCATGTGATGGAGATTTACTACTATCACAGAACCGGCTTTACTGACAAGATGTGCATGACAATTGAATGCGATTTATCGTGCAGCCCTAACCCTTTGGTTACCAACATTCTCCAACATTTTATATTTCACAGAAGAAAGAAAGTCAAACAGGTTTGGAACAATGTCAAGATGAGCAAATTGTGACAGAATTGTCATTTTTGCCTGCACCATCCCTTTAATGGTTTGACACCCCTCTTTAAAATATAGTTCACACTTATCGTTCTGTATAAGCCAATGCAAGACCACCCAAAAATATGTTAACCATGAAACTAGGCCAGACGAGTTGTGTTTTACCCATGAGGTTGCATGTCTGTGATGAAATTGAGTCAGTTTTTGTAAATGGCCCTATTTATTTTTTCTGCTGTTGGGATACTATATTCATAAAGTCGGTGTAAATATGAATACAGCTGACACCTCAGGTGTCCATGACTCCATGTTGACAGATGGCATTTGTGGGGGCATAACTTTTGCCCTGCTGAATCCTGCCCCTCGACAGAACCTGCTCGCAGTATGTCGACAGCAGTTGGCGAAGGGAGCCGGAAGCCCCTAGTGTTCCTGGAGGAAGTCTGTTTCGTTCCTCACAAGCTCCTGTGGAGAATGTGTCAGTGTGTTGAGACAATTAGCCATCTGCTTCTGATCCAAGACCTGTTTTCATTTTTCTCTCTGGAAGGTTGACAAGGATTGGCGTAGATGCGCTGGTTTTAGATCAGCTCTTAGAAGCGGCTACGCTATTGCAGGTCTTCTAAAGGGCACACATGTGAAGTGAGACATGTTTAGCATCTGCTTCTGTCAGGCCTCTCATGTGGTTAAATGCGTGGTTTTGTTTGTAAGTACTGTTTGGTTATGGTGGAGAGTCAGTTTGCTTCTAATAAGCACTTCAGGCCTGTTCCTGCATAATTTTACTGCATGTGGTTGTAAAGGTTATACATTTATCACAACTTCAAATAGGATATATTTTCCTTTGGCTTGTGTTTTGCTTATTAACATGCCTTGTGGTGGAGTTGGAGATTTTTCCGATGTTTACTATATGATGTAGCTCACTCCTATCTGATGAAGTACAGTGGACACATTCTTTGCTTTATTCTTATTTCCAGGAAGCGCACAATGTCGGCTATCTGTGGACCCACCGGCTGAAGAGGTCTGATCGTTCTGGAGAGCTGGGAAGCGAGAGATGGGGAACACAGCCACCAAGTTCCGCAAAGCACTGATCAGTGGAGATGAGGTTCTGGGCTATCAGCTCTACGAGGGCAACCCTCAGTTCAAAGAATCTCTGGACCCCAACACCTCATATGGGGAACCGTACCAACACAACACCCCGCTCCATTATGCTGCCAGACATGCCATGACGCGCATACTCAGGTAAGACATGGCTTTCAGTAATATTTAGTATTTTGCCATTCTGCTTATTTTTTTATTTAAGCTATCATTACTGAATGGCTTTCTGACTTCCAAATGTTTAATGATTCAATGTTTAACTTAATGGTTTTGTTTCTTATTTTCATGTAAATTTTCATTCAAAAATAATACAAAAATCTGTCATTATGTGCTCACCCTCATGTTGTTTCAAAACGGTATGACTTTATTTCTTCTGTGACACACAAAAGAAGATATTCTGAGATATTTTCACAGTTTTTTGTATTTCATAGTTTTTATTTATCTGTAACTGTGATTAATGTGTTAATAGCACTGTTTTGTTGTCATCCATACATTTATTAAAATACATAAAAAATGCAATTTACATACAACAGCTTGAATAAACCTGAATTAAAATTCATTTAGATATTTTTTGGGTATAGACTACAAACCATATTAGGTAGTCTGGCATAGGCTTTTAATATTATTTCTTATAAAAAATATTCTGCTTCCCTGCTTATTAAAATGTTAATATAAATTTAGGAATTGTTAAAAACATTTGTCTGCCAAATCATGGGCTCCAACATGAAAAAATGCAAAAGAAAATATTACACAAGAAATTATACCATAAAGAGGGCCTGAAGACCATTATGACTCTGTCAATAAGCGTTTTAAAATATCTTAAAATACATTTTCATGACAAGACGATGTTAGTTAATTGTGATGTGGTGCTGCTACCTGAAGATGTAATGATATTTATGAATTAAGAATTCATTAGAATGCATACTTTTTTTCCTAGGATAAATATATTTAAAAAAAATTTTTTACATAATAATTATGACATTCAATTCTTTTTTACTTGATGGTTAAAGATAAGGGTGCTCCGATCAGGATTTTTGAGGCCAATCGCCATCACAGAAAGCAGTATCTGCCGATACCGATCTTTTTAAAGCCTTCTTTTTATCATTTATAACTATAGTGATACTCCAATCAGGATTTTTAGACATTTATTCAGGGCCTAAATTTCATTTTTGAAAATGGGGGGAATTCTCCTCTTAGGTGACTCTTGTGAGAGGGGAAGCAGCTTTCACACAGGAGTCTGCTACTGATCCGTGGCTGTTTACCACAAACACAACATTTATCCATTATTTTAATTTCAAATCCAAACATTGTCACTGAAAATGCTTTTTCAGCATTGCAATTCTTTTTTTACACAGTACAGTAATACAATCTTTAACAGACATGTTTAAACACAATAAATATAAGCAACACATTATTCAATGCTTTTTACTTTTGCATTTACTTCTAGATTTATATATTAAATGGGGACATATGATGTTGCTAAAAAGAACATTATTTTGTGTATTTGGTGTAATGAAATGTGTTTATGCGGTTTAAGGTTAAAAAAACACATCATTTTCCACATACTGTACATTATTGTTTCTCCTCTATGCCCCGCCTTTCTGAAACGCGTCGATTTTTACAAAGCTCATCGGTCTGAAAAGCGAGGTGTGCTCTGATTGGCCAGCTAGCTAGTGCGTGTGACAGAAATGTTACGCCCCTTGTCATATTGTGATGCCTTGTCCTGGCTGGAGTGACGAGACAAAAACATTAAAAAACCCATTATAAACGAGGCATTTGTTGCATGCAGTGGGGACATAATTACGGATTATAATGACTTATACTGTCTTTTTACGTGTTGCATTGCATCGCGCCGCGGAAACATAAAACCATGTTTGCATTTGTAATTGTAACTACAAACGCTACTCTACACTGCTCAAAACTCGCGTTTGCATCGTCAGTGGCAAATTCTTTAAATATAAGAACGTACTTGCAGTCTGTGAGTCAGAACAGCTGACATTGTAGTCTACTCTACCAGGATCAGGAAACAGTCCTCCATAAAATGCGCAGCACACATCTGAATATTTGGGTTGAACTGTTCTGGAACAGTGTTGTAAATACAACTTAACCACTGATTTCTAGTCGTGTCCTCTTTTGGAAGACCAAACAAAGTAGTTTCGCTTTCACAATGAAACACAGCGTCACTCGTCCACGGTGAAAGCCGATCCGGCGATCCACAGCGCGAAGTTGATGTATTTCCTCAGCGACCAGCACGGATCAGCTCCAGGCATGACGAAGCAAATATCGTCCTCTTTTGGAAGACCAAACAAAGTAGTTTCGCTCTCACAAAGAAACACACAGCGCCTTCATGACATGGCATCGGCGGCAGCAACAATACTACAGCGAGAATAAAAGTTACACCTTCTTTCTTTGCGTGAACATTTGGGCGGCATTATGCAAATCTTCCCACATCATGACGTAGACCTGTGGGGGCGTGTTAGAACGAGCTGTTTTAGGTAGGTGTGGCTGACTCTTAACTTTTATAAAGAATATCTCTTTGGATTTGAGACTTTAGTCTTTGCAACTTTACAGATCTTCTTTATGCACCAAGAGCT
>NW_015505401.1:653829-683532 GCF_001515645.1 Sinocyclocheilus grahami | reverse complement strand
TGATTGTGAAACACAGTAGACTTTAATAATATGCATTTATGGTGTAATTGCTACATTTTCGTGTCAATCCATGTTCATATTTACTGAGAACAATGCGCTGTTACTTTAATTTAGCGATTGCAGCGGAGCAATAGACTCGGTGCGGAAACGATCTCTGCACTGCTGCAGATGCGCTGCCGGACCACAACCGTGTGTAGTGACCGCTTTAATCCGTTAACATGAGCGTGGAAAATGCGCTGAATGGTTAAACACTGGCAAGAATGAAAAAGTAATGCAATTTATAAACTTTAGTGACGATGTGACACTTCCTCGATTGTGCAAGTGACAATTCCTGTGTCAACTGTGCAGCTCGCTTATAGACAGACGCGATGTGTGGTGATTTGAAGCCATTTGCGTATTTTGAGAGAGAGAGAGAGGGCGCGGCGATTCACTCATGCTGTTTGTGAAGTTACGTCTCACACAAGGTTTTCAAATGACTTTATAAGTTATTTAATGAAGAAATATAGCATTATAATTATTTAACCCGCGTCGGACAGAGACTGAGACGGTGCAGCTGCATGCCATGCCAAACCTCTCATCAGCATGAGATAGTTTTTTTGAGATCGGCCTTTATCGGCCGATAGTGATTGGTAGCCGATCAATTGGAGCACCCCTAGTTAAAGAGAGAGTTCACCCAAAAATGTAAATTAAGAGTCATTAATTACTCACCCTCATGCTGTTCCAAACCTGTAAGACCTTCGTTCATCTTCTGAACACAAATTTAAGATATTTTTGATGAAATCCGAGAGCTTTCTGACCCCGCATAAACAGCATCGCAACTGAAATGTTCCCAGGCCCAGAAAGGTAGTAAGGACATTGGTAAAATAGTCCATGTGACATTAGTGGTAACCGTAATTAACGAAGCTATGAGAATACTTTTTGTATAAAAGAAAAGAAAAATAATGACTTTATTCATCAGTTCTTCTCCCCTGAGTTACTGTCTTCTGCCATTTTGGATAGAACCATGATGCGTTGTTTGTTGTGTTGTTTACATACAGTGTAAAGCACGCGCATGCGTCGTGGTACTCTCCAAAATGGTGGCAGACGGATAGAATAAAATCTATATTTTTGTTTCTTTGTGCACAAAAAGTATTCTCGTAACTTCGTAAAATTCCAATTGAACCACTGATGTCATGAACTGTTTTACCTATGTCCTTACTACGTTTCTGGGCTTGGGAACATTTCAGTTGCATTGATGTCTATGCAGGGTCGGAAAACTCTCGGATTTCATCAAAAATCTTATTTGTGTTTCGAAGATGAACAAAGGTTTTACGGGTTTGGAACCACATGAGGTAATTAATGAGTAGGCCTAATTAATGACAGAATTGGCATTTTTGGGTGAACTATCCCTTCAATACCTCATGACATTTTTTGTGTCATTAAACTATAACCTTTTTTGGAAATGGTATATATATATTTTCAAAGCCGTATGAAACCAACATGAATACAGAGAGAAGATTTTGAAGAATTTGGTTTTAAGACAAATTATTCCATTTCCTTATTGCAGACACTCTTATATTTCAGTGACCCGCAAAACATTTGAATCTGACACACACATCTGTCAGGCTCCAAGCTGAATTTTATAAATGATACAAAATTTCCTTGGTTCTTAAATGCATTCAAACTGTTAGAAGTACTCCGATCATGTACACAAATCATCACGTTCTGCTGTTTTTCCTGCCCAGTGTGAAACTCTTTGGCCTAAAATGTGTGGAATTTTAGGGGCCAATCTTTGGAAGTTATTTTAAGGCAAAACAGCTGTTTCAACCTCAAATGTGCTGAAGATTCTAGGTCTGAATCAGCAGGCCAGTGTTGCTTAAAATGTATAGTTGTTGGAAAGAGACTCATGTTAGTTTGCTTTTGGAAAGTTATATGTTCTGTACGGGGGTGGTGTAAAAATAATCATTGGTATATTGTTATTGTCAGAATTTCATTATCAATACATCGCTAAAATCTGGTTTCTTAAAGCAAAACCAATTGAGAACCAATGACTGCTAATTTTTATTTATTTGTCATCCACCATGCCATAATTTCACAGGTCCTTTCTCTTCAGCAAGGACGGGAACCCCAACAAACGTAACATGCACAATGAGACCACACTGCATGTGTTATGCATGGGGCCAAATATCTTGCTATCCGAAGGGGCGCTGCAGCCGCGACTAGCCCGTCCCTATGAAGATGAACGCAGACGGGCTGAGTGCCTCCAGATGATCCTAAAGTGGACCGGCGCCAAACTGGACCGGGGTGAATATGAGAGTGCTGACGTCAGTGCCACCGATAACAAGAAGAACACACCACTACACTACGCTGCTGCCTCAGGGATGAAGACGTGTGTGGAGGTACATGTAGCATGATTATCAAACACTGTCGATACATACAGACACAGTTGGTGTGTCCAAAATCATTCTGATTCACTCTTTCCATATAGTGAACTCAATATAGTGAATAGGAAAATATTTTTGGACACATCACCTGACTACACCAGAATAGGTGCAGCACTAGCAATCTCTGTGCAATGCCAAAACTGTGGAGACATTTTAATCGTTCATGTTAATATCATATTGCACACCCGTATCTCCATTTCATTGGGTTACCTTTTTTGACCACCTGGCTAGTTGGCACAAGGTGATTTGAAATTGAGATCCCTGATCTGGAACATTTGGGAATCTTTGTTTTGGAATAGAAATGATTAAACAGTTTTTATTCTAAAATGTGTTTATTGGGTAACACTTTATAATAAGGGTTCAATAAGGTTAACATGAGTTAATACATTATACATAAATGCATTGAACAGCATGCTTTTCTTTTAATTATTTTATAGGTAATGTTAAATAATAAATATACTATTGTTCATTGTTAGTTCATGTTCATAATTAGTTCATGTTCATAATATAAAATAATTTATACATCTTGAAAAGTTCAAATGTATTCAGGTATATACAAATAAAAAAGGCAATTTAGATCAAAATTAGATGAATAAATGCTGTAACGTTTTTTATTAATTGTTTCATGTTGATTGTTGCATTAATTGATGTTAACATATAGAACTTTATTGTAAAATATAACTGATTTATGTTTTGAAACTTCCTGGAATTGATCTTCAATACTTTACCTGAACTCAAACACACAAAAAATTCTTCCACATCTACATTTCACAAAAAAATGTGGCAAATATTGCTATTTATGTATAATAGCGTATGTTCCAAAAGGTACTGTATGCTATCTTAGTTCAGTTAAACCTTATTTGGATCCTCATGTCATGACCTTGTTAATCTATTGATCTTTCCTCTGTATATTAACAGTATTTCCCTCTTCCTGCAGTTTCTGGTGAAGCGTGGTGCAGACCTGTTTGCAGAGAATGAAAACAAGGAGACCCCATGTGACTGTGCAGAAAGGCAGCACCATAAGGAGCTTGCACTCAGTCTGGAGTCTCAGATGGTCTTCTCTACTGACCCCCATGCAGAGGATATTGAGGCAGAGTATGCAGCCTTAGACCGCAGGGAGGTGAGCTCTCCAAATAAACTCTGGAGTTTCTTGTGACATTAACATTTGCCTCAAGCCCTGGTGTCCAGATGTGTCAGATTTGAATCTGAATTTTTTAGACCAGTAAAAATAGAAGAGTTTGATGCAGATGTCTGAATACTGATTTCGCTCTTGATTCGATGTTTAACACGTAACCGTGTTACTGTGTTTCAGTTTTATGAAGGTTTGCGAGTGCAGGACCTCAGGAGACTGAAGGACATGTTGATAGTTGAGACGGCAGATATGTTGCAAGCTCCTCTCTTCACCGCAGAGGCTCTTCTTCGGGCACATGGTACGATTGATATTATATTCACTGCTGTTGGCTGGCCCAAATTGAATTTTGGTCAAATTTGTTGAGAGTTGGTAGCTGAAAACTCGGTTTGGTTTGCTGGTAACACTTTAGTATAGGGACCAATTTTCATTAACTAGTTGCTTATTAGCGTGCCTATTATAACATATTGGCTGTTTATTAGTAGTTATAAAGCACATATTCTGCATGACCATATTCTACATCCCTAATCCTACCCAATACCTAACCTTAACAACTACCTTACTAAATATTAATAAGCAGCAAATTAGTAGTTTATTGAGGCAAAAGTCCTAGTTATTGGTTTGTTAATAGCGAGAATTGGACCTTAAAATAAAGTGTGACCGACTTGCTTGTTCTGGTTTGGTTTTGTTTGGTTTATTCTGTTCTGTTTTTTTGTTTTTTTTTGACAGCCAGTGACCATCATGCATTTGCATTTGGTGGAAAAGATCAGCTTTGACATTTTGGTTACACTTTAGAATAGGGTTGGGTATCGTATATATTTTTTTTTACGATACCGGTGCCAAATCGATACTTAAAAATAAATAAATGCCCAAAATAGGATGGATTGGCCATTGTTGAGCGCTATAAACACATTTAAAGGGGTCATATGATGCGATTTACATTTTTTCTTTCTCTTTGGAGTGTTACAAGCTCTTGGTGCGTAAAGAAGATCTGTAAAGTTGCAAAGACTAAAGTCTCAAATCCAAAGAGATATTCTTTATAAAAGTTAAGAGTCAGCCACGCCTACCTAAAACGTCTCGTTCTAACACGCCCCCACATATCTACGTCACTATGTGGGAAGATTTGCATAACGCCGCCCAAATGTTCACGCAAAGAAAGAAGGCGTAACTTTTATTCTCGCTGTAGTATTGTTGACGCTGCAGCCATGTCGTGAAGGCGCTGTGTGCTTCGTTGTGAAAGCGAAACTACTTTGTTTGGTCTTCCAAAAGAGGACGATATCCGCTTCGTCTTGCCTGTAGCGGATCTGTTCTGGTCGCTGAGGGAATACATCAACTTCGCACCATGGACAAAGCGGAGTCCATCCCGGGGTCGTCATATGTGGTTTGCCGCTCATTCGTCGCATCCGCCGGGCGCGCCGTTCTCGACCCCGCCGCCTCAGCTCACTCTATCCCGGCCTCAGCGCACGCTAAGCCAGGGCTTCGGCTCACGCTAGCCCGGCCTCAGCTCACTCTATCCCGGCCTCAGCGCACGCTAAGCCAGGGCTTCGGCTCACGCTAGCCCGGCCTCAGCTCACTCTATCCCGGCCTCAGCGCACGCTAAGCTGGGGCTTCCCCTCACGCTAGGCCGCTAGGCCTCACATTTCCATCTCACGCTTGAGGTATTCGGCCAATCACAACGCATTGGATAGCTGGCCAATCACAGCACACCTCGCTTTTTCAGACCGATAAGCTTTGTAAAAAAAATTTAAAAGGCGGGGCACAGAGGAGAAACAATAATGTACAGTATGTGGAATTTTTTTTTTTTTTTTTTTACTTTAAACCACATAAACACATTTCATTACACCAAATACACAAAATAATGTTCTTTTTAGCAGCATCATATGACCCCTTTAATGTCTGTTTTATTCATACTGGACGCCAGAGGGTGCCCTCGCGCAGAAACTCCACATGTGCATCACAGAAGGAATAGAACTCAGGAAATCCCTATACTCTTTGCTAATATGAACAAAGGCCATTGCTATCGCTGTAACTGAGTAAACGGAAGATATAAATGTTTTGAATGATAAAACAAAGACAATAAACACTCGACTGTGACAATGTATAGTTTATCTGTGTTATTCAAGCCATCTCTGGTTTAGCTTTAGGCATTTTAATTTAAGAATGTTTAGCTTAGCTAGCTAACGGTATCTGCCTGCTGCCATCAGAGCAAGTCTTCTCCTCAGATGCTTTAATTTCCCGAGTTGTGCTATTAAGTCAGAATGTGAAAACAACATGGACACTCGCGTTACTACAAAGATGTGTTGGATTTGTATTATTGGAGCTTTCCGACTTTTTCCTGAATTTTCTCAGTTGAGAAATTATTTTTCTCGTGCGGTGATCCTTACGTCCGTTTCGGAGAACAAATATTTCAATCGATCGCTCAAGCATTTAAAGGCACAATATGTACGTTTTCACTGCTAGAGGGTTCAAAATAAACAAATAGACAAAGGCGTAGTTTGATGATGCCGTGACTGAGTGTGGAATCATGGGAGTTGTCGTCTTCATCCCCACAGTCGATGCAATCTGACGGGACTCGGGCAGAAATCAAGTTCATGGATGAGCTAATGATTTATTAACGTAGTAGAATGAAGCAGGGTGAGGCTGAAAGCCATTGAAGAGAAACGAGGCCGCTGAACGAGCGTGACACACGGCTCGAAAGCAGCGGAGCTTTTATTATGCCACAGTCGACCGCTTCCGCTCCTTCCGGTCGTGCGTATGTGGAAAAAAAAGCAGAGCTGTTTTATCATACTAGATACATTTGAAAGTTCTGTTATTATGCTACTCTGTGAGGTCGTCACCTGTCTAATAAAACTCATAACATATTTAAAGTGTCTTTGGTGTTTCCATGTTTTCTACAAAACAAAACCGGAAATCGAGGGTGTATCACATCATTGGCAGGTGACACAATGACACTATAGACACGGTCTGTCACTAGTTAAAATTGCTTATTTCTCTGGATTTAAAATTTTTTAGAAACATTTGGGATAATGTAAGTACACAAGTCAGCAAAATATATAACACCGTTCTAGTGGTTTTTGGATATTTTAATAAACAAATCTTACATATTGTGCCTTTAAGTGGCACCGAAATCTGCGTTCTGATTCGGTTCTAGTACATACCGGTTACGGGTACATACCGGTTGGGTTTCGGTACCCAACCCTACTTTACTATTAACAAGTTGTTTATTAGCATGCATATTACTAGCATATTGGCTGTTTATTAGTACTTAAAAAGCACATATTAAAGCCTTATTCTACATGACCATATCCCTTAACCTGACCACATGCCTAAACTTAACTACTACAACAACTACCTTACTTGCTGTTAATTAGCTTTAAATTAATAGATTTATTGATGGAAAACCTCAGTTAATTGTGAATGTGTTCCCTTATCTAAGTATTATGACATTTTTTACAGATGAAATGTGTGGGGAAAAAAACTCTGTATTGTGGCCCCAATTGAACTAAATTAAATACTGTATTATTTTTCAAATACTTTACATTATTGTAAGTCCTCTATGCCCCGCCTCTCTCAAACGCTTCGTTTTCTACAAAGTCCCTCCTTCCGACAAGCGCAGTCTGCTCTGATTGGCCAGCTGACCCAGTGCATTGCGATTGGTCGAACACCGCAAGCACTTGTTGGAAATGTAACGCCCCTTACCATAATCGCAGCTTCAGCTTTCAAAAATGCAAAGACAGAGCCCAAAAGGGGAACAGAGTCTCGTGACAGACACAGTGATGAATATGTGTTTGCAGTACACAAGCCACTGTTAAGACAGCTGACTCCACTGTGATGTGTCTCGCTCTCGCTCTCGCTCTCGCTCTCGCGCTCTCTCGCTCGCGCACACACACACACACACAATGCGCAAAACTCCGCATTTGAACAGTCAATAGCAAATACTTAAACTAATAACAAAACTGCTGATTCAGCTGATTCAGAAGCGCCAGATTGTCATAGCAAAGTCAGAATTACCCCCTCTCCTAGGTTCACGAAACGGTCGTCCATAAAATGCATTGCTGTTCTGTTGTAAGTAATCTTAAAGATTCCTAAATGCATCTACTTTCGGAAGGCCAAATAAAGTGCTTTTGCTTTTGCCTAGAAACACACAGCGTCTCCCTGACATGCTGCTTCAACACTAACTGCGGTTACTGAACCCCCGCCTTCTTTCTTTGCGTGCACATTTGGGTGGCATTATGCAAATATTTCCACATAGTGAGGTAGATATGTGGGGACGTGTTAGTACGAGCCATTTTAGGGGGGGTGTGGCAGAGTCTTAACTTTGATAAAGAATATCTCTTTGGGTTTGAGACTTTAGTCTTTGCAACTTCAGGGATCTTATCTATGCACAATCAGCTTGTAACACTCCAAAGAGAAAGGAAAACTTGAAATCGCATCATATGACCCCTTTAATAATCTCCAATTATGTGAGCAGCCTGTCTAGCAGGACTTGTTCCAGATGACTAGAGCCCATGAGAGAAAAGGGCAGAGCTCTGATTCATGTGCGCTGCTATTATTGCCACGGCCTCTCTGGAGACCGCCAGCCGAGGCTCAAATATGCAGTTTCACCTTCTTTAATCTTAAACCCAAATTCACAGTCTTGACTCCTGAAACTACGATGGTAAAGCACAAACAGTTGGGCTAGCAGGTGAAATGCACTTTGAGGATTTTCATTTGGGAAAATCTGGCCTCTTTCTTTGGAAGCAAGTTTTATTTGGTTGTATTTGTTTGTGTTTTGCCTTGGACTTTAGACTGTTATCTTGCTTTCAGCGTCTGGAATCTGTCTCCAGGATTTCCTCTGGGAAGTGACATTTCTTATCTTTTCTTACCCCAGCACAATTCATTGATGTTAACCAATATGTTCATTCAAAGATATCAAAGTATATGTCCTTTTTATATGTCGTCACCATCTCTTGAACTAGAGGAAGAGGAAACTGGAGCCTAAAAAAGAAGTGAATATCTTTGCACCTTTTAAGTAATGAATGTCTTAACATGCATTTTAATGGTTACTCATTATTGCTAAAAGCATACTTCACTTCCTTTTTTTCCTCCCATGTGGGAGTATACCAGCCATGACTGGCAGGTTTCATATAAAGACAAACAAGTGCTCTCATATCATGTGGGAAAACAACCTACTGAACATCTGGGTAGGTTTTTCAGCCCAGAAGAACAGCCTTGTTTAAACTCTTGAATCAGCTACAAATTCCACTGACTCTTCATTTATTTATTTTTTTTTGCCATGCACACTGACCTAAGTTTCCCTTTGAAATTTAGACTGGGACAGAGAGAAACTCCTGGAAGCTTGGATGTCTAATGCTGAAAACTGCTGTCAGCGCTCAGGCGTTCAGATGCCAACTCCCCCGCCCAGAGGCTACAACACCTGGGACACCCTGCCCTCGCCCCGTACGCCTCGCACCACTCGCTCATCCATCACCTCCCCGGACGAGATCAGCCTGACCCCTGCTGATGATGATTGCTCCTTGGTGAGGGATCAGATTTGGTCCTCTATTAGTATTTGTACAGCCTCTTCTGTGGAGAATCATGTACAATAGTTAGTCTTAATTTAATAAAATATAATACTTAAGTGATAAATTTGGGTGGTGTAGCCATGGGGTTTGATCTGGGCTACTGATAGGTTGTAGGTTCAAATCTCATAAACGGGATCAGTGAATTACAACCAGTGTGTCCCTGAAAATACATTTACCTCTACTACTACCTCTTAAATAGTGTTGTATGAAGGATACCAATCATAAATGTTTCTGTTCAAAATCTTGTTACACAGTGCATATCTATAAATCCATATTCATACCAAGGTTGAACTTTCACCTACAGAGAAACCTAAATATTTTTGTAGCTGAAAATGTTGCTCTAACAACATTTTCTCCATATTTTGCATTTGCAAAAAGTTTTGTTTTTCTTAAATAAAAACAAGGGCTTTAATAATATGAAAATTAAAATAAAAGTAGCGGATATTAGAAAACACTCAAAACCATAATTTTTTTTTTAAAGAATTGGGTTCAACAGTTTGTTTTGTTTATAGTAAAATATATTTGCATGTATAATAAACCTGAAAAAAGTAAATTTCTAAAACATTGTTCTTTATTCACTTACTGCTTTACTTCACAGATTCTCTATCCTCAAAATGAATCCAAACGCACAGGAAAATACAAACACTAATAAGTCAAATCGGCAATAATTCTATGATAGATTTTTTTAACCCATGTTGGGCTTCTAAGTTCCAATGATTAAATTCAGCCATACAAATATCTCAAATCAATTTATAAATTCAGATCCAAGTATCATTAGTTTTATTGCTGCATCCTGTGCTTCTGACAGATCTGGGTTATTGCGTCATATTTGGGTTGTATGGTTATGAAAAACCTGGAAAAGACATGTAACTTTAAAACAGCAATTTCCAGCTCTGGTAAAGTTTTGGAAAAATAAATAATCCCATAAATCTTTAGAAAAGGCATGGAAATTTATTTCACACATCTCTGTGTAATAGAATTATGCTTCATCAGGTCCCGAATTTCAGTGTGGGATTGCGCATATATCGCATAGTTCGCATAGTTATACTCATTCCCGCAGATTTCGATTTTAAAATGAGGAAAATTCCTGCACACCTTTATTCAACATGTAGGTTAGATGAGTGTAAAAATATACACATCGTTCAGATTACATCAGTCATTTGAAAACCATGTGAGGGATTCAGCTGTACAGCGTCTTCACTCTTTCACTCTCTCAAAGTTGCTTCACATCGGCTCATCTCGTCTGCACTACAAGAGCTGCTGCCCACCGCGATACAAAACTTTCACTCGCGTTTCGGGACAGTTGACAGAACTGTCACTTGCCTAATAGCATCATTGTTGCATTGTCACAAAGATGTATCATTTGCATCTTTTAAAGTCTTTTTAAGCCATTCAGTACTCGTGTGCTCCAAAGGCGGTTTTCTGTGCACTCAGTTAGGCCTGGGCGATAAAACGGTATCAATATTTATCGACGGTACACCTTCTTCGATATCGATAGAAAAAAATGATCGATATAGTGCACGATATAGGCACGTGCTATGAGTGACGCAGACAGCACACACAAACACGAACACATGCTGAAATGAGTGCTGTGCCTGCCTGTGATGAGGAGATTGTGAATAAAGAGTTAATATTAGTCGAATTTAAAATAAACATTTGCATTTGAATGTTAGGTGTGCATCAGGGAGCGTCATCAGTGGCGCGCGAGATGCAGTGATGATGTAAGTAATGTTGTTGCATTTGAATGCTTTGTTAGTCTAGCCCACGAGATGCGCCGCTGCTGTGTTATGCATTCAGAATGTTAGAGAAATATA
Organism: Sinocyclocheilus grahami; assembly: GCF_001515645.1. Lineage (NCBI taxonomy): Eukaryota > Metazoa > Chordata > Actinopteri > Cypriniformes > Cyprinidae > Sinocyclocheilus > Sinocyclocheilus grahami. The sequence continues at coordinate 672,602 of NW_015505401.1, read as the reverse complement.
GTAGCTCAATGCGTAGAAGATCTTGAATGGGTTAAAAACGAAACTAAGCCATTCACACAGAACGCATATTCAGTGCATTTTTAGGCAGACAAATATGACTGCTGCACTCACGTCTCACACAAGAGATGTATAGAAAGCCATGCAAAGTTAAAACAGTTTAAACTTTTAGAAAACACGTCACAAATTTGTGGAGGTTTATTCCTTTTCACTGCGTCTCATATGTTTTTAAATGCAGTCTGTGTGAATGGTGCTTCGGCTCTTTGGATTAAGCAATGCATAAATACATGATGCTGTTTTGTTCATAATTGTTTATGCAATTTACGAAATTATATTAGATTTTTATGAGTTAATTTAAATGTGTGCTAGACGAATGCACGTTTTTATAGAGTTACTTGCTAAATGCGCTGCATTATTTTGCTCATTGCGCCCTCCTGTGGCCTCGGGAGACAATTAGACCTATACAATAAAGACCTATTTAATCTGCATATAAAACATTAGAAATGAGATATTTGTTAAATTTTTATTGTGTTTTAAATATTTGTTGTAGGTCTCAATAAATTGTGTTAATTATAAATACAGTGGTTAAAAAAAATGTTCGTATTGCTTTTTGTTTTAAAAAAAGGTTATAAAATTGTCAATAATTATCGATACCGAACGATATGAAACATTATATCGTTGATACATTTTTTAGCTATATCGCCCAGCCCTACGCTCAGTCACATCCAAAGTGTGCGCGTATAAAGCTGCTTCGCAGGTATCATATGAGCTATTTCGCTTTGTTGCGCTTAAGCAACCAGATACACACAAAATGACATCAAAATGGCAGTCTTGGCGAGTTATGTGCTGTGCTGTACGTCATTAATGTTAATCAAACAACAAAAGACAGAAAATCACTCACTGCTCTTGACTGAATAACTTTTGTAACTTTAATCTGTTTTTAATTGACAGTTTATTCGATTTTTGTACCCGAATACTGTAGCTGCTGTTAGACCAGAACAGTTTTCAAAACGAAATTCAGGTCCTGGGTTTAACTGATGATATTGGTTAAATAAAGTACAATATTCAGTGATGTGGTGAAATGTTCTCTGCGTGGAGTAATGTCTGGCGCAGTTGCAGCTTGTACTTATTATTAAAAACAAATAGAAATAGCATTAATAGTCATTTTAGTTATGATACATTTTAATGCATTTTTATTCTTACTGTAAAATAATGCAACATTAGGTCATTAATATTTTCTCAAAAGTCATGGAAAGGTCATGGAAATTTATTGGTAAAAATGTGTATGAACCCTGAGTGCTAAAACGACAGATTAGTTGATTTTGACACAAACTTACCAACATATCACACAGTATCGACTATAATTTCTAAGAGACCTGTTGCTTTGTGAAGCGAGCTTGATTCATGAGCGATTACTCTCAGTATGTCATAGCACAATCAGTTCTTTCATGTATCAATAAAAAGCCTGACCCTGTAGCCTAAAAATGGGTGCATGATAACCACTTTCACAATAAAGCCACAGTCTATGCTAGAAACAAACTTGATAAGCATTAAATATGCACGAGGTGTTCGACTAAATTACTTGGATAGTGTAGTTTGTCATGAGTTGAAATGGCCAAACGTCATTTCATCAAATGTTTATTATTCTGACCCATTTTATACTGCTTCATGTATAGAATGTATTTGATAGCTAGGTATACTATGTAGATATTTTCTCACAAATGTTGTTTTGCTCTCTGCTGTCAGTGCGGCATTTGTATGTGTGCAACCTCCATGTTTGAGGAGCCTGTTGATATTCCATGTGGTCATGAGTTCTGCAGAGGATGCTGGGAAAGGTGAGGGTGTTTTCTTTGGAGACTTTGATTCAGTGCTTTAGTCACATTACAATCACCGTCAGTTCTCACTACTGCTGTAACGATCATGTGTACTTTGCCCTTGGCAGTTTCTTGAATATGAAGATTCAGGAGGGGGAGGCCCACAATATCTTCTGCCCAGCTTATGACTGCTTCCAGCTGGTTCCTGTTGAGGTCATTGAGAGCATTGTGTCCAGAGAGATGGACAAACGTTATCTGCAGTTTGACATCAAGGTATAATTGCATGATTAGATACACATTAGCCTTAATTATGTTCATAGATACTGTTGTAATTGTATTGTTCAGTGATGTGGTGAGTTAAACAGGAAGATAGATTCAGCAGTCAGTTAATATTAGGCCCCAGTTTTGATTCAAACCCTGTGATTCTGCGTTCATAGGTGGTTTTCCAGTCACACAGATCAGTCCTCTCAGTGAAGTTTGTGTTTAGTGTTATTGTGAAGTCAGTCCAGAATGGTGGAGCATTGAAATGGGAGCTGAGAGGGTTGAAGTAACTCTAACAATGGCAGCTCTCATCTAAGAATGTCTGAGAATGACACTTCTCATGCTGTGGAGTCCCAAGCCTTTCATTATGTTGCCATGGTGATGTTGAATCTTCCACAGAGGCGTCTGAGCTCTGTTGTTGCCATTTTTAGGGTCAGAGTGTACTAACGGACTTCTGGAGTTGTTGGTAAAAAATTAACTCAGATCCCAGCATCATAACTAGACGCAGCAAATTAGATGAACCGTTCAGAAATCATTCAGTTCCATCTGATAATGATTAATATTTAAGGCATAATGTACAGCCAGCTGATCATTTTATTGCAGAATAAATCCTGAGAGAAACCTGGACTATACTTTATTCTGCCTATTATTTACATGTACTTACCAAATAAATAGATATATACATGTGGAATTTTTACAAGTTACATTTTTAATGTATACACACCACAAATCAGAAGTTTGGGGTTAATAATAATAGTAATAAAAAATAAGTTATTACTTTTCTTTCAGCAAGAATGAATTTGGTTGATCAGAAGTGATTTAAAAGTTAATTGCAAATGATTTCCATTTCAGGTAAATGCTGTTATTTTTAACTTTATATTCATCAAAGAATCCTGATTTAAAAATGTATCGTTGTTTCCACAGAAATATTAAGCAGCATCATAAGAAATGTTTCTTCAACAATCAGCATATTAGAATGATTTTTGAAGGATCATGTGACACCGAAGACTGGAGTAATGGCTGATGAAAATTCAGCTTTGCCATAACAAGAATAAACTACATTTTATAGATTAAAATATAAACCAGTTGTTATAAATTGTAATAATTTCACAATATTGCTGTTTTACTGTCTTGGTGGGTATAATAGATGTATTTCAAAAACAAACACAAAAAATATTTTCACCACAAACTATTGAATAATAGAGTAGTATAATAAAACAATAAGTTTAAATATTTTTAATGTTAATCAGCAGTTCTATTTTAAGTTACCCCTATCTTGCTTTTTGTATCTCTTGCTGGTTTGTTGTTCTTATAAACAATGATTCTGTTTTCTTGATTTAATTTATTATTTGAAAATTAGCACTAAAGTCCTTCAAGACTATTTTTACTAGAGCCAGAAACCATTAAGTAAAGAATTCGCTATTCTATTCTAATTTTTGTTGTTAAGAAAAAAGAGGACATGAGATAAAAGTTGCATGTTGCCGTCTAAAATTGTCAAATATGCAGTTCAGTAATTTTACATCAGAATCAGAGAATTGCAGAAAGACGCATATTAAAAGAATAAGGCAGTGTTTTGCATATTAAATGCCCCCCTCACTTGCTTTCTCCTCTATTCTTTCTTCATCCTCCTCTTTACTCTTTTTCTTGTTCTTCCTCAGGCATTTGTGGAGAATAATCCTGCCATCCGGTGGTGCCCGCGGGCTGGCTGTGATAGAGCAGTGCGATTGGCCGGACAGGGGCCAGGTGCCAGCACCTCTGACTCTCTCAGTTTCCCTTGCCTCCAGGCACCTGCGGTGGACTGTGGCAAGGGCCATCTTTTCTGCTGGTCAGTGCCAGTCACTGATACAAATCTCTCAAGTCAATATACCATTATACCATTTGTAATTCTGAACGAAATCTCCAGTTCACTGCATAATTTAACATGATTTAAAGGACAGATATTAATAGTATTGAAATAATATTAGTCGTATTTCTAAAGGACTCATTCTGCACTTAGTTATTTTAGCAGTGCAAATTATGTTAAAGAGACATTGTCGAAAAGATCACACGTGTTACATACATATGAAGGAAGAATGTGTGTTTGTATGTATGTTCTGCACACAGTGGTCTCTGGCGATGCAGCTGGCTGAGCTTCTCTTTCTCACAGCTCTGACCCTTATGTCCCCAACACACAAACACATAGTCAAAACACCCTCCCCTCTCTCACACATTTAATCTGTCTGAGTGAATATGGACTGAATCTAATACGTAAGAAGCTGCCGTTTAAAAGGCGTCTGTGGTCAACAGTCTGCCAGCATTGTTTTATTTCAGTGGTTCTCAGCTGGTAGGTCACCATTCTGTCCTAATTGGGTAGTAGATATCAGGGACAATACAATGCTAAATGTTAAACCAGAACATCTCAAACTCCTGAACCTGGAGTGTACATGGAACAGATCGAAAAATGTGTTACATCACACCATGTTAATATGTTAGCATAAGTTAATCTTTCACTCATGTTTGACACATATTTATCGCCACAAGCCATTCCTCCACCAACAATTAAAATGCATGGAATATAAATAAAATATTCACTAGAAATGGAATTTCCTTCAAGCTTAGGCCTGACATCACACTGGTGTTTCTCCTCACAGGGAGTGCCAAGGAGAGGCCCATGAACCATGTGACTGCCAAACTTGGAAGATGTGGCTCCAGAAAGTCACTGATATGAAACCAGAAGAATGTGAGCCTGTTTTGCTGTACTTTGTGACTACTAAGATAAATATCCTAAAGTAATGTTCCTACCTGTCCAAAAATGGTTTTGGACCTCAAGCAACTTTATTTTTGTCTTTTTCCATTTCAGTGGCAGGTGTAAGTGAAGCATATGAAGATGCTGCCAACTGCCTGTGGTTACTCAGCAACGCCAAACCCTGTGCCAACTGCAAATCTCCCATTCAGAAGAATGAGGGCTGTAACCACATGCAATGTGCCAAGGTTATTTGTGTTATAATAATAGATTTATGTATATACCAGGTTAAGAATGGGGTGGAGTCATGGAGTTTTTCAGAGGTGTAGAATGCAGGGTTGACAAGAGAGTTGGTGTGAACTTTGTAAGTGTACAAAGGGTCAAACATGATACCACGGAAGTTTGAAAGGGATTGACAAAAACTTTAAAATCAATACACAAATCTGAGTTTCGGCCCACTTACTTTTAAATCTCCTTTGTATGCGTTTAGTTTAAGAAAATTCCCAGTGCCACTGACCGAAATGAGTGGGAGGGTGTGTATCCAAACAGGTGGTAGAATAAATCTCAGCAAGGCAGTGATAACTGAGACCATGATTGTTGGTGATATGACAAATAAAAGTTTATACATTATGAAAATGAAGGGGCCAAGAACAGAACCCTGGGGGACTCCCTGAGTGGAAGAGTTTTGTTTCTCAAAAGAGATGAAATATTATCTTCCAGTAAAAGTAAACCAAGAGGGAATTGTACCAATATGGCTGTGAGCCTTGAAAAGGGTAAATCAAGACTGTCAAAACTGGAATTTTGGATGAAAACCTGATTGGAAGGGTCAATGAGGATTATTAGAAAGCATTGAATTTAAGCTTTGCTGCTTGTCACTTTTTATGTTAGGACAATCATAATTGAATGTTATTAAGGTTTCTAAAGTTCTGCCTCTGTAACAGTGGATTGATGTTAAATCATTTAAAAAAAATAATTGATGAGGAAACCTTGATAAATCTCTTTGATTAAAGAACAAGAAATGTTCAAGAAATGTGTGTGTGTGTGACTTAGGAAGAAATGCATTACTGTTAATTCAATCTTGATAATCCTGCAACACGGTTACTAAACAGGGAAAGACATTGCAAATACTAGCACTCCAAAAATAAAAAGTGAGAGATGGTTTCCTAGCAACACACTTAATCCTTGCTGTCAGAATCCCACAACTCCCAGTGTGCTGCCTGCTAGACTGCCATATGCATTTGCTAGTGACATAATAAAAGTAGACCAATGGTTTGTTTTAATGTAGGTGTTGTTAATCAAGAATCTATGTGCGTACAGTGCAAGTATGATTTCTGCTGGATCTGTCTGGAAGAGTGGAAAAAGCACAGTTCCTCTACAGGAGGTTACTACCGCTGCACACGCTATGAGGTCATTCAGCAAGTGGAGGAGCAGTCTAAAGAGATGACCGTTGAGGTACATATTCTTACATATATGCTCATGCTGTTTTGTCTGTAAGAGTTATTCTAGAGTTTTTAATAATGAAGAAAGAAAACGATCTGACAACTGAGTATGGCTGAGCCTGTACACTTACACACACTTTTTTTTATTTGTTTTGTATTTTGCAGGCTGAGAAGAAACACAAGAACTTCCAGGAATTGGATCGCTTCATGCACTATTACACACGGTTTAAGAATCATGAGCACAGCTACCAGGTAAACAAAAGTCTACAAAGATCTGCCTGATTTGACATAGTCTCAAATAGTCGTTGACTAAATGCCATGAAGTCTGGTTTGCAATGTAGCTTAGTCTGGCCAAAAACCACCTTTACTGGAAGAAATCTGGCTACAATTTAAACCAAATAACCACCCACTGTTTTTTTTTTTTTTAACCTGCCGTTTATGCATCATATGGTCAGTAAACAGACATTTGGCAGTATGTGGACTGACATTAGTTGTGACATGATGACTCAAATGGTCTTTATCTGTATTATCTTTTCCTACAGCTGGAAGACCGTCTGCTTAAAACGGCCAAAGACAAGATGGAACAGCTTAGCAAAGTTCTGAGTGGAAGTAAGATGCAAAACCTATAAAGCATATAATCAATGTTAATAAATTATTTCTAAGCTATGTTAATGCATGGTCTACCTTGTATCAGTTGGTAAAATTTACAGTGAAAGTACTCTATAGAGAATTAAACTTGCTTTTCCATTCACACAGTGATTCCTTCTACATTTAGCAGTAGATCAAGTTTAATACTTGGTGTTGTAGACTTTTTTTTATTAGATTTTAACTCCTATATTGTATTACTGTGTTGTTGCAGGAGAAGGCGGACCTCCAGATACTACTTTCATTGAAGATGCAGTGCATGAACTACTTAAGACTCGTCGTATTCTCAAGTGCTCTTACCCTTATGGGTTCTTTTTGGAGCCCAAAAGCACAAAAAAGGAAATATATGAACTTATGCAGGTTAGTAACACACATGGTAGTTATGGGAAATGCTTACCGTGGACGTTCTGAGTTAGCGACAACTTAATGCTCTTATTCCTCTTGTTAGACTGACTTGGAAATGGTGACGGAAGATCTTGCACAGAAAGTCAACCGGCCTTACCTCCGCACGCCTCGTCATAAGATAATCCGCGCTGCCTGCCTGGTGCAGCAAAAGAGGCAGGAGTTTTTGGCCTCCGTGGCAAGAGGTGTGGCACCAAATGATTCGCCCGAAGCCCCTCGACGCAGGTAAGAGCCTCTTCCTGAATTACAGACTGCTTAAAAATAAACAAAAAAGCAAAATAGAAACCTTGAAAATTATATTTTAAAAATTGATATTTTAAAATAAACAATTATGAAGATGTGTGTTTTAATGGTCATACTAATATTTTTTTGAAAATGTAAACTTTTGTTGAAAACCGTATAAAAAAACATATGAAACCTGTTTTAAACTATATTTTTTAAAAGACATAGAAAACACATTTCTATGAAGTAAAAGGGATATTTCACCCAAAAATGAAAATTCTGTCAATTACTTACCCTCATGTCGTTCCAAACCCGCAAGACCTTCGTTCATCTTCGGAACACAAATTAAGATATTTTTGAAATCTGAGAGCTTTTTGATCCTCTATAGACAGCAATGCAACTGAGACGTTCAAGGCCCAGAAAGGTAGGATGCATCGTCCTATCTTTGATGTCACACCACTGACGTCACATGGACATCGTTAAAATAGTTCATGTCACATCAGTGGGTCAACCGTAATGTTATGAAGCTACGAGAATACTTTTTGTGCGCGAAGAAAAGAAAAATAATGAATTTATTTAACAATGTTTTCTCTTCTGTGTCAGTCTTCTATGTGCGTTCACAAGAGTACAACAACGCATGCGTATGCATTCCTCTGACTGAAAACAAGGCGCAGCACATCCAGGTTCTATGTCAGAATGCCGGCTTCAGTGTTAGCTGCATCATACAGATGCGTTGTGGTACTCTCGTGAATGAAGACTGACACGTAAGAGTAGAAATTGTTGAATAAAGTCGTTATTTTTGTTCTCTTTGCGCACAAAAAGTTATTCTTGTAGCTTTATAACATTACGGTTGAACCACTGATGTCACATGGACTATTTTAATGATGTCCTTACTACCTTTCTGGGCCTTGAATGTTTCAGTTGCATTGTCAGAAAGCTCTTGGATTTGATCAAAAATATCATAATTTGTGTTCCGAAGATGAACGAAGATCTTATGGGTGTGGAACAACGTGAGGGTGAGTAATTGACAGAATTTTAAGGTAAATTTGGTCAATAGGGTTTTGATTTACTACTGTATTTTAACAGTAGTACTGTATTTCTTAAAAGTGACTTTTCATTTGTAACACAACTGCACCTGCAGTCTAACAGTGTATAGGATCACATGGAACCTACTTTTTTGTTTGCGTTTGCAGTTTTGCTGGTGGAACATGGGACTGGGAGTACTTGGGTTTCGCTTCTCCTGAGGTAACTCTTTTGTTTGGTTCGTTTTGAGACTTTGGGAATAGCTTGTGTCTTTGTTAAATCTACTTAGCTGGTGCCTGAAGTTTTGGCAATGCATATCGGCCTGTAGAACAAGATGTAGTCCTGTTGCAGCAGTTGTGAATGTGTAAAGACCTGTAATGTTAAACAGTGTACCGCTATTTTGTTCTAATCTAAAGATCCAGAGGAATCATGCCTTTCTCGGGGGAATTGAACCGAGAGAGCACTGTCAGTATACAGGAAGCCATCCGCAGGTATTAAAGAATCCTCATTAGATCCCATCTCAGGAACGGCTAAACAAACAGTGGAATGGCGCCTATCATGTACACTCCATCACTAATGTCATTGTCCACATTTTTTTGGTCGCATGTTTTATTTTTTCTGTTCATACTCTATTGCAGCTGTTCATATATTCCAAACTATTGCTGTGCATTCCAGATTACGAATTCTGATGCCATTCATCTGGAAAGCGAGATCTTTTTCTTTTCTGTTAATGTATCCCGACATGGTCTTCTAAAAGATGCCTTTGGTGTTGTAACTTCCAAAGTTTCCTGCTTTGACTGTTCCATGAAAGGTCATGAAATATGCGTTTTTGCAGACGTTCCAAGGTGAACTAGTCTACCACTTCAGTTTGTATTGCTAGTCGCTGCTCTTCTTTTGAAATTATGTATGCAGGGTATGGCACAGTTTCATTTTGCTCTGGATTTATGGCTTGTTGAAAGAGGAATAATAGTGATGCACTTTATTCAACTTTTTTATTATTGATGCTTGAGCAGTACCTCTCAGGAATGTTTTCTTTGAGTTTGCTGCCGTTATTGCATGCTTACTGCATGCAGCTTCAGTTTGGTTAAATTTAAGACTTCTTTTTTTATTTTGGGGAGTTTGTCGACCTATGGTGAAAATAAAGTTGGAAGAAGTGCAGTATAGAATATGATTGGTAATTAAATCTTAAATAGATTATACTGACACATATACACCGAAATGCCATTTCTTGTTGGTTTTGTAGTAAATGGCATTACAGAGTGTCAGACTGTTTGGATATGTACGTGATTCGCGGAGCTTAAAGGATTAATTCTCCAAAAATGGAAAATTCTGGCTTCTTTTACTTATTTTCATGGAATATAAAATGAGAACCTTTTAAAGGGGACATCGGATGCAAAATTCACTTTTACATGGTGTTTGCATATAAATGCGTCTTAGCAGTGTGTGGACCAGAGCATGTGAGCGGAGCGGAGTGGTAATATTTCCTTCAGAGCGCCTTTCTGAAGATTCCGCTCTGCTCGCTCAATACGCTCAGTGCCGCTAGCTGCCACGAATTCATTCGTTCGTTAATTCGTTCGTTCCCTATAGGCCTAAATCGTGGAACGAATTATTATATTTCGTAATTACTTGTTAAAATCATTATTGCTTAAACTTAATAAATAATAATAAATAAAAATAATAATAAAACCTGCTGACGTCGTAGAAACGAATTGTTAATTCGAATTATATTCGGAGCTCCGTAGTTATTAAATAATCTCAGTTAAACTGTAGACCTAAGCTAACACACAGCTGTATATAGGCCTAAATACAGAACTACAGAGTACAGAAGATATTAGCCTACACCACTTAGGCCTATTAAAATATTATAAAAAAAAAAAAAACTGACCTGAAACTATAGGTAGTCCTTCAGAATGTAGGCTAGATATAGGCAGCAGTAATTTATCATCTAATATAATGCACGCAAATTTGTTCTTTACAGAACGGAGCGGGATCTGAGCGGGAAGTGGTTTACGGTGAGCATGAGTGGAATATTAACGGAGCGCTTGCTTGGGCTGTTAGAACGACACCGCTCCGCTTCGCTCACATGCTCTGGTGTGGACACAACCCCCCTACAATGATAAAAATCCATTCATCACGATTTTTTGAGCAGTATGACGCTTACGGACTCCCCTGTATTAGCATATTTTCATCTTCAGCCAGTTGTACTGTTTTGGCTTGCTATAATCAGAGCTGTTTTTGACAAGGTTTTTTTTACATGACCGTTGAGGACTTTTTTAACCAAAGTATTTTGCAGACATTTCATTTCATGAAGATCCTAAAGAATCATACCAGCTTGTGGAAAATGGACATCAGATGTCCCCTTTAATAATACTGGTTACTATTTTTGATGCAGTTACACTACCAGTCAAATGTTTTTGAACACTAAGATTTTTTTATGTTTTTTAAAGAATTCTCTTCTACTCACCAAGCATGCATTTATTTGATCCAAAATACAGCAAAAGCAGTGATATTGTTTAATAATATCAGGTATATTTAAAATAACTGCTTTCTATTTGAATACATTTTAAAATGCAATGTATTGCTGTGATCAAAGCTAAATTTTCAGCATCATTACTCCAGGCTTCAGTGTCACATGATCCTTCAGAAATCATTCTAATATGCTGATTTTCTGTTCAAGAATTGAATTTTTTTTATTATTATCAATATTTAAAACAGTTGAGTACATTTTTTTCAGGATTCTTTGATGAATAGAAAGATCTAAAGATCAGCATTTATCCGTATATTGGGGGGTGGGTTATAGAAATTAATACTTTTATTTAGCAAGGATGCTTTAAATTGATCAAAAGTGATGATAAAGACATCTATAATGTTACAAAAGATTTCAATGTCAGATAAATGCTGTTCTTCTGAATTTTCTATTTATCAAAGAAACCTGAAAAAATTATACTCAGGTTTTTTCAATAATAATAATAATAATAATAATAATAATAATGAATGTTTTTTGAGCAGCAAATCAGAATATTAGAATGAATTCTTTAGGATCATGTGACTGGAGTAATGATGCTAAAAATTCAGCTCTTTGAAATCACAGGAATAAAATACATTTTAAAATATATTCAAATAGAAAATAGATTTTAAATAGTAAAGATATTTAAAAAATTTACTGTTTTTGCTGTACTTTGGATCAAATAAATGCATGCTTGGTGAGCAGAAGAGACTATGTCCATATTATTATATTATATTATTATCTACATCTTCTGAAGCCATATTATAGGTTTGTGAGATTTTTACATTATTAAAAATGATCCTTAAGGGTTTTGAATGACAAGGTGAGTAATAATGCCATAATTTTCTTTTTGACTTTACTCAAAGGCAAAGCATCTGTCTGTTTTTCTGACATGACGATGCCAACAGCCCTGAACTTTGATGCTGCTGCACAGCAGATTTCCTGTAGAAAGGTGTAGGCTTCCTCAGAGATTCTGACTCTTATTCACAGGGTCCAGTGGGAATGTTGGTACTCCTCTTGAAGCAGCATTGAAATGGTGTTGTGTGCGGTTTTGTGTTGTAGGCGTATGCTGAGTTCCAGTACAGACGCAGACACAGGCAGCGCAGGAGAGGAGACATGGCCAGCCTCCGCAGCAACACCCCCGACCCTGATGACCCAGGCCACAGCACTTTAGGTATGTTTTGTGAATGTGTTTTCATTTTGGTGCCCATATTTGCTGGTATATAGACATATAAGAATCGCGGTGCTCTATAGTTGAAGCAGCTGCAAGTAAAGTTTCAGGATTTGTTTTTTGCTGGAGTCACACTGGACACTGGAGTCAGCAGAAATTGTACCATAAACCCATTTATCACCACTTTCTTTTGCAGTATGGACTTTTTTTAAGGAATATAAATGAATGGGGTGAATTTCTTGCTCATTGTTTGAGAAAATATGTCTGTCAGGCCTGATGTTCTGCATATGATGACATGGCAAACTAACAACACTTTGTAAGTCTGTAAATCTGATGGAATCCAAATCCAAAACACTTCTTTTTGTCTTTGAAATAAGGCTGAAGTGTACTGCCAAATGTACTGACAAGCATTTATGAAAACTAATATATACTTTAATGTAATTTCTATTCAAACGTGTGATATAAGTATACGTTTAAGTAGAATTGTAGTCACACATTTTGTACTAATGAAGTTGCCATTTAGTAGATTTAAAATATATTAACTTTAAATGTAATATATAACACTGTGTTTAAAATTATACAATGATTTCAAATATAAAACATTTCATTTGACATTATTACAAAGTGCAAGTGTGTTAAGAAACAGTCATGAACGAGCAAGTACATTTAAATAGTTTTTTAATTGTTTAATTAATATTAAGATAAGTTTTGAAGTGTACTATAAGTGTGCATTCAATACAGGTAAATGCACATCTTTTTCATAAAAGATAGTTCAGATTAAGTACATTTACTTGTTTTATTTAGTGCTGTCAAACGATCAATCGCATCCAAAATATAAGTTTTTGTTTAAATAATATATGTGTGTGTGTACTGTGTATTTATTATAAATGCACACACATACAGTATATATTTTGAGAATATTTACATGTGTTTACGTTTATATATTTATATTCATATATATTTTATATATATATATATATATATATATATATATATATAAACATAACATTTTTCTTAAATATATACGTGCATGTGTATGTATGTATATATACATAATAAATATACATAGTACACACATATATTATGTAAACAAAAACTTTTATTTTGGATGCGATTAATCGTTTGACAGCACTAGTTTGATTTCATTCTTCTTAAAATGACATGTAAACACTTTAGTTTGACTGAAATCTTATGTCTGATTTTTGTGAAGTATTGCATCAAATATTTTCCATGTATATTTGGATAGACAGATGCCGACTGGAGCTCTTTACAGTAAGGTCTAATTTATCAATATTAGTTAATGCATTAACTAACATGAACTAGCAATGAGCAATATATTTCTACAGTATTTATTAATCTTTGTTAAATGTTACTTAGTGAAAATGTTCATATTCATGTTAGTTCCCATGCATTAATGTTTGATTTTAAAATGTATTAATAGATGTTGAGATTAGCGTAAAATTAATAGATGCTGTTCATTGTTAGTTAAAATTAACTGATGTATTAAATGTTAACAGATGAAACCTTATTGTAAAGTGTTACCGAGCTCGACTACACAAAAACCCATATAAAGATACTCAAGGTCACACTGCCGATGTATAATTTATGGCTGAAGGAAATACTCAGTGGGGTAACTGAGAAATCATGGCTTGCAGTGGGTTGCAAATTTATCGCAAATTTTTCGCACCATCACTATTGATATCGATGCTTTTGTAGTGAGTAGATATTCCTTGCTATAAAAAAAGCAACACTGCTCTAGTAATCCAACTAAACAAAAGATTTTCTATTTCTCTTCTCTTACAGACGCACAAGAAATTGGTGGTGGTCAGAGACTGGGTTTGCTCATGGTGAGTTGAGACCCTTTTAACGGAGGTTCTATGGTGGAACGTCACAAATCCTCCGCTGGGAGTAACTGAGTCTGATCTTATTCCCTTCAGCCTCACGGTTCTCTAGATGAGGATGATCCCAATATCCTGTTGGCCATCCAGCTTTCTCTGCAGGAGTCTGGGCTGACTGCAGGCGGTGCTGGCGTTGATGCTCAAGAGATCCTCGCAAACGAAGCATCTCTGGGGGCCATTGGAACATCCCTGCCCACACGTCTGGACCCGGTGCTGTGCGGGATAGACGTGCCCCGTGCTGCCCTGAGCAGCTCCGAGCTGTTAGAGGTGGGTGACAGCCTAAAGAAGCTCGGTAATATCAGTGGCCAGAATGTCCCTCCGCGTTATGACAATCTCAACAATCCTTCCTGTGAGTCCGCTGAGGGCCCCTTCCAAGCACCTTCGGGACATACGGAAACCTCTGATTTCAGTTCAGACAACGCCAACCTTCTAGGCAACATCATGGCTTGGTTTCATGACATGAATCCGCAGAATATCAGTTTGGTTCCTTCGGCTGGTGATTTCGGCATTCAGTCGGCAAGAATGACAACAGAGCCGACCGAGTGTGCCGTTCCACAGTGGACACCGGGGGGCGATAGAGAGGCAGAGCATGAGTTCGACTCCGCTATTGAGCATGAGCCCATCAGGCCGACACAGTTAGACCTGGTAGGTCTCGATATGTGTCCGGTGCCTCCTGCTTCGTCCATCGAGTTGGGCGAAACGCCGAGTGGTTTGAACCCGTGTCACTCCGATGCCCCAAAATGTGACTCAGACCCCAACCAGCCTAGCAGTAGCTCCTCTGAATGGGAGGGTCAAGAACATCATGTATGAAATACTGACATTACTTACTAGCTAAGGCACTTTTTTGATGAAGTAGCTGAACCCGAGGAACAAGATTAATCATGACAAGAAGCTTTGTATTGTCAGATATGTAGTTTGAGTACTCGCTCAGGCCTTTGTGCTTATGAGGCATGTGTTGTTTGCTCACTAAAAAACTCGTTCCGATCCTGGAGTGTTAAACACTTTTAAAAGAGTCAGCAAATGAACCAGAAAGCGCTATGAAGGCGCGAATCTACTGTATAGTACAGGATGGTATTCAGTGTGAGTTCGCCTGATTAAAAAGGTTGTAAAAGATACTGTAGGTGCCAAAAAACACTGGCTAGCACATGCCGAGTGGACAGTGTGCTGATCGTGCCTGCTGCTGAGGGCCTAGCCGCCCTATCGAGTACGCTATCCTTCCTTTAAACTAGACCTGTAGTATTAGAGAAGTGCACAACAGCATCACGCTCAGAAGAGCTGGGCTGATAATCACAGAAACTAAAAGAAGAGTAATTCTAGTTGCAGTCGACTTTTCTTTTTCTGGTCAAACGTAATCACTGTAATCCATCACCGGCTAATTAGAATGGAAAGTACCGGCGAGTTTAAACTCAGTTCAGAAGCGCCGCGCCGGATCTAGAAAACGCTTTGTCTTTGCAACTTCTCACAGTGCCTTTTCTGTGAAACTTCTCTTTATTTATAGCCGCTCTCTTGCACTCGAAGCCCAGAGTGGGGGAAGTTCCAATACATATCATACTTGTATTTTCAGGTGGTGGTTAGGCAAACTGAGCTCAATGTTTTTTAAAAGACATTTTTATACATGTTGGGTTGTCCTTTAGCATGCTTCTGGCCCCTTCTCCCGGGTTGTTTTTAAAGCAGTTATTTAAATGAACTTGGACACATTTACGGATTAAATTGATCTATATTTAATGAGATACTATTCATTGTGTGTTAAGATGTGATTTCCACATGGCCACATGTAAAAATTAAATGCTCAAATGTAAAAATCCGTAGATGTTTTCCTGGTGCATCTCTAATAGAAAATTATGATTTTTTTTTTGAATTTTGAATTTTGAAACCACATTTTCCCCTCAGAGTATCTAAGATCTCTAGATCTTTCGGTAGAGGAAAAGGCATTTCATTGTGATGGCCAGAAGCTGTTTTAGCTTCAGATTTACATTTCTACATATGGTGGAACTCACCCACAATTAAGTTTTTTTTTTTTACAATTAATTTAACTGTGGTATTTCTCTACAGTAAATTATGTAAATTTATTTTCTATTTATTTAAAATTGAATGTCCTTAAAATGAATGAAGATCAAGGTAAAGTTGGTGATGACAAAAAAAATTAATGAACGGCAATATATATTTTTATGTCTATATCAATCTGTAATAACACAGTACCAGTTTTTTTGCTTAAAACGTGTCTGCTGAAATAATTGTTCAAAGCCTTTTAACCGAATGAACAATGTTTTTGATTTGCTTCAATTTAATTGTGAACACCTGCCCAACTTTTCATCTGATGAAACCGCTAAATCACAGCAGCACTAAGTTTTAAGCATTTCAGAAAATTTGCACAAAATTAGCTCACATTTCAGCTATGGAATAACACGTTTTAGCTCAAAGGTTTGCTGTTATATTGGCGATTTTGAGTGAGCAGGCGCCTGATGTTTTACTGTGGGCTTGATGTCATTTGTGTGTTGATTCTGACCTAATGTCCGAATGCAGTATTGCACTGCATAAACTGAAAATGAAGGCAAACCTGTCCGTTAAGTGGTATTTTGGTATCATTCCATTCGTCAAAGTTTGGGGGAGTGCACACATGAATATTTTTCTGTTTGTATGTGTGATCGGAATGGGTTAAGCTCACTAAAACGCAGTATTTCTTCAAACTAATGTATGCCGCCAAAGGTGGAGGTGGAGCTAATGTCTGTTTAAATTAAGCATATGGTAGATCTGTCCAAACATGACAAAAAAAAATGACAGTGAGTGACAGAAGTTGTCCTGTATGTAACAGTATGCTGTGCATTAGGTAATCATAATAAAAATAGATCATATTTTCTTGAAAAAAGACCGTTAAAGTGTCAAGGCTATATTGTTTGGGGGATTGGGTGGCTATTGTTTGTTGGGGGGGAGAAAAGCACATTTTGTAACCATTACAGATTTTATATTGTTAAGCACCTAATCCTTGAAATGGTATTTGCACTTTCATAATCTTTACTTGATACATTCCCAATTTATATGGAAAATACAAATGTGTGATGTTTGGCCAATGAATTGGACCGATTTGAGTGTGAATCTTAATAAAGTTGCTAAGACAAGTTCAGTTGTAAAAGTGGTAGTATTCTTTGAACATAACATACAGTGAAAGCCCAGGTGCAATAATAATAATAATGACGTGTTGAATAAAAACTAGGCCTTTTTAAAGGGATAGTTCACCCAAAAATGAAAATGTGATGTTTATCTGTTTACCCCCAGGGCATCCAAGATGTAGGTGACTTTGTTTCTTCAGTAGAACACAAACGAAGATTTTTAACTCAAACCGTTGCAGTCTGTCAGTCTTATAATGGAGGTGAATGGGAATCACGACTTTGAGAGTCAAAAAAACATACACAAACAAAACCAAATCAAACCCTGCGGCTCGTGACGATACATTGATGTGTAAAGACACGAAAAGATCGGTCTGTGCAAGAAACTGAACAGTATTTATATAGTTTTTTAGCTCTGATGCACTGCAATGTCAGAACTATCCTGAGCGGTTGACTCTCAAAGCCGTGATTCCCATTCACTTCCATTATAAGACTGACAGACTGCAACGGTTTGAGTTAAAAATCTTCGTTTGTGTTCTACTGAAGAAACAAAGTCACCTACATCTTGGATGCCCTGGGGGTAAGCAGATAAACATCACATTTTCATTTTTGGGTGAACTATCCCTTTAAAGGCAAGGTGAGGCTACAAATATGATTTTCTTATTCTTCTAATTGAGATCAAGTTCAAGTGGAAATGTATTACAGTGTCATCTTGTCTTGAGCATTAGCCCCTCTAGTGGGTGCAAATAGAATGACACTTTCAGGCCAAAAATGTTCAATCCCTGCTTTCTTTGACTGTAAATTCTCATAAAGTGAACCTAGTAAAACAGCAGTTTTATGTAAAAAAAATTATATTGTTAATATAATATTTGGGGTCAGTTTATGTATTACTTTTATATCAGGCATATACAGAATGATTGTGGCCAGAAGAAAATGCATACATTGTTTCTATTTATTGACTTGGTTAGATGCCTAGGGGTCAAAAGTTAGGGGAATACCAGGAGGTCACAAGCACAGTGACTTTGCTGAATAAAATGTCAGATGAGAGGAAATTTCTATATTTGCAAACTGCTGTTTGTGAGGAAGGCTGTGTCATCTTGTGATATGAATGTCCGATTTAGGATCAAGAGGAATTTACTTTCCATTACTCACTGGCAATATTACAGTATTTGGATCTGTAAGCTACATTTAAACATGCATTGAAAGATATGATATATTATGCAGTAATAAACCAAGCATTGTTTTTTTTTAAATAAGAAAGAAAGAAAAGCATGCACACTTTAAGCGAAGCTTGAAAGATTTTAAATTATAAAACAATATTTGTGATGTGTTGAACTATTGCTAGAAAATTTGAAGAGAAATGAATTCAGACGTCCACTAAAATAATCAACATTTAAAACCTGACAACACTTAAAAGACTGACAACAGTTAGAACTAATCAAATGGCTCAGAAAAGTGTGTTATATGTAATGCAATGCTAAAATGTGTTATATGTAATGCAATTATATTCTGACATCGTTATAAGTGTTACTTAGGTGTCCAAAAACTTACGACTTTTTATTGTTGTTT
>NW_015505401.1:641018-653778 GCF_001515645.1 Sinocyclocheilus grahami | reverse complement strand
TGTGTGTGTATATATATATATATATATATATATATATATATATATATATATATATATATATATATACACACACACATATATAACATTAATAACCTTGTTCCCTTTACACACTTAAGTTTTATTAAAAATGTGATAAAATGTACTATTGGCTTATGATCTTGTTCTTCAAGATCTTCCAAATTAACTCCTAATATTTTCCATTTCTGCAATTTATGCTTAGTGAATGCTTTATCAAATTTACATTTTAATATATTACAAATTATTCATAAACTTAGACAAAGTTTATGATTTTATGTTTTTGTTTTGTAGGTGACAATGTGAAAGTGACAAAAACAGATGAAAGTACTTTCAAGCACTATAATAGATGTCATGCACCAGCGGTCCAGTAGAGAATGAGGGAAGGTTTCGCCTCTTTTCTTTGAATCGCTCTGGCATGAGGGCGGCTGTGTTACTGGCAAGCATTGTTGGCACTCTCCGTCCCAGACTCATGGAAGCAGTTCAAGACATAATTTAGAGGAGGAGGAAATCAAAGGTTCCTCAAGAGGCCATTAAAACATGTCAGCAGAACATCCTGCATTAGATTCCCACAGTCAAAACGAATTCAAGGTAAATCATGTAGTTTTGAAAGGCACATGAAATTGCTTCTATTGTATTTCTGTATTTATGGAGACGCATCCCTCATGTTTGCATGGGGCTATTTATAACTGTATGATTACAAAATAGTTTGACAGTCGTTTGTTTTGTTCTCTGGTGTAGCACAAAGACTTTTCACTGGAATTCAGCTGGAATTGATTTCAAAGGAAGGATTTTGCTTCACTTATGGAATTCTAGAAACAATAATTCTCCCATGAAAATCGCTTTGATTCTAGAACTGGGCTGAACTGTTGTCATTCATGCAACACTCATCCATCTATTTTTTCATTAAATGGTTTGCTTTTGGAATCATGTATTTGTTTACTTTCTAGTATTACTTCATTTTGAGACTATTATGATTCAAGAACATCTTTAAACTTCAAAATGAACTGAGAAGTATAGTGCTTGACCCTTACTAAGTGATCCATTCGTAATCGAGAATGAAGGTTTGCAGACCGTCTGAATGGCCACTGTAATATGAGAGATATGTCTGAGTCCTCCTCATGAAGTTTAAACTGATAGCCCTGACAAGGCACCTCGCTGGAGGATGTTATGGCTGTGAGGCATCGTTTGGTAATTGCACAACAGAAAAGCAGCCAGATAAATGAATAAAGGATGAATAAGAATGAATACTTGTCTGAGCGAATTCAGGAGATCCCAAAGATCTTATCTGGTTCATGATTACACATCCTTTGAGACTAATATTGAGTAAATATTCCATATTGTGTGTCAGGATAGATAAAGTTGTTGGCAAATGTAGTATTCCATTAAGTTTAATTTACAATGTATGCATTTATTTGCCGTTTGTTTTTGGGTTATTGTTGGTTATTTGGTTTTGTTTTATTTTATTTTGTTTTGCGTGATACCATTGACTACTTAAGGCTGTAACTAGCATACTTCTGTATTTCAGTTTTTCCATGATCTCTTTCATGGTATGGAAGCCCGTTTCCGCCACTCAATAAAAAATAAAAAAAGGTCAATGCAGTTTTAATCTCACAATTCTGACTTATTTTCCTTGCAATTGCGAGTTTACATCTTGCAATTCTGACTTTTTTTCTCAGAATTGAGTGATATAAACTCACAATTGCGAGAAAAAAACTCAGAAATAGTCAGAATCGTGAGAACTCGGCATTCTGACTTTTTTCTTGCAAATATGCATTTGTATCTCGCAATTTTGACTTTTTTTTCAGAATTGAGTGATATAACCTCGCAATTGCGAGAAAAAAAACAGTAGAAAAAAACTCAGAAATAAAGTCAGAATCATGAGATAACTCGCAATTCTGACTTTTTTTCCCAGAATTGAGTGATATAAACTCGCAATTGTGAGAAAAAAACTCAGAAATAAAGTCAGAATCATGAGATAACTCGCAATTCTGACTTTTTTTCCCAGAATTGAGTGATATAAACTCGCAATTGTGAGAAAAAAACTCAGAAATAGTCAGAATCGTGAGAACTCGCCATTCTGACTTTTTTCTTGCAAATATGCATTTGTATCTCGCAATTTTGACTTTTTTCTCATAATTGAGTGATATAAACTCGCAATTGTGAGAAAAAAACTCAGAAATAAAGTCAGAATCATGAGATAACTCGCAATTCTGACTTTTTTTCTTCCACATATGTGTTTGTATCTCACAATTTTGACTTTTTTTTTACAGAATTGAGTGATATAAACCCGCAATTGCGAGACAAAAACTCAGAAATAGCCAGAATCGTGAGATAACTCGCCATTCTGAATTTTTTCTTGCAAATATGCGTTTGTATCTCGCAATTTTGACTTTTTTTCTCATAATTGAGTGATATAAACTCGCAATTGCAAGAAAAAAAACAGTAGAAAAAAACTCTGAAATAAAGTCAGGATCGTGAGAACTCACAATTCTGACTTTTTTCTTGCAAATATGCATTCTGTGTCGCAATTTTGACTTTTTTTCTCAGAATTGAGTGATATAAACTCACAATTGCGAGAAAAAAACTCAGAAATAGTCAGAATCGTGAGAACTCGCCATTCTGACTTTTTTCTTGCAAATATGCGTTTGTATCTCGCAATTTTGACTTTTTTTTCAGAATTGAGTGATATAACCTCGCAATTGCGAGAAAAAAAACAGTAGAAAAAAACTCAGAAATAAAGTCAGGATCGTGAGATGAAAACTCTCCATTCTGAATTTTTTTTGCAAATATGCGTTTGTATCTCGCAATTTTGACTTTTTTTTCAGAATTGAGTGATATAACCTCGCAATTGCGAGAAAAAAAACAGTAGAAAAAAACTCAGAAATAAAGTCAGGATCGTGAGATGACAACTCTCCATTCTGACTTTTTTCTTGCAAATATGCATTTGTATCTCGCAATTTTGACTTTTTTCTCATAATTGAGTGATATAAACTCGCAATTGCGAGAAAAAAACTCAGAAATAAAGTCAGAATCATGAGATAACTCGCAATTCTGACTTTTTTTCTTCCACATATATTTGTATCTCACAATTTTGACTTTTTTTTTACAGAATTGAGTGTTATAAACTCGCAATTGCGAGACAAAAACTCAGAAATAGCCAGAATCGTGAGATAACTCGCCATTCTGAATTTTTTCTTGCAAATATGCGTTTGTATCTCGCAATTTTGACTTTTTTTCTCATAATTGAGTGATATAAACTCGCAATTGCAAGAAAAAAACAGTAGAAAAAAACTCAGAAATAGCCAGAATCGTGAGATAACTCACAATTCTGACTTTTTTCTTGCAAATATGCATTCTATGTCGAAATTTTGACTTTTTTTCTCAGAATTGTCAGATATAAACTAGCAGTTGCGAGTTATAAAGTCCAATTCTGAGGGGGAAAAAGACTCATGTGTTCTCAGAATTGCGAGTTTATATCTTGCAGTTCTGAGAACAAAAGTCACAATTATTAGATTGTGAACTCGCAATTCTGAATGTTTTTCTTGCAATTGCAAGTTTACAACGCAATACTGACTTTACAACTCGCAACTGCAAGTTTTTATCATGTAATTCTGAAAAAAAAAAAAAGTCAGAACTTCGATTCTAGAACTTGGTTGCTGGACTTCATTTCTCAGAACTTTATAACTTGCAATTGTGAGTTTATATCTCACAATTCTGAGATAAAGTCAGTGAATTTTTTTTATTCAGTAGCGAAAGCAGGCTTCCATATCATTACGTCTGAAGCTTTAAGGTTTGAAAAGGATTCAAAAACACTATAAAAATGGTCCATGTGACTAGGCCTTCTGAAGTCATCTGATAGCAGAGCTGGACTAGAAGAATTGTACAAAATGTAGTCCATTACTGACTCCAAATTACGTGACAGAAATAGTACTTAATAACATAATCTATTGCATTGCATTTGAAGTAATATGTGACCCTGGACCACAAAACCAGTCTTAAGTCGCTGGAGTATATTTGTAGTAAAGATCATATTCCATGAAGATATTTAGTAAATTTCCTACTGTAAATATATTAAAACTTAATTTTTGATTCGTAATATGCATTGCTAAGAGCTTCATTTGGACAACTTTAAAGGTGATTTTCTCAATTTTCTTTGCACCCTCAGATTCCAGATTTACAAATACTTGTATCTCAGCCAAATATTGTCCTGAATATTGTACCTGAATATTGTACAAACCGTACATCAATGGAAAGCTTATTTATTCAGCTTTCAGATGATGTATAAATCTAAATTTCGAAAAAGTTACCCTTATGACTGGTTTTGTGGTCCATGGTCACATATAATTAGACTACTTTATGATTACTTTTGAACCATGAATAGGTGTTACTTAATTATTAACTTATTACCTTAAAATCTCAGGT
Source organism: Sinocyclocheilus grahami (assembly GCF_001515645.1). Classification (NCBI taxonomy): domain Eukaryota; kingdom Metazoa; phylum Chordata; class Actinopteri; order Cypriniformes; family Cyprinidae; genus Sinocyclocheilus; species Sinocyclocheilus grahami. The sequence goes on along the minus strand of NW_015505401.1, from coordinate 649,338 downwards.
TTTTTTCCCCCAAGTAAATTCATAGGTGAAAGGTTTGGCTGACAAAAAAAACTGGGTACCCTGTATTACATGTAAATATAAGAAATATTGTGAATTTGTGCAGTTTAATGTGTTTGAAAGATAAAAGCCATAATAATGACATAATAATGATTAAGTAACTATTTAATGAAATAATTAGTAAATGATAAATAAAAATTAATGTGTTTATCAGTAGTATTGCAATGTTGAGAAAACACTTCTTAAAATTGAGATGAAAGTTTGGAACAACACGATAGTGGGATTTTCAATTTTGTGTGAACTATTTTCAGACGTAATGGATTAGAAACTGAAAACAACTTGTGAAAATATATAATGGGTTTTTGTTGTGTCCCTTTAGGCAGTCATTTCCATAGATTACCACTACCAGCCTCTGGTAAAATTCAATCTCCATAGAGGATAGAAATATCCACAGAGACAGGGTTCAGAATGTCAGTGAAATCAGCCTCAACAACTGCCTGGGAACAGGTGGTTTACATCGCATGTTATAAGGTCTCAGTAGTTGCTCTTTTGGAATTGTAGAAAAAAATGACAAGAAGGACTAATCTAGGCTGAAACATTGTGATAAATTCATTGCACATTTCTTTCAAAAGTCCATTGATATCCAGGGACTTGTTTGTTTTCTTCAAAGACAGTACCGACGCCATTAAGGCAAGTGACTAAATGTTTGTATAATTAATCCCAGTCTTGAGAACAAGACTTGTGCTGTTATCATAAATAAAATGATTTATGTAATGCGTTTAAAAAGGCAGATTTGTTCATGAGAAACATAATTCTTGCTCCACTTCTATCGCAATCACCAAGTTATGTGAAAAAGAAGTGGTCAGACTTCTGCCGTCATTACACTCAATGGATGATTTATGGATACTCCTTTGAATGCCATTTTGGTTACCTGATTCTTAAATTTCACTGGGTACCCAAAATAAGTGGCACAGTTGGTGGGAAGAAAAAGCTAAATTGTTGTAGACATCAACTGAGAGGACCAGAGGCAATGCCAAGCCCCTGGAGATCGAGCTCAAGAAGACGTTGTCCTGAATCATGGTTAGTGTTGGATTACTGGTCATAGTGACAACACGATTACCACACAATGAATGTGCCTGGGCAAAGAAACTCAATATCTAATACCTGCCAGGCTTTGTTACATTGAGAAACCTGCAGCAAAGCACACACAAATTCATATGAGCCTGATTCATCCACTGAGGAAAATGGAACCCAACTAAAGTAAAACTCTGGGATAAACATGCATGCTTTTTAAAGAGTATAGTTAGTGGATCTATTTATGAATGTTATGCAATTACACATTCATAAGAAATGTGTAATAACAGTAACACTTTATTTTAACGACCGATTCTCACTTTTAACTAGCGTGCATATTACTAACATATTGGTTGTTTATTAGTACTTATAAAGCACACATAAATGCCTTATTCTGCATGACCATATTTTAGATGCTTAATGCTACCCCATACCTAAACAACTACTTTACTAGCTATTAATAAGCTGAGGAAAAAGTCATGGTTAACTTAATAGTTAGTTAATAGTGAGAGTTGAACCCTAAAATAAAGTGTCATCATAAGATATTCACCAGAAAAAAAAAAATATATATATATTCATATATTCTATTGAAAGCACTTGTTTTTAGCAATAGAAATGAAAAAGTAAAAATGTTCCAGATAATATTTTTAATAATTTCTTACAAGGGCAGTATAAAGACTATTTAATTTCAGAAACAATTAATTTTGTTGTCTTTTTAATGTAACATTTTACAATAACAACCTCCTTGTACGTTTTTATCATTTTATATATATATTTTTTTCGATAGAATGTACTGTATACACTGCTGTCCAAAAATGTAGGGAGATTTTGGGAAGATTTTACCAGATTTGTAAAGAAGTCTCTTATGCACACCAAGACTGCATTTATTTGAACAAAAATACAGTACAAACAGTAATATTGTGAACTATTATTGCAATTTAAAATAACCATTTTAATATAGATTTTAAAATGTATTTTATAACTTTTAGCACCCATGTCATATGCTCCTTAAGAAATCTTTTTAAATATGCTGATCTGGTGCTCAAGTTGCTACTACTACTATTATTATTATTATTATTATAATTATTATTATGATTGAGAACAGTTGTGCTGCTTAAAATAGTGGTGCACACCATGACAGAATTGATTTCAAATAGGAAACTTTTGTAACATTATAAAAGGTTGTACTATCTTTTTTTTTTTTTTTTTTTTTTTTTTTTTTATCAATTTAATGCATCCATGGTGAATAAAAGTACTAATTTAATACATTTTATTTTAGGAAGTGAAAGACGATTTAGGAAGGGGCTATCATCATCCTTGGCATCAAAAAGTTTAAAAATCACTGATTGAATCAACAGAGAACACATCAACATCTGAATGACAGTATATGCTTTTAATTAATATATGTGCCAAACGAATAGTTGTTTGGAGAGCTTTGACCTTTTGAAGAAATATCACTGTAAAGACATCTGAAATGACTGATGTCTATAGCGTCTATAGCTGAAAAACTATAATGCTTTTCAAAGGGCAGTGTGTAATAACTGATTTATGTCTTCTGGACTCCTGTGAAGGTACCAAGAGATCATTCTCTGCAGGGAAAAACTAAATCCTGTATGGAAACTACCTGGATCATACCTTCTGCTCTCTAACACCAGCCATATGGGGAAATGGCAAGCACATGTGGTTTTGATAGGGACGCAGTGTTAGTCCTGCTATATGCATTCTCTGAGCGGTTACCACAGAGCAGGATTGTTACATGGGCAAAACCAGCCCAATCTCACAGCGACCACATGCAGAGAGGATTGAAAAATCAACACACATGTTTGGAGTAATACGAAGGAGATCTCCATGTTTTAAGTTGAGGCCCCATGCTTCTGTGACTCACTGAGAATTTAGTTTCATGGTGGAAGCGCTGTTGATCTGATCATGGGGTCCATCACTGAAAGCTTGATAATTTGATGGAGGAGAACTAAATTGACAGATGTTTAAAATTTGTTGGAACTACTTAAGGTTTCTGCTTTCCCTTTCAAAGTATAGTACACATTTACCACATTGATGCACCAGTCTGGTTCCAGGTTTTAATGGAATAAATGAAAATTCGGTTATCATTTACTCACTCTCATGTCATTCCAAACCTGTATGACTTACATTCTTTGGAAGGATATTTTGAAAAGAATGCTGCATGACACTTAATTTTACAGTGTCTTTCCCTCTCAGAATAAAACGTACAAATGTTGTCACTGTGGAATTGCCCAGTGACAGCTTTTGTAATTTTTTTCCCGAGAGTGTTTTTACACGTTGATTACTATAGTAATAACAGTACATTATGCACAATTACAAGCAACTAACCCCAGCCAAACTCTAATCTTAACCCCAACCCTATGTACATGTTGTTAATTAATATTACTCAGTACTTGTGTGTATAATCGTATAATTGCACTGTAATAAGGCCACCTTGTTTGTGTGTGTGTGTGTGTGTGTGTGTGTGTGCATGCAATGAAAGTTAATGTGGTCCATAATATCTTCTTTTGTGTTTCTGTAGAAAGAAAATCATACCAAAATTCAAATAGTTAATTATTAATTGAGACACATATAAACATTTAAACATAAACAAAAACAACCTGTGAAATTCTTTATGCTTAAGTTATTCGTTGTGCTTTAGTGTGTTTCGCAAAGAGCAGATTCACAATGATACTTAGTTTAAATTGTATGCAATTTAGGTTAAATTGGCTTGCTAATTTTGTCACCTTGAAATTATGGTTCTAGCTGACATTTTTGTCAAAATTGAGTTATTCACATTCTGTGACAAGTTATTTACATTATATGAAGATTTGGGGCTGTTTATTTAGAAATCAAAAAGGTTCTATCTACAATGTCGAATTCTAACTTTGTTCTATTTGGGAGCCAATCAGCACTTTCGAATGCAGACAAAAGGACCAATCAGGATCTGCTTTCTTTGTCATGTCACCAGACTGCTCTGTGACAGCAGGAAAGATTAAATGTGAAACGTTTTGAATATAAAATATTTTTTAATTAAGTGTAGTAAGTGAACATTTTTTTAAATGTTTATTAAACTTTGTGAAACAACCTTACCTTATAATTCCAAAAAAGTGGAAAGTGATTTTTTTTTAAATTTATTTTTGTGTTTTTTAGAATTAGAAGGTTATATCTGCGTTTGACGTGTTCCAAAAATCTCCGTTTACAAATTTGAGAGGATTTTGACATTATACATTTAGAATACATTTAGGGTCTCTGTCATTTTTATGTATGAAAGAGATAATTTTTGCCAGATTGAATGCAAAAACTTTGAAGCTCAATAGCTCAAAACAAAAATGCAGATATAATTCCAAGGTGGCGGTTTGTGTCATTTTGTGCAGGTGTGGGTTGTATTAATATGTTTATTTTGGGTGTATATCTGTTTATTCCCATATGTATAGGATGTGTTTGAGTGAGTTCCTTGCTAGGAAAGCACCTCAGTTTACCAGTGTTTATTCACTGTTCAGCTTCAGCTCACACAATTCAAGCAGATAAATCCCCAACATTATTGACTGATTCAATTATTTCAAACAATCAAATAGTTTTTTTGTCTTCTTCAAAAAACATTGTTAGTATATTTATATTTTGCAATATTATTTTTCATGGTGGATGACTGGGTGTGTGTGCGTTGTTTAGCTGGGGAAGAGATGGCAGCAAGACGCACTATGGGAAGAAGGCAGGCTGATGGAGGCAGTGTTATGCTCTGGATAACCTTGGCTCCTGGCATTCATGTGGATGTTACTTTAACTCATAGCACCTACCTAAAGATTGTTGCGGTACACTTTTTCATCGTGTTCCCTGATGGCAGTGGCCTCTTTCAGCAAGATAATGCATTCTGCCACACTGAACAAAATTGTTAAGGAATGGTTTGAGGAACATGACAAATAGTTCTCCTTGATCTATAAGTTCCCCACATCTCAAACTGATTGAGCAAATCTGATCCACGAGGCCCCACCTCACAAGAACTGCTCAACAGGATCTGCTGCTAATATCTTGGTGCCAGATAACACCGAACACCTTCAGAGGTCTTGTGGAGTCAATTCATCAGAGCTGTTTTGGCAATATTAGGCAGGTAGTTTTATAGTTGTGGCTGATCGGTGTATAAGCATTTTAGATTAGATATCCACATGAAATGTGCATTCACACAAACACAAAAAAGATGATGATTTCTGGGAGTTTTCGAGGAAAGTAAAGCGTTTAGTTAGACTCATCAGTCACTGGTCTAATTCTGGGACTTTCTCACAGCTGCAGCACCTGACGTCGTGGTCATCATCTCATTCAGGCCAACAGCAGCTTCCAGTTTCCGTTAAGCGGTTCAATGAGTTTCTCTAGAGAGGGAGCTCTGCACACACTTGCTGAATAAATGAATTCAAATGGGCTCTTCTGTCCTATCTTCGACCTTCGGTCAGCTGTCAGCTTTCAGAGACACTCCACATGGATTATGAGATGGGCGGATCATTGGACACAGGAAGCATTTTACACAGGTCAGGCTGAGAATGATGACGAGAAAAAATATATAATCTCTCCAGTCTTAGTTTTAGCACAAAAGTCACCTCAATTTCTAAAAGCTGCCTAATGACAGTTGGACTTAAACCCTCAGAATACAAAAGCCTTGTTCTTTGTGACTAAAAGTGAACATAACTTGCTTCAGCTCAGAGTTTTATATGGCGTTAAAACAAAAGTGTCATTATAAGACTGTTATAAAAGTATTATTACAGTGTTATTATCTCACCTAATTATGTAATTGATGCATTTATCCAAAAAGACCACCCAAGTGATGAATATCTGAAGCAGTTTTTCATAAGAGCCAACAATAATCACTGTACTGTAATAAATCATTGACGTGATTCATTATAAGTCTGTGAAACGGATGTGGGAAACAGTCCTATCAGACAGAACTATGAGTTTTTTTAATCTCTTGGAAATTTCTTTTCAATTTCACCCAGAAGATGGTTAGCTAGAATATGTTCAATAACTTGTTCACAGATGTTGATTTCAGAATAGATCATATTTCATATTTACGTGTCTGATGGGACAAAGTTGGTCTTCCGATAGCAGATTGTTCAGTATGGCCTGTGAGAACATCTTTTTACTCATGTTGAGACTAAAATAGTTCTCTGGTCTTTGTTGTACACCACAACGAGTAACTTTAATTCATTGAAGTCTTTGAGTGCAGGTTTAGTGAGGTTTCTCATGTTCGGGCTTCTGTGGCTAAAGTGGAAATACTGACATCTTAGTGAATGTCTGGAAATGAGAAAGAAGATGCTTAGAAAAGATCAGGAATAAACTCAGTTTTGTACTTTAAATATTAATTGCATTTAAGCTAAAAGATAAAGGTCTTATGTGTCATTATTTCTGTTTAATAGGTTTAATAGAGCTGGAAGTACTGAAGTACCAGCAGTTAAGAATCACTGATGTAGGTCCTTCCTAATGTGAACAAAAGCCCCATGGTGTCAGAAACCACTGTCATTGCCTTTGTCATTTTATGACAATGGAGTGTAAATCTGTGTGGTTGTAAATGTGTGGTTCAACAAAGGACAGGCAGGAAACATTCTTATTATTTTGTTTTGTCCTGGTGATCAAAGCAGCTGGAGAACCATTTGGTAAGAACAAATGAAACTGGTCAGCTGCTGCTCTCCCATGTCTTCAACAGAACCTCACTGTTTGCATGGGAATCAAATCAAACACTGAGCAGTCATTGTCATTTGTTATGAGCTATAACCATACACTGTAATCAATATAATCTAAACAATATAATCTAAACATCTAATATTTAGTTTCTTTGATCTCAAATAGTAGACCATGAATGTGAAAAAAAATTAACGAACAGTGATTGTTGTCATGTGACAGATGGAGACTGGAATGAAAGACTATGTTCACATTCCTTGATACTATATTAAATACTGCTTGAATAGCATTTCATATTGGTTTCAAAAATGTATTTTGCTAAATGTTTATAGTTAATAAGCAGAGGATGCACTGTTTGAGTGTGATGGCAGGTACAGATGTTAAAGAGTTAACCGCTTCTAAAGACTTTAAATATAATGCACAAATGTTTTTAATTAAATTTATGATTTTTTCTTTTTTTTTTTTAGCAGCAGCTGTCCTACAGGAAGAATATAAAAATTAAATGATGACAGAATTTTTATTCATTTTAGCATTTTAAGGTTTAGGCTTTGCAAAGTGATGGTGGAATCCTTCTAAATCAGTTAAACGCAACATAAGAATTCAGACAGAACTGAAGTAACCGTTATAGTGTCAGGAAATGGACGGAGGACTCAAATGCAGTTCAAACAAAAATAGACTTTATTCTGAACACCAAGCCAGCAAAGGCGTGAAACACCACATTTAGGGGAATACAGTGGTGTGGCGCTCCCTGCGCACACATTCACCAAGACAGGGGGCTGAGAGGAATACCGGAAAACGTCCAGAATCGTACTCCCAACCCTGTCCACTGTCCACAGCCGCGATACTAATTCCTCGCCTGAGGATCCTGGAAACAGTGCAGAGAGTGTAGAGGAGAGTGAAAACTCAAAAGCGCACCCATACGGCACATAAGGACATAAGACATACCCACGCCGAAAAAAAGACAAAGACAGGAATATATAGGAAGTGGGAATGAGTACCAGGTGCTAATAGAGCGCGCCGCCCGCGAGTGAGTGTCTGAAACTGACAGGACCAAACAACCACCACGTGCAAATGACAACGACAGCGCACAGGTGAGAGGCAGAAAGGAGTCGGAGAAGGTACCGGTACTGACAGAATTCCCCCCCTCAGGGATGCCTCCTGGCATTTCCGGAAGACTCACCATGACCCCGACGGAATTGGTCTATGAGAGTGCGGTCCAGTATGTCACGAGCCGGAATCCAACATCTCTCCTCCGGACCATAACCCTCCCAGTCTACCAGATAGTGGTGACCCTTACCCCTCCGCCTCACATCGAGGAGCCGTCGTACTGTGTAGGCAGGCGACCCCTCGATGAGTCTAGCAGGCGGAGGGGCCGAGGTCTGGGGTTGGAAGGGGGAGCGAATGACGGGCTTGATTCTGGATACATGAAACACGGGGTGAACTCTCTTAAGCATGTAGAGTAACTTGAGTCGAACGGTCACCGGGTTAAGCACCTTAGTCACGATGGACGGTCCAATGAATTTAGGTCCCAGTTTACGTGCGGGCAGTTTAAGAGGAATGTTCAGGGTAGACAACCAGACCTTCT
>NW_015505401.1:637841-640955 GCF_001515645.1 Sinocyclocheilus grahami | reverse complement strand
AAGTCTTGATTGGCCCGCTCGGACTGACCATTAGTCTGCGGATGGTAACCAGAGGATAAGCTTACTGTCGCCCCCAGTTGCCGACAGAATTATGTCCAAAACTTGGATACAAACTGGGGACCCCTGTCAGAGACCACGTCCACCGGGAGGCCATGAATGCGGAAGACGTGTTCTAAGACAATGGCCGCTGTTTCCCTCGCTGAAGGTAATTTGGGGAGGGGAATGAAATGAACGGCCTCGAAGGGATAGGCAGCGGTTGGAGAAGCCCTACTAGGGGACGATTAGAGTCCTTACTCACCGCGCACACCGGACAGGCCAATACGAACTCGCGAGCGTCCCGTGCTACCGACAGCCACCAAAACCGTTGCTTAATCAGCGAAATAGTGCAAGCAGCTCCCGGGTGGCAAGCTAGTCCAGAAGAATGGCCCCACTGAAGGATGCTGGTTCGAACCGACCTGGGCACAAACAACAGACCCTCTGGGCATCCGGTGGGGATGGTGATGCCGTCTAGCGCCTCGCGGACTCTGGATTCCACCTCCCAGATGACCGCCGCAACCACTCGGCTGGGTGGAACGATAGGTGCCGGAGAGGTGGACTCAGAGTCAGCTTCAAAAAGCCACGAGAGCGCGTTGGGTTTACCGTTCTTACTCCCTGGGCGATAGGAGATGCTAAAGTTAAAACGCCCGAAGAATAGAGCCCAGCGGGCCTGTCGAGAATTTAGTCTTTTGGCGGAACGGATGTACTCAAGATTCTTATGGTCGGTCCAAACCAAAAAAGGAACCCCCGCACCCTCCAGCCAGTGATGCCACTCCTCCAACGCCAACTTAATGGCCAGTAACTCCTTATTCCTGATATCGTAGTTCCGTTCCGAGGGGGTAAGACGATGAGAGAAAAAGGCGCAAGGGTGTATTTTGTCGTCAGCGGGTGATCTCTGGGACAAAATAGCCCCCACTCCCACCTCTGATGCATCCACCTCCACTACGAATTGGCGAGACGGGTCCGGATTCCTAAGGATAGGGGCTGATACAAAGCGGCCCTTTAATTTCTCAAAGGCCTCCTGAGCTGGTTCAGACCAATTGAAACACCTTAGCGTGGAGGTGAGATTAGTCAGGGGTAGGGCGATTTGGCTAAACCCTCGAATGAACCGCCTGTAGAAATTGGCAAACCCCAGAAACCGCTGAACCACTTTACGATTCTCCGGGGTGGGCCAATTAGCAACTGCTTCTACCTTGACAGGGTCCATTCGAATGCCCTCGGGCGACAAAATAAACCCCAGGAACGGAACTGACCGTGTGTGGAACTCGCACTTCTCCATCTTGGCGAATAAACGATTCTCTAGAAGCTGCTGTAACACTCGCCTGACGTGCTGAACATTATCAAGCTCGTTCTGGGAGAAGATCAGGATGTCATCGAGGTATACAAACACAAACCGGTTGACCATGTCTCTGAGCACGTCATTGATGAGCGCCTGGAAGACCGCAGGGGAATTAGAAAGTCCAAAAGGCATGACCAGATATTCAAAGTGACCTGTAGGGGTGTTAAAGGCGGCCTTCCATTCGTCCCCCTTCCTAATCCGAACTAGGTGATAAGTGCTGCGTAGGTCTAACTTCGTAAAGATGGTTGCCCCCTGTAAGAGTTCGAAGGCCGAAGACATCAGTGGCAAGGGATGACTATTCTTGACTGTGATGTCATTCAGCCCCCGATAATCAATACAGGGCCGGAGCGACCCATCCTTCTCCACGAAGAAAACCCCTGCCCCAGCCATTCGTCCCCCTTCCTAATCCGAACTAGGTGATAAGCGCTGCGTAGGTCTAACTTCGTAAAGATGGTTGCCCCCTGTAAGAGTTCGAAGGCCGAAGACATCAGCGGCAAGGGATGACTATTCTTGACCGTGATGTCATTCAGCCCCCGATAATCAATACAGGGCCGGAGCGACCCATCCTTCTTCTCCACGAAGAAAAACCCCGCCCCAGCTGGAGAGGAAGAAGGACGTATGATACCGGCTAATAGGGAATCATTAATATATTTCTCCATGGCCTCCCTCTCAGGACCGGAGAGCGAATAAAGACGCCCCTTAGGTGGAGAAGTGCCAGGTAATAAGTCTATTGCACAGTCGTACGGGTGATGCGGAGGAAGAGATGAAGCTCCGGACCTACTGAATACCGCCCTCATGTCATGGTAGGCCTCCGGAACATCTGCCAGGTTCACCGGCTCCTCCTGTAACACAGAGTCAGACATTACAAGGGGTGAAGCAGACACCAAACATTGAGACAGACAAAATGGGCTCCACTCTACCACCCTATGGTGAGCCCAATCAATAAGAGGGTTGTGTTTAGTAAGCCAGGTGTGCCCCAGAACTATTGGAGCGGAGGGAGAGTGAACAAGGAGAAACCGAATCTCCTCAGTGTGATTGCCAGACGTGGTCAAGTGAACGACTCCAGTGACAGATGTGATCCTGGTGAGCAGAGTTCCACACAGTGTACTGGCGGAGATAGCTTCGGCTAAGGGAAAAACTGGAACCCTCCAGCTCCTGGCCAAATCGATATCCATAAAGTCCCCCTCCGCTCCAGAGTCAATAAGAGCTCAAACGGGGTGGTTAACCCCCCCCCCCCGACTGAAGAATGGCCTGGAAAGTAGTGCGGCTGCCAGAGGGCAGCAGAACCGTGGTCACGCTTACCCTGCGCTACCATTCTCCAGAGGGGGATTGCTTCCTGTGAGGGCAGACTGTGATGGCATGCCCTGCCCCCCCACAGTAGAGACACAACCCGTTGGCAATCCGATGGCAGCGTTCCCGGGCTGTGAGGTGAGCGCGGCCGATCTGCATCGGCTCCTCCTCAGAGAGCCCGAGTAGGGGCGGTGTGATGCTCCTAGCGCCAGGTGAACGAACCGAGCTCTCGTGCCCGGTCTCCATGCGGTGGTGTTGAGCTCTAAGTGCCTGGCGGAAATCGACCCGAGTGGCAAGTTCAACCAGCCCATCGAGTGTGGTGGGGAGCTCCAGGGAGTATATCTCATCCTTAATCCCCTCCGCCAGTCCGTGGAGGAAATGGTCCCACAATGCCTTGTCGTTCCAGCCGCTAGATGAGGCGAGTGTGCGGAACTCGATGGCATAATCCG
>NW_015505401.1:595154-637454 GCF_001515645.1 Sinocyclocheilus grahami | reverse complement strand
AGTCCGTGGAGGAAGTGTTCCCACAATGCCTTGTCGTTCCAGCCACTAGATGAGGCGAGTGTGCGGAACTCGATGGCATAATCCGATACTGGCCTGGTTCCTTGACGCAGCAGAGAGAGTGCTCGTGCCGCTTCGTTACCCAAAGCCGACCGGTCAAAGACCTTCCGTAGCTCCTGGGAAAAACTAGTGTAGGAACTGCAGCATTCGCTCCCATTGTCCCACATAGCTGTTCCCCATTCTCTAGCCATCCCAGCCAGATGCATTATCACAAAGGCGACCCTGGAACTCTCAGTGGGGAAGCAGGAAGGCTGTAGTGAAAAGGTCAGGGAGCATTGTGATAAGAAGGAACGGCATGAAGTGGGCTCACCCACGTACGGAGCCGGAGGATTAAGGCGGGGCTCGGCGCGGCGTGACGCGGGAGCCTCTTCCTCCACCAACGCAGCAGCCGTGTGACCCACCTGCAGGCCGACCTGAACCTGATCGAGGCGCTGGGAGATTGCAGCAATCTGTTGTGACATGTTAGTCATGGCCTGATGAGATGCAGTTATCTCCTCCTGTTGACGTCCCAGGAGGATGCCTTGCTGAACGAGTGCTCGGCGGACCTCCGTATCTTCAGCTGAGTCCATAACTGGTGGGTATGTTCTGTCAGGAAATGGACAGAGGACTCAAATGCAGTTCAAACAAAAATAGACTTTATTCCGAACACCAAGCCAGTAAAGGTGTGAAACACCACAGTTAGGGGAATGCAGTAGTGTGGCGCTCCCTGCGCACACATTCACCAAGACAGGGGGCTGAGAGGAATACCGGAAAACGTCCAGAATCGTACTCCCAACCCAGCCTCACTGTCCACAGCCGCGATACTAATTCCTCGCCTGAGGATACTGGAAACAGTGCAGAGAGTGTAGAGGAGAGTGAAAACTCAAAAGCGCACCCATACGGCACATAAGGACATAAGACATACCTACGCCGAAAAAAAGACAAAGACAGGAATATATAGGAAGTGGGAATGAGTACCAGGTGCGGGCTAATAGAGCGCACCTACCCGCGAGTGAGCGCTGATTGCGCCACCATGTGTGTCTGAAACTGACAGGACCAAAAAAAACACCACGTGCAAATGACAACGACAGCGCACAGGTGAGAGGCAGAAAGGAGTCGGAGAAGGTACCGGTACTGACAAATAGTGTCAAATTAGGTAAATTCAATGCGGTGTGAACAGTATGTTTATCTAATTTATCTAAATTACATCAAATCAACCCTATTAATTTAATATTTTACAAACCTAAAAGGATTCGTAAACATTTTTACATCTTTAAAGTTGTTTATATGTAAAAGGCTTACACTTTAATTAGTCAATGTTAATAATGTCTATCCAAATGTAAATTTGTGTGCTAAAACCACAATACACGTAATGAGATTATGTGCAATGATGTGAATGAAAAATAATTCACACCCCCAAAAAAATGCTATTAACTGTATCATACTAAATAGACAAACTTTGACCCATTAGTCAAAATAATGTATTTGAATTATTTTCATTTGGGGACTTTTCTAAAGAAATACATGTATATGAAATTTACATATAATTCTTCTTCTTCTTTTTTTGTTTTTACATTTTTAATCAACTAAAAACTCTAAAATGTATTTTGAAAGCATTATGAACATTCACTTATATGTAGTCTAATGGCAGGTCCAGAGAGTGATGGTAAACTGACATTGAATTATGTCTGACAGAACAATGGGGCCTTGTCAAAAACTTTCTTTCGAAAGTCGGTTCTCATGTTGAGTTTTAAAGTGCTTGATTGCCCATCTGTAACTTTCTTATGGCATCTGTTTTCTTTTTGTTTCTTCCTTGAGCGGTTGAGAAGTGACCTCCCCTGTGGTGCTTGGCTGTCATCTTCTCCTTCACGGGATGGATGAGCACTCCCTCTTTGTTTCTGTTCCATCAAGGAGAGATGATCAGAGACAGGAGTGAGGAAATCTAGGAAATTTGAAAGGAGACAGGAAGTGGGAATGTTGTATTTTATGACCAAGCATTGGTGAGTTCTGCACATTAGCAATTGTCTCTCGCCTCCTCAGACACATTTATCTTTATGATAACACAATTCACCTAACCAACTGTAGCCACCTGATTCATGCTTCGTGATGCATCTGATTGCTTAAACAGAAGGAGACAACCACACATCTCTCACGCTCATAACTCATAACTAATTCAGGTTTGGACAGGGCATTGAGTATTGTGGAAACACTGGTAAGAGGGTTGAACTGGAGGTTAAACTGGAGGTTGACCTAATTTCCGAATAACTGTGCAACCTCAGACGTGCTTTATTTCCAAGACAAGATTTGGGTGGTCTCAGACTAAACGATGAGAAAGCAGAGAATTTGCAGTGTCATTGGCCTCTGTAATGATGATCCACTGAACAAGAATTTGTAGATGAATCCAAGTGCAGATTTATTATAGAGTGAAATCCCAAAATCCAAACAAAACAAATTATACTTACTAACAATAAGGGTCACAAGACATAAACCAACCAATGAGAAACAAGACATGACTTGGACAACCAATCAGAACATGACACAATGAACAAAGGAACCAATAACTAAATAAAAGACATGAAAACATGAACATGAAACAAACCCCAAAACCAGGCGTGACATATCCCCCCCTCTAAGGGCGGCTCCAGATGCCCAAACAAACCCCAAAACCAAACAAGTCCTATGGTGGTGAAGCTGAGGCGAAACAGGGGGATGGTTGGAGGGCCAGGCCTGTGAAGAGGAACAGGACCTGGATCATGGCATGGATCATGGAACAGTGGTGGACCTGGACCCTGGGGCAAGGGCAGGTATAAACCATGGAGCAGAGGTGGGCCTGGACAGTGAAGCACAGGAGGACCTGGGCCGTGGAGTAGTGGCAGGCAGTGAAATAATGGGGGTCCTGGGCTATGGAGCAAAGGCAGACTGTGGATCAATGGAGGACCTGGGCCATGGATCAGATCCAGAGGAGCATGGAGCCATGGTGGTGCCGGCAGATCAGGAAGGCAGGGGGAGCCAGAGACATGGATAGACCACTTGACTGTGACCGAGCAGGCAGAGAGTTCTTGAATGGCGTCCTTGGCCGTGACAGGACAGTCTGTGAGTTTGTAAATGGCCTCCATATGTCTGTGACAAGGCAGACAGTGAGTTTATGAACAGCCTCCATGGCCGTGACAGGACAGACCGTGAGTTCATGAGTGGGCGCCACCGCCTTGGGAGGTTCTGCAGCAGAAGCCGCCACCTCTGGAGGTTCTGCAGTGGACGCTGCCACCTCTCACCATACTCGCTGGGCTTGAGTGTGTTGAGGCTGTGAGACTTGAAAATGTAGAGGCCACTAGGATGCCAGCCACTCGCACTGACATCAGTGGTGGGTCCATCACACTGGCAGTCTATTGACATCCATCTATTATGGCTCTGTTTTACCATCTGACTGAATAAGTTCAAAACCTCTGAAGAACAAATTGGCCAAGGAAAGTTAGAAAAAGTTTGAGTACTTCAGCAGTTTGAAGGGACATTTAATGTTTGCAGATCATATAAGCTTTTTGTAGGTTATACTTATGCATGCCTTGCTATGTGGTTGCTAAGGTTGCTAGTTGACGGCTAATGTGTCAGATGTTGTTAAATTGTTCTGAATGCTGTTGTTAAGGTGTTAATAGATGAGAAACAGACAGACGGAGAAACAGACAGATAGACAGAAAGAAGAGAAACAGAGAGAAAGACTAGACAGACAGGCAAGCAGATAAGAAACAAATAGACACACAGGTAGGCAGATAGACATAGAGTATTAACAGACAGACAGACAAACAAACAAGAAAGAGATAGACAGGCAGACAGATGGGTAAATAGACAAGAAGCGGATGGTCAGACAGACAAGAAACAGACAGACAGACAGATAAGTAGACAAGAAACAGACAAGAAACAGATAGATTGGCAGACAGACAGGTAGGCAGGCAGACAGACGAGAAACAGATAGACAGACAGAAAGAAGAGGAACAGATAGAAAGACTAGACAGACAGGTAGGCAGATAAGAAACAAATAGACAGACAGACAGACAGAAAATGAGAAACATTCAGAAAGACAGGTAGGCAGGTGGGCAGACAGACAAGAAACAGACCACCAGCTTGACAGACAGACAGACAGACAGACAGATAAATGAGAAACAGATAAACAGACTGGCAGACAGACGAGAAACAAATAGACAGACAGGCAGACCGATTAATCGACAAGAAGTGGCCAGTCAGACAGACAGATAGGCAGACAGACAGACAGACAGACAGACAGGCAGGCAGGCAGGCAGACAAACAGATGAGAAACAGACAGGCAGACAAACAAGAAATCGACAGACAGGCAGACAGATGAATAGACAAGAAGTGGACAGTCAAGATAGATAGGCAGGCAGACGAGAAACAGAGAGACCAACAGAAAGAAGAGAAACAGACCGACAAAGAAGAGAAAAGATAAAAAGACTAGACAGACAGGCATGCAGATAAGAAACAAATACACAAACAGGCTGGCAGACAGACAGGCAGACAGATGAGAAATGGATAGACAGACAGGCAGATTGATAAGAAAGAGACAGGCAGACAGACAAGAAACTGACAGACAGACAGATAAACAGATAAACAGACAAGAAAGGCAGACTGGCAGACAGCCAGACGAGAACCAGACTGAAACACAGATAATTGACAGACAGACAGACAGACAGACAGACAGACAGACAGACAGACAAGACAGATAGATAGATAGATAGATGGATAGATAGATAGACAAAGAACCAGATGTATGTGTGTGTGTGTATAAAATGAATATTGTTTTATTCATATTAAAAAGGTATTATTATTATTATTGTTAGTCAAAAACAGAAAAACTTCAATAGAGCAACAACAGTAGTGTGACACGGGGCAGCACCAGAGCCACTACATCAGTCAGAGCAGCTGAAATGTGAACCCCACTTCAGACCTCCACGCCTGGCACAGGTAGTCAATAAAAATCTGTTTCTCGCTTCATAAAAGCAGCACATGAGCGTAATGTGAGAATGGAAAACTGAAGCCCATCGGGTTTAAAGAGGGAGAGCGTGAAGAACACTGTTACACAGTGAGTCAGATGCCACATCGACACAATGGTATAATCTCAGTGTTCATGACCTGGCTGAGGCTGTCACACCTGCACTTACACCTCTCAGCCACCGGTGGCTGCTCTTGCTCAACGAGCCGAGCGTGGCTGTGCGCCTCAGACTTTCACTCATGAGACTTTGCCTAGTGACTGCTGAGTAAATTGGCAGGCCTCATAAAATTAAAATGAGGAAGTGACTATTAGTCTCAAGCATATTTCAACTAGTGGCACTAATGAGATGTAACATTAGCCATTCAACCTTTAACATGCTTAAACTGCTACATGTGTGACCCAATCCCTTAATACTTTTACATGTTGTGATTCTCAAAATGAAAAGGTAATCTGATACGTCTTGCTTTAGAATGAAAATATACACATGGAGTTTGATTCCAATTAATTCTCAGAAGTCACTTTGTGGTTTTTCCATATGGAGGAACATCTGTATACAATACAACAGAAGAAACCTAATGCATGATACAGAACAAAATAACCTCTGGATTATTTCCAGCTTCAACAAACTGACAAATATGAGAACATTTACCATTTAGATAAAGTGACTATGATGGAATGAGAGGTGTTGTAAACATTTAATTATAACATCTCTCTGGTTATTCCCAATGAAGACTGAGGGGTTCAAAACAAAAACTGCAGCTGTGGAAAGGTAATGTACACCATGAACTCCAAATGAGGAGAAAATAAATATGACATATTTAATTAAGTTTGACAGGATTTGGAATGAACATTTCCGAGCAATGTGCCACTTAGACTTATTTCTTTAACCATTGAATTTTACAGCCAAATACAGCTTTCTTCTAATTAACAAGTTTGGATATTTCAGCTGTACCCATTACTAACAGGTGCATAGAATCAGGCTCTCTGTTTGCTCTCCGTTCACTTTCATTCATATGTATGGAGATGTGGGATAAACACGAGCTCAAAGATATTTTGACTTTCTTTGTATACCAAAGATCAACTTTGTATGTTTTGATTGTAAATTTGCATTGCATAAAGATATGAGCAATAGAGGATAAATGTTGCATAAGGACCTCTTGGCTGAGTTAGAAAGAACACATCAACATCACCCAAAAATAAAAATTAGCTGAAAATTCACTCACTTCAGGCCATCCAAGATGTAGATGAGTTTGTTTCTTTCATTAGAACAGATTTGGAGAAATTTACATACATTTTTTACATCACTTGCTCACATGGATCCTATGCAGTGAATGGGTGCCGTCAGAACGAGAATCCGAACAGCTGATAAAAACATCCACAAGTAATACACTATAGTCCATCATTTAACGTCTTGTGAAGCAGAAAGCTGTGTGTTTGCAAGAAACAAATCCATCATTAATGCGCTTTAGCTTCAAACGTTGTTTCTGTCTAAAATGCAAGCCCTCTATCAATATTTCAGTCTAATCTGAATCAGGAGAGAAATATGCACAGAATGAGCACTGTTTACATGCAAAAACAGTCCAAAAGAGTTGTCAGTGAATTTTGATGTGAGAGGACAACAGGGGATGGACTTTATTCACTGGAGGAAGTATTTGTTATGAATTATAGATTATGGATTGGTATTTTGGCCAGAAGTGATGGTTTAGAATTTAAAATACCTTAACGAAGGATTTGTTTCTTACAAACATGTAGTTTTTCACCTCACAAGATGCTTTTTGATTGACTGGAGTCACTTGGATTATTGTGATGCTTTTATCAGCTTTTAATAACGGACTGCACGCACCATTCACTGCAGAGGATACATTGGTAAAAATAGATGAAATGCTAAATTTCTCCAAATCTCTTCCGATAAAGAAACAAAGTCATCTACGTCTTGGATGGCCTGATGGTGAATAAACTTTCATAAAATTTTCATTTTCTTGTGAACTTTTCCTTTAAAGTGTAGTATAAGAACAAACCATTTTGAAGTTTTGTTAAGTTATGCTTATGGTTAATGCTATAAGTTATGATGTAATGAGCAGATTCTGCATAAGCAACATACTGGCTAGTAGGATACCTAGTAGTAAATTAAATTCTCTTGTTGATCCATATTTTAAAAGCTAATATGTAACGGTCGACTGGGGAGGCGTGTGTCTGTATTCATATGGGAACTGAAATGTCAGATTCTGAATCATAGCATATGCACATGTACTTTATGTGTGCTAAATGTGGCTTCTATGCTCTCCTCAACAATCTGTTCATCCACTTGGATCATGTTGCGTTCCAATCCAATTATGCATCCGATACAGCTTAATTTGTCACTTGAATTATTTCAGCAGCACTATCGTCAGTAGAGCTGTGTCCCGCTGCAAGGAAGCGCGGCGGGGAGCAATTTAATGGAACACAGCACTGCCGCTGCTCTCCACTGTTACACTGATCCTCACACTTCACTGCATTATAAAGAAAGTTTTGATCTAATAGGATGTTCAAATCCAAACAGGAAGAAAGTTTGTTTTCAAAGAAAAGTGATTGAATTGAATTGATGACAAACTCTAAGCTGAATTTTAGAGGGACATTCATATATATTATTATTTTTTTAAATTGTCATAAATATATATATGTAAATATAACTGTGTTTTTTGCACTGCTATAAATGACAGAAGTTTAGAACAAGTCATTTTTGCACTGGAAAGGGAGTATGTTTTCATAGTACATCAAGGTCTTTTATTATTTGATCTCTTTAAAAACATTGGATTGTAAATCAAACACAGATTCAACACAGTTCTTTTTCCTCCAGTGTGCATAAAATTGAGGCGTCAGTCTTGTAGTTTTCTCACCATCGCAGCTGCACATGAGAGCCCCAGTTGTAGTCCCAGTACGGCAACCCCGCCTTCCACTACAGACAAATCCAACCCAATAAACAGAACTTCGGTTAGCGGGACTCATGAACTTGGCCCTGTAAAATGACATGGCGGCCCTGGAAAGTGTTCAGTTTTAACTTTGCACAGTGATAACAGTCTGGACTAATAAAGGGATCAGGATCCAGTTGAAATACTACATGACAAGGCAACAGTGAAGGCAAAGGCTCCCATCATATCAGGGCAAGCATAAAACCTTATAGACCAAGCTTGAACAAAACTGCTAAGCAAATTCTTTTAAGAAGCAAAAAAAAAGTGGATAAGGCATTTGCCAAACAAATGTAAATGTTTGGTACAGTAATATCTAATGGAATCTCAGCCTAATTGGAGATGTTGGGCATTTTTTTCATGTTTTTGTCATGGAAATTATTTTTTCATCGCCAATAAACCCATAAATCTTTTTAAAGATTTTAGATTAAAAGTGATATATTATTCATTTTGCCTATACTAGTTCATTTTAATAGTCCGAAGCGTGACGATTGAATATTGGTAACACTTTGTTATAGAGACAAATTCTCACTATTTCTGCTGCTATCAATAATTGCTTTAGCATGCCTATTATTAACATATTGACAGTTTATTAGTGCTTTTAAAGCACATATTCTGCATTACCATATTCTACATACCTAATCAATACCTAAAATGATCAACTACCTTAAATATTAATAAGCAGCAAATTAGGAGTTTATTAAAGCAAAAATCTTAGTTAATGGTTTGTTAATGGTGAGAGTTGGACTTTAAAATAATGTTTTGTGTTGTGCAAATATAAGCTATATAAAGCAAAGTGAAAGTCATCAGGAACCATGAAAATTCCAAAACATAACACTGAAGTTATTTTGGACCCCTTGTAAAGCCAATAAAAACATTGACCATTAGTATTGGCACTTTCCTCTGGTGCTTTTCTGATAAATATTGCAAAATAGGGACAAGGGAACACCAAGTTAAATAACAAAAATCCTTCAGTTAATTTGCATTTATGAAAGGATGATGTTGTTTTGCATTGGAGCCCAAGATAATTTTTATGTGAAAGACACCACATAACTTTTCTAAGAATCCTAGTTTCATATGGTGATTCAGGATATCTTAAAATATCTTTCTAATATAAGCATTCCTAAGAGGGTTGGATTTATATTGTAAATAAAGTATTCTCTCCAGCTCACATTTGGAAAGAATATCAATTATTTGGTTGCATCATCATTTTAATAATTGTCATGCAAGAAAAAAGCAAATGTTTTTCAAACCATGTCCACACTGTTTAAAATAAATGACTACAGAAGATTGTCCCATATAATCTCACTTCCCAAAAATGACTAAATTTATCTTCATTTTATTACAGTACACGTAAACTACTTCAGTAGGAATTACACAGCTGTACTCACAAAAAAATCAGGTTCAAATGAAATGCATAAAGGTCATACAACACAGGGTAAACATAATCATGAGCTTGACAAAGCTACGGATGCACAGAAACTGCTTAATGTGTGCTGTCCTCTGGGATGTAGGGATAATAGGGCAATACAAGAACAGCTGCTGGGCAGCTCTTGGGCTAACCTAAAGCCTAAATTGAGTAAAAAATAAGTCAAAACAGCAGAATATAAAAGAAAGCAAGACAACAAAACAAAAACAGTCCGAATAGCAGTAGTGCTGGCTCTTGTGATAAATTTAAGCTTACTTTGAGCAAAACAATATAAAACAAAACAAAAAACAAGATAAATGTAAAAAAAATAAGACAAATAAAAAGCAAGATAAAAGAAAACAAAATGAAATGAAACAATAAATAAGATAACAAAACAAACAAATAAAAAGAATGATCAAGATAAAAGAAAACAAGACAAAACAAAAAAAGACAAACTAAACAAAACAAAAGACAAAAACAAAAAACAAAGCAAGACAAAACAAAACAAAATGATAAAACAACACAAAAAACAACAAAACAGTTTTTAAATGTTAATCATTTCAAGTAACTATAAAATGAATCGTCAAGTGTGCATCCTAATTAGTGCATGGATTCCTAATTTTTGAAATAGGATACTAATTTCTACATAATAAAGACCTTCATACCATCCCTTTATCTCTAAATTGTATGCCTTGTGTTAGCAAGATTAATGATCACTTCAGTCAGCTGTGTGTGGTGGCTTTAGTTCAAAATAACAATCACTGTACCACAAATCCAACACTTAGTGGTAATGATGATAAAATCACTCTCCCCTCTCCATGTAGATCACTTAATCTCCCCCTTTAGGGAGAAGAAGGAAGCAAGCAGAGCAAAATTGAACAAATTACATTGATTGATTTCGTGACTGTAAAAGCACCAGTAAAGTCTGTGGCAGATCTCATTAAGTGACAAGGAAGTCCAGCCCTGAGCGAGAACTTTAAATCCCGGGCCAAGAGCGAAAGGGTGCAGAGCGTATCTTAGCAATAAAGTCAACATGGCAATTACGGTTCAATTACAACGCACTTGTCTGGCTTCACGTCCTCCGTGTGTTCCAGAGGAACACACCCGACCCCTCGACGTCATGGAGAGCAGTTCTACTCCTGGTTACGCACACAGGAGGATTTGAAGATGTAAACATGAAAAAGACCCACGATCAAACTCAATCAGCCTGTGGGTGGTGCTTCTAATTTGACTGCAAGTTCCAAGGCAACAAACATCTGAAAAAAAAAAAAAATCCAGACTTATGGACAAATTGACCTAAAAAAACCTCGCCTCTAATCAAATGCTCAACAACAAAGCTGCACCCCCGGTGCAGGCCGTGTGACTGCTGTTCAGAGATCATGATGTTAATAGGATAACATGACCCAAAATCAATCCCAGCTCTGTGTGAAAGGGAGTGACAGCAGGGGATGTTCCTTCCAGTAAACAGTCAAAGTGCGCCAAACATCATCTGGGGTTTAATTGGCTTTAAGGTGGGCAACAGGGCAGAGAGTACATGCCAGCATTTAACCCCAGCCAGTGAGATTTGTCAGATCCCTCAAACCAGTTTGAGGAGGGGCGTCTGATTCATCTCCAGTTCTCTGACTGTTGCCTTGGAGCCTGTCAAACTCAGCCAAGTATAAAGGAACTGTAATAAAGCGTAACACATGATTTTCCTTTTTTCCTCCAAGGCAGATCTGCTGTGCTGATTTGGCGGTTTCAGTTAATTTCCAGTCAGTCTAGCTGGTGCTAACATGCTGAATCTGACGAACAACTACGGTATTGATTGGGAAATTTCATATGTATGGTTTGTGTAGATTGGCTAATGATGATTTTTAGTATTTTCCCACATAGTTTTCACTGTACACATTTTAGAATAATTGTAACTTTTTAAAATAATAAAGTCATCAGAATATGAAATAAGTGTAAGTATGGGAATTATGTAGTGACCAAAATATGTACACAAATCTATTTATCTTAATTATATATCTTATATTTTAGATCAGTCGCTCTCAGGCCTTTTGACTCCCCATTGTCCAACACAATATTTGAAGGCCCCCTTTTTGATGAAGATTTCAAAGATTTTGATGCATTTCTGCTGTAGATATGACAGTTTAAATTATTATCTTCATAAGCATAAACTGGGAGTATTGATATATTTAGGTTATGTTTACATGACAGTGATGTGCATTTTTTAAAAGTTTTGCATACAGGCAATAACAATATCAAAATGATTCCCATATACTGTAAATGGATCCATGAAGATGAGTAAAAATGCTGTGTTATACATGCCAGGTGTTACGGAAGTATATTCGGAACACAGAGATGACGGATTAACAGGACACCAGGCCGCATTATGCAAGTTTTTTTTTAATTTTTTTAACTTGTACTTTCAAATGCGTTTTCAAAAGTCTGCATTTTCAGGCCCCCAAATTGCTGTTGTCATGTAAATAAATGGCTAAAGCTCATAAAAATGTGTCCATTTTAAGTTGAAATTGTGTCGTGTGAACACCCCAATCATTACATGATTACATATTATTCATACAATAACAGTACATTATTATCCTAAACCGAACCCTAATCCTAACCCTAACCATATAGTAAGTGCATGTGTTAATTAATATTGTTTAGTACTTAAATGTATAATTACACTGTAACAAGGACACCTTAAAATAAAGTGTAACCCAAACTTTGGAAGTTTGCTGAGGCCCCTGGTTGAGAACCACTGTTTTAGGTTCTTCAAAGCTGCCACCTTTTGCCTACGTTCATTGATCCTAGTAGTGAAATGACTCATTTTAATTTATACCAGTCGTGTAAATGCAGACACCAGACCCTTGTGGAATATAATTACCACAATCCCATCATGTACTGATAAAATTTAGCTTTTCTCAATAATGTATGCTTCCGTCATACCTCCTCTGAAGTATGAATTAAAGCCTGGGAGGTTCAGTTCATGTATATACTAGAACTTGAGTTTCAACATATTTTTGTCACTCTTTGTTGGTAAAAGATGACAAGCCGCCACTGCCTGAGAGGTGTGAACATAACCTTTTTCATTGGGAGCATGTGTTACAAAGCTTGGTCTGGGTTTTGGCACATAGACTTGGACTGAAGCCCATGTGACTTTAAATCTACAAAGCCACACAAATGCAGTTTTGCAGTATAATTTTTATGTACGACTACGGCATATAATTTATACAAAATTAAAGCATGACAGATGATGATGAATAATCTGGCTGTAAGGCTGGGAAAGTCTCGAAGACATCAGATAGAATTTCTAAAGTAATATTTTTATGTGACATTATTATGGTCACTAGAACAGTAAAGTAAACAGTAAAGCATATAATAACTAAAGATCGTTTAAAAAATAAATAAAAATATAATAAAAGTTGTTCCCAACACCAAATTTTTAATAATCTAAATAATTATTCAATTATTCAATATAATAATACAATTATATTTTTATTATTTATTAAAAGTGATATAACAAAGAATCAAGTTCAGGCATGTTAAGCTCTAAATGTCATAATCCTTTGGTTTCATTTTTGTGCTGTCATCACACAACATAAAGAGTATCAATCATAATTTTTGGCTGCATCAGTGGGACACACTTTCCACATAGTATTGATCTAATAATACAAACCCCCCAGAATCACTCAAAGAATGAGAATAGGGTTTCATGTGATCTCCAGAACACTGTAGGCCTGTTTTACTATTGCTAAATGTGGTGATCTATGCATGTAATAACATGCACAATCACCCACCAAGGAGCAACCGCGTACTGTAAACATACACTGACAGAGCAGGCTTTATTGCCATTTAATGTGAGCTGGGTCCAATCCAGACCCTGAGGGTTTCTGTGAGAATGAGAGATCCCTGTTGCACAAATATAGTGCATTAATATTCAGGCTCAAAGGCCGGGGCTGTATCACAGAGGAAATGATGGTTACTTAAGTGGTCAGTGTTGTAAAGTAATTGTCCAGCAATCTTAAACCTTGTAATTTTCATGCACAGCTATTCCATGTGGCCAACTATGGTGGGGATTCAGTATAAACTTGAGCTCTGCACACAGTTCATAATGACAATAGAAGAGTCTGTATTTCATTATGCAATTAAATGTTGCGACATCAGAATTGCATCAAAAAACGGTGTAGAAACAGCTGGTTGTTGAAGGTACCGTACCAGTTTGCTGGTTTGTGAGAAGGTCATTGTGACATTATGTGGCACCATGTGAGATTCATTGGGAAAGCCACTGTCCTTACTACTGAATATTTAGAAAGGGACGAAGGAACCAGGTACAGTCATTCAAGGGGGTCTTGGACCGACCTATTTGTCTTTTGAGAGGGCACCAATTTTTCAGTCTTGGCAGTCCTCAAGCTATGCTATACAAAACCTGTCCACAAATACAAGCACACTGTAGTCTTTGAGTGTTTTAAACAAAATCTGCTAAATTTATTTATATGTGTACCTTTATTACCTCATGAGCAGTTTTCGCTAAAACTGTCAGAAGTTTGAATGCTAATTATTAGAAATAAATTCTTATATTTGTTATTATTATCTTTCAAACGGAAAAAAACCCCCTGTGCAATTGCATATTAAGAGGATGTTCATCAAATTAATCTGGATTACTTCATCAGGAGTTGTGTTTCGCTGACTGTAATTGGACTAATCTAGCTTTGTTTTGATGGTGGAAATTTTATGTTGCTAATCGCTGAAAATATTATCCAGACTATTTTCCCGATCCACTCTCCGTGAAGGCATGCGCGCATCATTCAAACACACCTCACTAGAAACACGGCATGTCGCAATCTGTGACGAATTCCTGCCTTAAAACCTGTCGTTTGAAGCGACAACATTTGTAAACTAAAGAGCGTGTCAGGCACAGTCAACGTGATCTTTGATGCTCATGGTCAGTGGACTCGCTGCTCAGGACGGAGATGAAGATCGCAGACAAAAGGCTTGGATTTCGGTCTGTTCCTCGCAGTCGTATGGATTCTGAGATTTGGATTACAGCGCACGAATAAAATTGTTTAATTTCGTAATTATGTTGCATTTTTTTGGTGTATTTTATGGTTCAGTTGTCAGTCACAGCATGTCAGAAAATGCGTTTTGTGTCCCATGGCAAACAAAATAAACATTACATGACGGTTAAACGATTGCAGAAATGTTATTTATTTTAAGGGTTTAAAGTGTAGTCTTGTTTAACATTATGTAGGCCTATTCTTACAAGCTGGCAGCAAAAATCACACAGAAAAGAACGGAATGTTATCATTTCATATTAAGTAAATGAGTAAACAATTTAATAATGTAATTGAAAACACAAGGCCATTGATATGACAACTAAAAGAACAATAATAATAAAATGAATGCCGCGATTTCAATATTCATAAGGATTCATTTTTAGGTGTCGTCAATACCTCAGTATTGCATGTTTAAATGCTGAAAATACGTAAGTATTTATTTTCATGTTTTTGTCATGGAAATTATTTTTTCATCGCCAATAAACCCATAAATCTTTTTAAAGATTTTAGATTAAAAGTGATATATTATTCATTTTGCCTATACTAGTTCATTTTAATAGTCCGAAGCGTGACGATTGAATATTGGTAACACTTTGTTATAGAGACAAATTCTCACTATTTCTGCTGCTATCAATAATTGCTTTAGCATGCCTATTATTAACATATTGACAGTTTATTAGTGCTTTTAAAGCACATATTCTGCATTACCATATTCTACATACCTAATCAATACCTAAAATGATCAACTACCTTAAATATTAATAAGCAGCAAATTAGGAGTTTATTAAAGCAAAAATCTTAGTTAATGGTTTGTTAATGGTGAGAGTTGGACTTTAAAATAATGTTTTGTGTTGTGCAAATATAAGCTATATAAAGCAAAGTGAAAGTCATCAGGAACCATGAAAATTCCAAAACATAACACTGAAGTTATTTTGGACCCCTTGTAAAGCCAATAAAAACATTGACCATTAGTATTGGCACTTTCCTCTGGTGCTTTTCTGATAAATATTGCAAAATAGGGACAAGGGAACACCAAGTTAAATAACAAAAATCCTTCAGTTAATTTGCATTTATGAAAGGATGATGTTGTTTTGCATTGGAGCCCAAGATAATTTTTATGTGAAAGACACCACATAACTTTTCTAAGAATCCTAGTTTCATATGGTGATTCAGGATATCTTAAAATATCTTTCTAATATAAGCATTCCTAAGAGGGTTGGATTTATATTGTAAATAAAGTATTCTCTCCAGCTCACATTTGGAAAGAATATCAATTATTTGGTTGCATCATCATTTTAATAATTGTCATGCAAGAAAAAAGCAAATGTTTTTCAAACCATGTCCACACTGTTTAAAATAAATGACTACAGAAGATTGTCCCATATAATCTCACTTCCCAAAAATGACTAAATTTATCTTCATTTTATTACAGTACACGTAAACTACTTCAGTAGGAATTACACAGCTGTACTCACAAAAAAATCAGGTTCAAATGAAATGCATAAAGGTCATACAACACAGGGTAAACATAATCATGAGCTTGACAAAGCTACGGATGCACAGAAACTGCTTAATGTGTGCTGTCCTCTGGGATGTAGGGATAATAGGGCAATACAAGAACAGCTGCTGGGCAGCTCTTGGGCTAACCTAAAGCCTAAATTGAGTAAAAAATAAGTCAAAACAGCAGAATATAAAAGAAAGCAAGACAACAAAACAAAAACAGTCCGAATAGCAGTAGTGCTGGCTCTTGTGATAAATTTAAGCTTACTTTGAGCAAAACAATATAAAACAAAACAAAAAACAAGATAAATGTAAAAAAAATAAGACAAATAAAAAGCAAGATAAAAGAAAACAAAATGAAATGAAACAATAAATAAGATAACAAAACAAACAAATAAAAAGAATGATCAAGATAAAAGAAAACAAGACAAAACAAAAAAAGACAAACTAAACAAAACAAAAGACAAAAACAAAAAACAAAGCAAGACAAAACAAAACAAAATGATAAAACAACACAAAAAACAACAAAACAGTTTTTAAATGTTAATCATTTCAAGTAACTATAAAATGAATCGTCAAGTGTGCATCCTAATTAGTGCATGGATTCCTAATTTTTGAAATAGGATACTAATTTCTACATAATAAAGACCTTCATACCATCCCTTTATCTCTAAATTGTATGCCTTGTGTTAGCAAGATTAATGATCACTTCAGTCAGCTGTGTGTGGTGGCTTTAGTTCAAAATAACAATCACTGTACCACAAATCCAACACTTAGTGGTAATGATGATAAAATCACTCTCCCCTCTCCATGTAGATCACTTAATCTCCCCCTTTAGGGAGAAGAAGGAAGCAAGCAGAGCAAAATTGAACAAATTACATTGATTGATTTCGTGACTGTAAAAGCACCAGTAAAGTCTGTGGCAGATCTCATTAAGTGACAAGGAAGTCCAGCCCTGAGCGAGAACTTTAAATCCCGGGCCAAGAGCGAAAGGGTGCAGAGCGTATCTTAGCAATAAAGTCAACATGGCAATTACGGTTCAATTACAACGCACTTGTCTGGCTTCACGTCCTCCGTGTGTTCCAGAGGAACACACCCGACCCCTCGACGTCATGGAGAGCAGTTCTACTCCTGGTTACGCACACAGGAGGATTTGAAGATGTAAACATGAAAAAGACCCACGATCAAACTCAATCAGCCTGTGGGTGGTGCTTCTAATTTGACTGCAAGTTCCAAGGCAACAAACATCTGAAAAAAAAAAAAAATCCAGACTTATGGACAAATTGACCTAAAAAAACCTCGCCTCTAATCAAATGCTCAACAACAAAGCTGCACCCCCGGTGCAGGCCGTGTGACTGCTGTTCAGAGATCATGATGTTAATAGGATAACATGACCCAAAATCAATCCCAGCTCTGTGTGAAAGGGAGTGACAGCAGGGGATGTTCCTTCCAGTAAACAGTCAAAGTGCGCCAAACATCATCTGGGGTTTAATTGGCTTTAAGGTGGGCAACAGGGCAGAGAGTACATGCCAGCATTTAACCCCAGCCAGTGAGATTTGTCAGATCCCTCAAACCAGTTTGAGGAGGGGCGTCTGATTCATCTCCAGTTCTCTGACTGTTGCCTTGGAGCCTGTCAAACTCAGCCAAGTATAAAGGAACTGTAATAAAGCGTAACACATGATTTTCCTTTTTTCCTCCAAGGCAGATCTGCTGTGCTGATTTGGCGGTTTCAGTTAATTTCCAGTCAGTCTAGCTGGTGCTAACATGCTGAATCTGACGAACAACTACGGTATTGATTGGGAAATTTCATATGTATGGTTTGTGTAGATTGGCTAATGATGATTTTTAGTATTTTCCCACATAGTTTTCACTGTACACATTTTAGAATAATTGTAACTTTTTAAAATAATAAAGTCATCAGAATATGAAATAAGTGTAAGTATGGGAATTATGTAGTGACCAAAATATGTACACAAATCTATTTATCTTAATTATATATCTTATATTTTAGATCAGTCGCTCTCAGGCCTTTTGACTCCCCATTGTCCAACACAATATTTGAAGGCCCCCTTTTTGATGAAGATTTCAAAGATTTTGATGCATTTCTGCTGTAGATATGACAGTTTAAATTATTATCTTCATAAGCATAAACTGGGAGTATTGATATATTTAGGTTATGTTTACATGACAGTGATGTGCATTTTTTAAAAGTTTTGCATACAGGCAATAACAATATCAAAATGATTCCCATATACTGTAAATGGATCCATGAAGATGAGTAAAAATGCTGTGTTATACATGCCAGGTGTTACGGAAGTATATTCGGAACACAGAGATGACGGATTAACAGGACACCAGGCCGCATTATGCAAGTTTTTTTTTAATTTTTTTAACTTGTACTTTCAAATGCGTTTTCAAAAGTCTGCATTTTCAGGCCCCCAAATTGCTGTTGTCATGTAAATAAATGGCTAAAGCTCATAAAAATGTGTCCATTTTAAGTTGAAATTGTGTCGTGTGAACACCCCAATCATTACATGATTACATATTATTCATACAATAACAGTACATTATTATCCTAAACCGAACCCTAATCCTAACCCTAACCATATAGTAAGTGCATGTGTTAATTAATATTGTTTAGTACTTAAATGTATAATTACACTGTAACAAGGACACCTTAAAATAAAGTGTAACCCAAACTTTGGAAGTTTGCTGAGGCCCCTGGTTGAGAACCACTGTTTTAGGTTCTTCAAAGCTGCCACCTTTTGCCTACGTTCATTGATCCTAGTAGTGAAATGACTCATTTTAATTTATACCAGTCGTGTAAATGCAGACACCAGACCCTTGTGGAATATAATTACCACAATCCCATCATGTACTGATAAAATTTAGCTTTTCTCAATAATGTATGCTTCCGTCATACCTCCTCTGAAGTATGAATTAAAGCCTGGGAGGTTCAGTTCATGTATATACTAGAACTTGAGTTTCAACATATTTTTGTCACTCTTTGTTGGTAAAAGATGACAAGCCGCCACTGCCTGAGAGGTGTGAACATAACCTTTTTCATTGGGAGCATGTGTTACAAAGCTTGGTCTGGGTTTTGGCACATAGACTTGGACTGAAGCCCATGTGACTTTAAATCTACAAAGCCACACAAATGCAGTTTTGCAGTATAATTTTTATGTACGACTACGGCATATAATTTATACAAAATTAAAGCATGACAGATGATGATGAATAATCTGGCTGTAAGGCTGGGAAAGTCTCGAAGACATCAGATAGAATTTCTAAAGTAATATTTTTATGTGACATTATTATGGTCACTAGAACAGTAAAGTAAACAGTAAAGCATATAATAACTAAAGATCGTTTAAAAAATAAATAAAAATATAATAAAAGTTGTTCCCAACACCAAATTTTTAATAATCTAAATAATTATTCAATTATTCAATATAATAATACAATTATATTTTTATTATTTATTAAAAGTGATATAACAAAGAATCAAGTTCAGGCATGTTAAGCTCTAAATGTCATAATCCTTTGGTTTCATTTTTGTGCTGTCATCACACAACATAAAGAGTATCAATCATAATTTTTGGCTGCATCAGTGGGACACACTTTCCACATAGTATTGATCTAATAATACAAACCCCCCAGAATCACTCAAAGAATGAGAATAGGGTTTCATGTGATCTCCAGAACACTGTAGGCCTGTTTTACTATTGCTAAATGTGGTGATCTATGCATGTAATAACATGCACAATCACCCACCAAGGAGCAACCGCGTACTGTAAACATACACTGACAGAGCAGGCTTTATTGCCATTTAATGTGAGCTGGGTCCAATCCAGACCCTGAGGGTTTCTGTGAGAATGAGAGATCCCTGTTGCACAAATATAGTGCATTAATATTCAGGCTCAAAGGCCGGGGCTGTATCACAGAGGAAATGATGGTTACTTAAGTGGTCAGTGTTGTAAAGTAATTGTCCAGCAATCTTAAACCTTGTAATTTTCATGCACAGCTATTCCATGTGGCCAACTATGGTGGGGATTCAGTATAAACTTGAGCTCTGCACACAGTTCATAATGACAATAGAAGAGTCTGTATTTCATTATGCAATTAAATGTTGCGACATCAGAATTGCATCAAAAAACGGTGTAGAAACAGCTGGTTGTTGAAGGTACCGTACCAGTTTGCTGGTTTGTGAGAAGGTCATTGTGACATTATGTGGCACCATGTGAGATTCATTGGGAAAGCCACTGTCCTTACTACTGAATATTTAGAAAGGGACGAAGGAACCAGGTACAGTCATTCAAGGGGGTCTTGGACCGACCTATTTGTCTTTTGAGAGGGCACCAATTTTTCAGTCTTGGCAGTCCTCAAGCTATGCTATACAAAACCTGTCCACAAATACAAGCACACTGTAGTCTTTGAGTGTTTTAAACAAAATCTGCTAAATTTATTTATATGTGTACCTTTATTACCTCATGAGCAGTTTTCGCTAAAACTGTCAGAAGTTTGAATGCTAATTATTAGAAATAAATTCTTATATTTGTTATTATTATCTTTCAAACGGAAAAAAACCCCCTGTGCAATTGCATATTAAGAGGATGTTCATCAAATTAATCTGGATTACTTCATCAGGAGTTGTGTTTCGCTGACTGTAATTGGACTAATCTAGCTTTGTTTTGATGGTGGAAATTTTATGTTGCTAATCGCTGAAAATATTATCCAGACTATTTTCCCGATCCACTCTCCGTGAAGGCATGCGCGCATCATTCAAACACACCTCACTAGAAACACGGCATGTCGCAATCTGTGACGAATTCCTGCCTTAAAACCTGTCGTTTGAAGCGACAACATTTGTAAACTAAAGAGCGTGTCAGGCACAGTCAACGTGATCTTTGATGCTCATGGTCAGTGGACTCGCTGCTCAGGACGGAGATGAAGATCGCAGACAAAAGGCTTGGATTTCGGTCTGTTCCTCGCAGTCGTATGGATTCTGAGATTTGGATTACAGCGCACGAATAAAATTGTTTAATTTCGTAATTATGTTGCATTTTTTTGGTGTATTTTATGGTTCAGTTGTCAGTCACAGCATGTCAGAAAATGCGTTTTGTGTCCCATGGCAAACAAAATAAACATTACATGACGGTTAAACGATTGCAGAAATGTTATTTATTTTAAGGGTTTAAAGTGTAGTCTTGTTTAACATTATGTAGGCCTATTCTTACAAGCTGGCAGCAAAAATCACACAGAAAAGAACGGAATGTTATCATTTCATATTAAGTAAATGAGTAAACAATTTAATAATGTAATTGAAAACACAAGGCCATTGATATGACAACTAAAAGAACAATAATAATAAAATGAATGCCGCGATTTCAATATTCATAAGGATTCATTTTTAGGTGTCGTCAATACCTCAGTATTGCATGTTTAAATGCTGAAAATACGTAAGTATTTATACGTTTATATGCTGAAAATATGTCAGTATTGTACGTTTTAGTGCCTAGAAAAACGTAAGTAAATATGTTTTGTAGAACCACATTTTACGTAAAATACATACGAATTATCATGAGATCACGTTGGGTTAATTATGGCCTTCTGAATCAAAGCGATGTGTGTTTGTGTAAGGAAAATATACATATTTAAAACTTTATAAATAGTAATCTTTGTAAACAGTTTTGTTTGCAGCAAAGGAAAACCAATCTCCTCTTGTCTTATATCGAAATACTCAGACATTTTTCTTTACAAATCCTTGTTTTGTACTTCTAATTCGTGACCGGTGTTTTGTTTTGCTCTCTCCTCTGCACTTTTGCATTTGTCACTTCTCACTGGAGCTTACGTTATGCCTACGTCATCCGCTGAAATGCCACTCTCTCGTGAATGTGTGTATGACAGTAAGCAGAAGCTAGAGATTACTTTTATGAAGTTTTAAATATGGCTATTTTTCTTACACAAACGCATCGATTCACTCCAGAAGGCCTTGTTGAGCACTTTTTATGATGGATGGGTGCACTTTTTTGGACTTCAAAATCTTGACTACCATTCACTGCCATTATAAAGTTTGGAAGAGCCAGGACATTTTTTAATACAACTCCGATTGTATTTGTCTGAAAGAAGAAAGTCATATACACCTAGGATGGCTTGAGAGTGAGTTAGGCCCAATCCCAATTCTATTTTATACCCCTTCCCCTTCCCCTACCCCTCCGCCTACCCCTTCCCCTTGTCCCTTGAAACAGAGTGTCAAGGGGTAGGGGTGAAAATATTCCCCTAAGAATTAGGACACCACTACTATGCCGTCACATGTCATCATACATGTCATTCGTCTAGCTCCTACAATACACACACCTATACTGGTGTGCTGGTGTGCATTCGAGCTTTTATTTACCATTCTATATTACTGCGTTGCTTACTGACACACACACATAAATTTTTTGCAAACATTTCTTTGAGTAACATGACCGTAATATGAACTCACGATTGAATGCAACATAAAACAAATGATTACTTTTCGTTAAAATCTTTATTATTGCCAAAAATGCTTACATTTATGTGTCTTTTTGTTCGCTCGGGCAGCCATGTTGCCTCTGAAGCCGGTTTACGCTGAGATAATTCATACCCCTTCGTTTGAAGTGTGGTCCTGAAAAACCTTCATTTGAAGGGCTGTCTGGCCCTTCCCCTACCCCTACCCCTCCAACCAAAAGAAAATTGAGACACCCCTACCCCTTCACGTGAACGCGCGAAACGGAGGGGTATGGGAAAGGGGAAGGGCTAAGGGGTAGAATTGGGATTGGGCCTAAATCATGGGGTAATTTTCATTTTTGC
This sequence comes from Sinocyclocheilus grahami, assembly GCF_001515645.1. Taxonomy (NCBI): domain Eukaryota; kingdom Metazoa; phylum Chordata; class Actinopteri; order Cypriniformes; family Cyprinidae; genus Sinocyclocheilus; species Sinocyclocheilus grahami. Next base: position 614,693 of record NW_015505401.1, on the reverse strand, counting down.
ATGAACTATCCCTTTAACTATCAAAGATACAAATAATTTATTTTGTAAATGGTTAAAAAAAGAACTATTAACATAATTTTGTTAAATGATGAAAAAATTTAAAAGTTAAAATAAGCTGAAGCACTCAAATTTCTAAAACTGAAATAAAAAATAACGCTAAATAGAAATAGCAAAAACTAATAAAAATGACAAAAGCACAATTACTAAAAATACAATTAAAATGACAGCTGAAATATAAAAGCTAAAAGCTAAAATAGTATGAAAATAATAAAAAAATAACACTAGCTCTTCAATAGGTACAGTATGTGGTTGTTTGCTCATGCTAATTCCTGTGGTCATTCTTTTATAAATGCTTTAATCATTATATTATGTGCTATCACTTTAACTGAAATAGACCAAAACAATGAACATGTGCAGCTGTTGAGTGGGGGATGCAAGTCTCTTTCTAACTCAATATACACATTATGGCTATTTACCCTGATTTGTTGAAAGCACATTTAGTCATTCCACAAAATGCGTTCATAATTTATTGGCGGTTTTGCAATGTTTTGATGTTTTTATAAATCAAACAACATAATGAAATTATACAAGCTAATATATAATTAGAATTTCAGTTCTGCCACATGACAAGACTGTGTGACCGTGTTGCGTTGAGACACGTTTATCACAGCTTAGACACTTCTGCCACCTGGGTCAGCAGACTTCTCCTTCCCAGCTGAATTTCTCAGGCATCGAGCTCTTCCGTTGCTCCGTTCCTTCAAACACTCTGTTAATTTCAAGTCTCTGGGGAGAACATTGAGTGGCAAGACGGATGTGTTTATAATGGCCATTTCATTCTGCTCCAAAGACTGTCTGGGGTGGGTGGCTTTTTGGGAAAGATCGGCTGTTATGGAATGCACCAAAATCTGGTGAGTTCTCCCATGCGAATGAAACAGGATGTTAATAGTTTTACCAAACTATGAAGAACCAAACCACATGACAGTTTCATGGACAAGCTTTTAAAAATTACTGCACATTCTCAGAAAATATCATACGGTACAACTATGTTGCATTAAAGGGATAGTTCACCCAAAAATGAACATTTTCATGATTTGCTCACCTTCAGGTTGTTCCAAAGTCGTTAAATCTGCTGGACACATAAGAAGATATTTTTGAAGAATGTGGCCAACCAAACGGTTTCTGGTCCCCATTGATTCCAGTTAATTTTTTACCCCATGGAAGTCAGCAGGGACCAGCAACTGTTTGGTTGGCCACATTCTTCAAAATATCTTGTATGTTCGGAAGAAAGAAACTCATACAGTTTGGGAACAACTTGAGGCTGACAGAAATGTAAATGTAAATGATGTACAGCATGATGTAAATAAATTATGTGCAGTAAATGATGACAGAATGTTAATTTTCAGTTTTCAACTATCCATTTAACTTAAATTAAACAGTGTACAGACTTAGTCAAAAATTTAAATTCTGGCAATTCTGGCAAAATTACACAAAATTGTGTTACTCTTTTCACTACAGTAAACATAGTTACAAAGCTTTTAAGCTCAAATTGGTTGGTGGGTTCATAAGAGAAGTATCTATGTCTGAAATGTGAATAAATCGTTTTAATGAGCCCAAAGTTTTTTAGTGAATCGTTTGATCCAGTTCGGAAGTCAGTCTGAATGATTTATTCACACATTGGACTGATCCGGTTCTCATTTCAGTTCACTGACTTACTAAAGAGAAATATCAGTGAATAATAATTAAAATTTCAATCTATTTGTAATAAAAAAACCTATCATTCGACTTCAGAAGACTGAAATACAGTGCACAAGTTATATGGACTACTTTTATTTTGCTTTTTTTGAAGCGTCTATATTTAAACGTGCACATTCTAAGCATATCTCGAAAGAAATGTATAACATTTTGTGCCACAAAAGAGCACTGACATTGCATTGTTAGACTGTCACAAGCAGTCCAGCATGCAGAGTACAGATTTCTGTGCGTCCTACTCCAGTGGTTCTGTGCTCGTATGAGCTCAGATCTCCTGGCAGCTCTGACGGCTCTCTCTGACTCAGAGCCAGTCTGCGCTGCTGCTCTCATTAACCCAATCCTCTGTGACTTTGTTTCTACTTCTTTGTTTCTCTCCCTTTCTCAAATTTTTTTTTCACTTGTGCATTTCTCAAGCTATTCTCTCACACATCCCTCTTTTCAGAATACTTTATAGAAAAATAAAAAATCTGTCATCATGTTGCCCCAAACCCATGTATTGCCATTTTATCTTTGCAACACAAAAGGAGATTGTCACACAAAAGAATTCTCACACAGTTCTTTCCCAACAGTTCCTTAAATGTCCAACAAAAGGTGCTATCTTTATTTGAGAGCAGTAAAATAATAGAAGATTTTAAGTGGTTAATGACTTTTGCAATCAAATGGCTTCAAAAGATCACATACTGTAGACTACTTTAATGGTCTGTTCACAGCTACACAAATGTTCCGCAGGAAATTTATTTTTCACACAAAGTATTATTTTCGCATATGATTTTTCAGTTCAGACCAATGCAAAAACAATTGCGAAAAATGGCAGACTGAATGAACATGCAAAATCCCTCTCTGACAGAAGGGGGCACTTATGGAAAAGCAGAAATATAGCGGTTCACAACGGCAGCTTAAGCAAAGAAAGGAAGCCAAACAGCTGGTCAGATTTTGTATTTGTTATTGTGTCAAAAAGCACCATATACAAAAGTACACAGACATGAGAGCTGGTTCTGAATTCATCATCCGTACTTTACCTTAGGGTGCTGCTCCAATAACAGCTTTGTACCTTTTCTTTCTGAGAGTGTATGGAAAAGTTATTAGAAACCCTTTCCGAAAAAATTTAAATATTTGTCCCTCTAAACAGAAGCACTAACAACCATTCATTTATCTTCTTTCAGCATTCATCTTAGTGTAAACTTGCCCTTTCAGTGTTTGTTGTAGCTTGAAAGATGTGGTAACTGAATTATTGTTGTAAGGAAAATACAGCAAAATATAACAACATACAGATTTGGAATGATGTAAAGGTGAGTGAATAATAGGATTTTAATTTCTGGAGTCATTTAACACATCATGCCCATATGTGATTTCATACAACAGCCAAGGAAATGGAAAGTAGGGTAGTGGAAATCCCCTTTTGTTTAAATGGCTTCTAAAATGCCTCATTGCAGATAAGGCCTGCTTCATTTTGACCGCAGCAGTCATTAAAAAAAGAAACATTTTCGCATGAGTATATGCATATCATTCTCAGAGGAGAGCGGAACTGATTTCCCCAAAAGAGTGAGAGAGCTTATCCAGATGTTGCGCAATATAAATATGTAGACTGTGAGGATGGATTGCATTTGCTTTCGCTCTGCCATATCTGAGACATCAGTTGCTTCTATGACAGGATAAAGAGTAACAAGATAGCAACAGCAAGCTCTCTACAAGATCTTCTGAAGTCGAAATTAAACACGTCCATACATGGGGCTGTCAGGAAGCCACCTCAGAAGTCACGTAAGAAACTTGTGTATTGGACTGACAGGGATATCTGTGATGTCCCATCACGCCTTTGCCCTGTTGAGCTAAGCTGAAAATGGAAGGTAAAAAAATAACTCACAGGTGCTGTTCATCCACAAACCCCTCCAAACTACACAAATGTCAGCATGCTGGAACCAAAAAGCCCTTAGGGCTTCAATTCACTTTACACCATAATCTGTTTATATTATATCCTGTTGGTGTTGTCAGACTGGATAAAATACAGAGCTTAAAGCAGAGCTGGGTATCAGGTCCTGTAAACCCTCCAAACTGCTACTTATTTAAGCATGAGCTCAATTATATATGCTTGTTGCACAAATTACGCTTCCCAGAAAGTGCATACTCAGAACTGAGTCAGTATGTAAAGTGGTCAGGTTTACATTAGTTGGGTATATCATTACTTTGGCCTGTGATAAAGAGTTTAGGATCTGAGTAATGACTCACGTGGACAAGAGGGACATGATCAGTCCATAACGATCCTGAGCCAGGTCCTGTGGTAGGACACTTCCAGAATATTAAGAATTGGGATTATTTCCCATGTGAAATGATGTACAAGGTCCAAAGTCAACACTGTTTCGCTCTACGTCAACTGGGAGATCTGTGTATTTATGAAAGTGGGCTTATAGAACTGGTGCTGCCTTCTTTTTCTAGAGTCCTTATGGAGTTGAGTCTGGGTTTGAGAAAATCTTGCTTTGGAACTGTAATATACAGAAAGAAGTCAGCTTCAAGCCTCTTGTCAGACAGATGAATTTAGCTCTTAAATACCTCCTTCACTTGCACCATGCAGAGACAAATTGTCTTTGATATACTGGTTATAATTTACACAGGTTAACCTGGCTGCCTCTCACAATGGAGTATTGTTTGAAAAGCAGTTGGGGGTTTCAATAAGGAGGGACAATTGTGCTTACGCAGGATATCTCAAAGAGCCAAAACCACCAGCTGACAGACTTTCATTCATTATATTCCTGAAGACTCTCCAATAGGGTTCTTCATGAGTGGAGAACAAGAGAGAGACCACACATGATTCCTCATTGACGTCATGAGGTTGTTGTCTATTTGTTTGAGTTAAGACATAAAATTGATCATATAAATGGATTAATGATGCTTCTCTTGTCTGAAACTGAAGTTAATTGTATTGAATGTGTACTTTGCAATAAGGTCAAAAAAATACTTAAAAGTATGTTTGAAATCATGATACACTCTTAAAAATAAAGGTGCTTCACGATGCCATAGAATAACCTTTTTGTCTAAATGGTTCCATAAAGAACCTTTAACATCTGAAGAACCTTTCTGTTTCACAAAAGGTTCTTTGTGGTGAAAGAAGGTTCTTCCGATTATAAAAAGGTAAGAAAGAGATGGTTCTTTAAAGAACCTTTGACTGAATGGTTCTTTGTGGAACCAAAAATGGTTCTTCTATGGCATCGCTTGAAGAACCTTTTGAAGCACCTTTATTTTTAAGAGTGTACTTTACTGAATCTTTTATCATGCTTTAAAGAAGTACAATTAATTTGATGTGTTGATAAACCTACTAAGAAACCTACATGTTTAACTTAAATTACATTTAAAGTAATTGCAACTTCATCATTATAAATGTGCAATTACAAATATATTTAAATACATGACATACAAGTTTTAACAGAAATTACATTAAAGTATATTTTACTTTACCATAAATGTCAGTTCATTTGACAAAACCATATGTCCAGAACAATAGAAGTAATTATAAAAGGTCCTACTTAAGTGGATCAAAAAAGCACTAATTAGTTCAGCTAAATGCGTTTAATATAAATTTAAACTGTAGTACATTTTCATTTCATTTTAAATAACATGTTATTACGTTCTTTCAGTTCGCACTTGAGAATATTCTTTCAAAGTATATAATTTACATACACACAAGGGCAAATTTGCTGAATTACTTTCTTTTTTAATACTGCTAACGTTGTTCATTCATTAAAGGTATGTGAGAGTGCATTTAGGATGAAATTCTAATATTTGCTGCTGGTGTGGATGATTTTACTAAAGCCTTTAATTAATTAAATTAAAGCCTTTTCTGCATTGAAAACTGTTTATGAATTATCCAATTGTCTGATTGCATGAACATATCAGTCACAAGTTTAGCTGCAAAAGATAAAATAAAAAATGAAAGAATGAATTTATTTTTCTTGCCTGTTAGGATCTGCAGCTTTGTTTTGTCTTTTCAAGTCCCAGGTGATCTAGCGTGGCTACTGATAATATGTTCAAACTATGTATTTTATTTATAATGGTCTCAACTAATTTGCAAATGTCATTGGAATGGTCATATGGTCAGGCTTTTCAACTTCGACTGACCTCACATATAAAATGTTTTCTTTTCGGAAGACATGAACTCTACAAAATCTTTAATCATGGCTTGCACTGTAAAATAGAGAATATTTGAGGCATAAATCTCTTTACTGTAAGATATCTTAATATAGAATATGAAAGGCTTGTAAAACCCTTATTTTGGTGCTAGTTGGATTCTGTCAGAAAGCAGCTGTTTTTACAGATGAGTCAGGACGGTTAGGGAGCACCCTCTACCAAGTTTTCTTCACAACAGTGCAACAGTGTTCATTGTATTTGTTGTTACTGGCAAGAACAACATGTTCTGTCATTGCTGTTGTGGTGAATGGGTGGAGCATCCATTTTATTATATGTAGGCCACTACTAATTGTACGTCACTACAGTCCTGTCACAGTGTCTTATAAGTAAGCTGTAAAAGAGAGACAGAGACAGTTGGCTTGACTTCCTCATTATAGACATAGGCGTGGAGATTTTCTCCCACAGCAAAATTAACGCTGGCAACACTTAGTGTATTATGTATTTCTGACATCAAATTTTCTGATATTCATGTGCTATTATGTGTGGTATTTGTTAAATTTTTAACTAATGCAACTGAAATATTTAGCGTATGCTCTTTGATGTTTATAACTAAGATAGCTAGTGACAGTAATTCTTCATTTCTGATTCATCAACAAATGACTCAGTCAGTCCTTTTGATGAATCATTCAAAAAAACTCACAAACCAATTTAAATCAGTGTGATCAATTTAACTTAACAAACATCAGGGTTGTTACTGAGTAAACATCAAGTTATCAGCTTCCAGTGATCAAATATTTGAATATATTACAGAATGTTGTGCATTTCTGATCTGAAAAATATAATTACATGCAGCACCTACTTTGCAGCTTTATCCACTTTTGGATATTTACTTAGCATCAATCTTCACTGTACATCCTTCAGAAATTAATTTATTTTAGTTGGAAAATAAAAAATAATAAAATAAAATAAACAGCCTGATGGAAAAACTGAATCAGTCTACAAACTAATCTAATTCTTTACTGAAATATACTCAGATAATCTTTCAGTCACATCGGCACTAAAATTAGGATGCTATTAATATGAAAAAACTTAATTGAGTCACAAACATTTTTGTGTTTTTGGTTAGAGGAAGGTACATTTTATTAGATGATTTGCACAGTTAATGACTCCCAGCCCTTGCAGCACACAGGGTCCACCATCTAAGCGTCTTCTGGTAAGACCCACATGGAGGAGTCCTGGGAAAGGTGGAAAAACTGACGAATGGTTGTCCCTTCTTTGGCCTTTTCCATCTCCATCACAATATGACCCCCTGTCTTTGCTGTACTGCTGCAGATAGAAACCACATTGCTTCACTTAGGGCAACAAGGGTGCCAGCAATGTTGGGGATGCATGCTGGTAGACTTTACAAGGAGTCACGGGTGTTCCCAAAAGCTCCCTTTATGTTTTTGTCTTGTTAATGGTAAATCAGTACAGAGGACTACCCTTCATATGGGTACCATCTCTCCAACGTCCTGTCCGAAGTTAAACCAATAACTGCCAGAGGATAGAGTCAGACTAAGCGAAGATTAATATGCACATGTGTTGTTTTTTAGCTTTGTTGGCTTTTGCGAGCCACTTATCTTCCACAGATTGGGATCTTTTGACAAGCAGTCAAGGCTCATATGAAAATGTACCAGTGTTGGTAAGCTTATCTTCTGTATCTGTCAGAGTAATTGTTACAGTCTTCTGATGTAGATCCTATGGGTTTCTGAAAACTCTTGTTACTTCATACTTAAGTACAAAACAGTGCTAAATGTTGCCTCCCCCCCCCCCCCCCCCCCAAAAAAAACAATGGGAGAGTGGAGAACTGGATATGAGTATTTTTCATTGATTTTTCATTTTGGTGTTTTTCATTTTTCATATATATTGGATTTTTTTTTCTTTCATTTTGACATTTCTGTTTTAATTCAACTGTGCTTAATGTTACCATGAAAGAAATCCCCTGCTAATTCTGTAAATCATACAGGGCACTATTTCACATTGATTCAAGCTGGTCATCTTTTGAACAATACATTAAAGGAACTAGCTCATAAGAGTAATTTGTTCATGAATCAGAATTCACAGGCTGTGCTGTATATTTTTCATTTATTTAAAAGAACCAGCTCATAAGAGTTTTTTTTTTAAATGAATCAGACAACACTGCCCGCAGTGTATATTTTCATTAATTCAAAAGGAATGGCTCATAAGAGTTATTTGTTCATGAATCAGACTACACTGGTTGTACTGTATATTTTTGATTCCCTCAAAAGTACCGGTTCATAAGATTTGTTTCCTTGTGAATCAGACACTGGTCACGTTATGTTTGCCTTTTGCATTCAACAAAAAATAATGTTTCTTGCTATTATTTTGCAGTACAAAATGTTTTTATTGTATTATATTTGATTTATCAGTGGGCACTTTTGCAAAGTAGTTCAGGAAACACTGATACAAGGAACCTTCTAACTTTGCATTACGAAAAAGTTACAGGGCCTAAACAAAGTCCCATCTGTAGTCTTTGGCCTAAATTATGAAGTTCAGCAGAACTCTCGGACGAACACAGTGTTACTTTATCTGCATTAAAACGGCAATTATCATTTAGTTTCATGTAGCCACTGAGAATAGACATGGAGTAAAAGATCTTGGTATTTTATGAATCAATGTTAGGATCAATGAAAGACCAAGGCTATTTGGAAAAACAAGTTGATCCTCAATTTGCTATCAATCAGCATGCATCACAATATAGCAAGAAGAGCTTGCAAAGAAAACTGTCATATATCTTAGTCCTTGTGTACGTTAATATAATGGAGCTGCTCTCCCCCACAGTGTTTGGCCTGGCAAAGGCTACTCCTTTATACAGGAAATTAGCCAACTTTACCTCCGTCTCACACAGAGTTCCCCAGGGGTAACTGTACATCGCTCGCTACATAATCCTAACATACGCAAGTGTGGATAAAGAAGGAGATAAGGTTCAAACATTTCTTTAAACAAGAAATACACATGTGGGTTAGAATGTCTGGTAAAGTCAGAAAAGATTAATTATGGGCCATAATGTATGTCCCCCAACCTTCTGTCCACCTTAGACACCGAGGAACTAACATATAGTCATATTTCTTATGGAAAATAAAAAGCCCAGCTACTTTACAAGTACAGTGCCCACTGCACCAATGTATGCGGACCTTCATCTGGTGGATCAGTTTGGATGGAGGCCTGTCAGGGTTGTACAGTAGCATGTGTTTTCCATTGTATTAGGGTTCAAAGCTTTGCCATTCGTTTTATACTCATTCTGCAGCTTGTTTCCTCCTGACCTCCTAATCTGCTGTTTTACTTCTGAGAGGTCACACAGTTAATGTCATATTATTATTGGATATTTTATGAATAAACTTACAATTGACTTCACTTATGTTAAATGTCCAATCTAGATATAATTTACAAATAAATGATTTTCTCTATTATTTACAAAGAAAGCTCTAAATGAATTTCACTAGAATTAAATTTACAGGGTCATATGAAATAACGACATTAAACTTAAATTAAACTCGTGCATTCATATTTACTTGACACATTTGTATAATTTTCATGTTTTGGCAATATTAAAGGCTTATGGTTCTGCATATGCCTTATATAAAGCAGTAGTGCAGGACTAATTCTTGATGTCACATGACCAGTCCATGTGCTGTATAATCTGCTTGAAACCAGGCACCATTAAATTGATGTCAAAAGATGCCAAATAACAGGGAGAGTCTGCACAATAATACCACCAATCAGAACTAATTACTCACTTCTGAATGCCACAATCAAACCTTTACAGTAATGAGTGTTCACTGGTGCAGAGTAAGCCTTTTAATGAGAGGGTCAAAGTCTATTTTCCTTTAGTACATCTCAGTGCTTTGGAACAGTTTATTACAATCAAAACTCAGTTGATACAAGTATGATAGCTGTCCTGAATGTTATGTAACATCATGAAAGTGGACACACTAATTTTCAGTAATAATTTTCAGTAACAAAAGTTTTTAACCGTGTGTTTACATTTTTTGGTGCGTTTCATATTTGTTTTACTGTTTAAATTCTATAATAGGCTGTTTATTGGGAGGTTCCATTACATAAGTGTGACAAGACAACACGCCATTATTGTCACTGTAGGCTTTCATATGTGATGTGTTATGATTATTGATTAACCAAATTATATTTTAAATGAAATTATGGTGAAAATGTGGTTTGGTGTATACATGAATTAGCTAACATATGGCGGGATGTTGGTTTTAGTGAGCTCACACAGGTCCCTCAGGCCATGGACAACTAAGGTCAGATTTAGATCAGCGTCATTACTTTAGCCTGAGAAGTGTGCATAAGGTTTTACGCCATAGAAACCCGGATGAAAATAGAGAGCTGGCGTCAACCAGGAGGCTGTGAATCCATTATTCACTGACAGTGATGCTTTTGAAGAAGACTACAAATTTCTTGGAAGAGGAAAACTGGCGTTGCGATATGGTGCTTCCCTGGAACAGAGCATGAGAAAGCAGAATGATCAGGAGACACATTAAAAGCATGGAAACATTTCATCGTTGTATTGAGTGAAGGACAGAATTAACCATTTCATGAGTCTTAGTATTACAAACTTTCACATGTTTAAGTTTTTATGTTCTCATGTTGATTCATAGGATTATTTTTACTTAGACTGCATTTTACAGTGCTTCATAAGATTATTAGGACCTGAGTTATTTGAAGCTATAGTATGTTAATGATTGATAATTACACTAATGATTTTAATTATTCATTTTCTATACAAGTGACCCCTGTCTTTTATCGGTTGGACAAATACATAAGCCTGCTGCTGAAATCACTATTGTTGGTTAAGCCAGTGTTGCTTGTCAGGTTATTCAAACAAACTGAACAATGTTTTGATAGCACCATGATTTCTTTTTTTAAGGAATTCAACTTACAAATTGTTTACAAATGGTTGTCTCTGTCACATTAAATATGTTTGAATAAGTACACACTTTGAATGAGTGCATACTTGTACAGCTCTAGCAGAGGAACTGCAGCCATATGAGATGTTGCAAAGTTTATACAGTCACATGTATCATGTACACTGTTTAACCCATTGGAAAAATGTGCCTGTGGTGATATTTCTGCTGAATGATATTATGTTGACATCACTGAATTCAATGATGAACTGTCTTTAACTGAAAAATGAGTGTTTACTATTGTCATTTTGCATTATTGACACTATTTTCCTAATTAATGCTGTTCAGTTGCTTTGTCACAATCTGTATTGTTAAAAGCGCTATATAAATAAAGGTGACTTGACTTGACTTGACATTGCTTCTTGCACGTTTTGCGACATTTTCAAAGTGAAATGTCCGGTGTTCAGTTTTATTTCAAAGATTGTGAATATGGCAACATTTTATTGCATTGTATATATTGCGGCAGTTTGGAAATAAAATGTCTGGTGAGTGGTGTTGAAAATATAATGCTGTATAGAGTTTTAAAATAACGTAGCACATACACGAAACCCTATTTTAGACCTAACTGATAGTGTTAACAAAAGCAAACATGAGATAAAAATGCATTTGCTGAAAAAACATGCCATTTTAGTTTGCTTTTTATTGAATGACATGATGTGCTTCTTGGGACTCATACCTCCACATCACAACTGCAGTACCAGGTGTGCTACAGAGCAAGTTTACTACATTAGAAAAGCTATACATATGAAGCTAGTTTCATTCAAAGTCAAAATGCGTATAAGCTTACAAATCATGCACTATGGTAAAGGTGTTTTGAGGTCAAAACATAGTATTGTGCAAGGAACCACATGCTAATAAGTCTTTATTAATCGATAATCTGCCCTGTCATAATTTGTGTGAAAAGGTTGTTGGTGATTTACTGCCACTATAGTGTTCATTTTAGCTGGAAACTACAGTGGCTTGTATGTATGCTGAATGTACGTTTTTGGAGGTTTGTGAAAATGTAGACAGATGCACGTTTTTCCAAGGAACCTTTTGTATCACTGCACCATTTGGAAAGTAAGTAAAACAACAGAAAAGAAAACAATAAATTCATGCTTAACCTATGATCAAACACTGTATACATGTCTCTCTAGAATTAGAAGGTCAAAACTGCTCCATGAGTTGAACATGTATGATGTAATGAGTGTTGTAAATTTGAAACTAGAGTACCTGAACTTGACCTCCGCTGGCCACTGTAACACATGCATGAGGCCTTTGCTTTGCTGCAGTGACTGGATGCACAATGGACAAGAAAGACTAATTGCTCAAATTATGCATGCAATCATAGGGATTAGAAATAGTCAAATGGGTCTTAAACAGCACCAGTGACGTATTAGACTACAGAGATTTCACATTCAGATGCTCTTTATTGCCTCTGAAAGTGACCTCTATATTTAATCCAACTTTCGTGAGAATATAAAATGGGCTGTTTTGAACTGCAACTGTTTTTTGAGAGGAAACGACGGCTCCCTTATGAATAGAGTATTGTTGTAATTGTTTCACTGCAATCAAAAGCCATTAAATATTCATTTAATGTGCTAATTCATGTAGGCCCATTTTAACATTAAAATGATAAGAGAAATTGAAATGATGAGAGAAATAAAACAATTGACAATATCTGAAGGAATAACCAGAAAACTTCCGACAATCAAAGCTACTTTTAAGAATGAAAGTGAAATATTCTTAATCTGCAACATGTAAGACTGGACAATGATAGACCAGAGCAGTGCTGGATGAAATGCTTCCTCTAACTATGAAAAGTCTGTAGTCCCTCTGAGATTATACAATGTTTTTGCAGTTCAGCTTTTCATTTAGCAGATACTTTGCAATGGCTGCAGACAGAGTTTTACAGGTTTGACTGTGTTGAAGCTTATAGAAAGACAGGTTACAGAAAGTCCTGAATTACAAAGAGGCTAGTAAAAGGTCATAGGCTTCCCTCCAGAAAAATATACTGCAACAGAGGTTGTAAATCTAAGCCATAAACAGGACACCACCCACCACATAATTACAAACAGGGCTTCTATGAACTTTAAACTAGTTAAGCACATTTCAGTGTTCTCAATAATTATTGTTTGACATGTGTCAGTTTGCTTGAACAATGCCTTATGTTGAAGTTCACATCTTTTTAAAAGCTTATGAGCGGTGATGTCAATGCGAACATTGACAAAATATATTCCAGATAACAGTGTGTCCAATTTGACTTCCTTTAATGATTTGGAGGCCTTTGAACCAGAACCGCAAGTTCCTATAAGACAGGTATATAGTTTATAAACCCTTAACCATTTATTGGGCAATAAGAGAAAGTGGAATGAGTTTTTCTTTTCTCTAATAAATAAACATTTCCTTCAAAGTCCAGGAAGCTGTACTTGTTCTCAATAGGATGTAACAAAATAAGAATACAGTAACTTTCCAAGGTAGTGGGGAAAGGAATTATAATTCTGAAGTTTTAAAACAAACATTGTGGTCTTGGTTAGCCATTATTGCTGGCTGTGGAGAAGAAATAAAATGACAGAAGTTTGGACAGTTGCAAGGTTTTTCTTCGAAACCCATATTGTCTCATTAATGTTCTTGACAAGAAATGACAAAGATAATTAAATATAACAACTGTATAAAGGGAATCAAATTGACAATTAAAGTAAATGTGATAAAAAAATATTATAACAATGAAACAAATGTTTAATAAAGTAAAATTAAAATAACTCTCTTGCTCCACAAAAATATCCCAAAATACCTTAATCGACTCCACATCCACAAATAGCACACTTTCCACCAAATGCTCTGTTCTGTTCCATCTCGCCAAAACAAAGACAGATAATTGGGTGTAGTTCATTAAGGCGGTGAGAAAAGCGAATGCATTAATAGCTGAGACTCTATCTGGCTTTGCTTTGCTATCTGTGTAAACAGCCATTCCTGTCGCCCACTCCAGCAGATAACCGTCATGGGAACCTGACCGTACGTCTCCTGCAGGACGGCTCCGTGCCCTTCAGTCACTGATAACAACAGCTTTGAGCAGCTCATGGGAGTGAAAAATACACCTTCATACCTTAATGCTGTATGGTTCTGTTAAACCCACAATCACTGTAAAATGGTGATTTTTGGACTATTATTTGTCATAATAAATGGATTACAGTGTCCAAGTTACATCTACACTATGGTTCAGTGTCAGCAAAAAATATGTACAAATTGTACAACAGCTTGTCGCTAGGGCAGTACCCTCAAAGGGCACCTTTGTACCTTCTTTACCCTTAAAGGGTCCATGGTACCTTAGAGTAGTAAAATGTACCCTGCAAGTTAGTATTCTTATTGTAAGTATGTATTTTTATTGTACTAAATGAACTCTTTAAGGGTAAAGAAGGTATAAAGGTCTCGCTAAGGGTACTACCACTTTTTTTTCTGAAAATATTCAAAAGTTTGGGGTCAGTAAGTTTTTTTTTTATGTTTTAGAATGAAGTCTCTTAAGGCTCCATTTATTTGATCAAAAATACAGTACTGTTATATTGCAATTTAAAATAATATTTTGTTATTTTATTTTGTTACAATATTTAATTAATACTCTTTATTCCTGTGATGTCAAAAGCTGGATCTTCAGCATCATTTCTCCAGTCTTCAGAGTCACATGATCCTTCAGAAATCATTCTAGCTAATTCGGTTCTCAAGAAACATTTTGTATTATTATCAGTGTTGAAAAGAGTTACACTGCTTAATATTTTAGTGGAAACTGACCTTTTTCAGGACTATTTGATGAATAGAAAGTTCAAAAGAACAGCATTTTTATTTTTTTTACAATAAAAAACTTTCATTAATTAATAAAAAACATTATACATTTCTATAATATATCAGTGCATCCTTGCAGAATAAAATAATTTATTTATTTTTAAAAAATTGTATCGACTCCAAACATTTGAACTGTAGTGTATCAAATGTTATTATATTTAACTAATTATATTTAACTATAATATGTTATTGTTAAACTATATATTTCATACTTTGGATAAAAGCATCTGCTAAATGACTAGATGTAAATAAAATGTAAATGATACTTTGTTTTCTGTGTAGTTTAAGCATGTTGTTATAATGTATTATGTATTTTGGATTTTAATATTGTTTGCAGCTAGCTTGATGTTTTATGTTTATTTTAGATTTGTTGCATCCAAATAACTTGTGACTAACACTTGTTCCTCTCTCCTTTTATGAAGCCCTGTCAGATAAGCAGCTGAAACCATAATTAAAAAAATGCACCACAAAACCATCTGGAATGTGCCAAGACATTTTACACAAATCAAGAAACACAATTTCTCAGTTTACTAGAACAACAATTAAGTATCGATCCAATTGCATAGTTCACACTGTCACCACCTAATCCAAACCACAGTGGTATGGCAGAATCATCCAATATTTTTGGATAGTAACTACCACTAAGCTCAGCAACATCAGCTATCTTTTGTTAATGACAACTGCAGTAGCAGGTTACTGTCACAGAGCTGCAGTAAACCTTGACGTCACCTATCAGCACATGGGGGCTTGTCGGGGGTACAAAGCCTGTCGCCTGGCGCCCCTGTTCTACCCACACAAACACATACTGATAACTAAGCCAGAGCTCCTCAATCAACTGCTCATCCTGTTTACTTCAACCACAGCTCAGAAGCAACACCCAAGGAGAATAAGGAGGGGGACATTTTAGGAGAGGATTTATGTAGTATCTTCCAGTCACTGGGTTTATTATATCAGTATAGCTGCAGTTCAGAAATACGGCCATATCGAGACACACAAATCACTTGCAATCTAATTTGCCAAATTTGAGTTGACAAGAATATTTATTACTGACAGCTACTGAAAAGATAGATTTGATTTTATGGCCGATAATTGTATTTTATTACTTGTTTTTCAGTTAAAAATATTTAAACCAAAAAATACTTAAAACAAGATAAATTTAAATGAGAAGCAACACTGCATAGATATTAAATGGGTCATATGATGCGATTTCAAGTTTTCCTTTCTCTTTGGAGTGTTACAAGCTGTTCGTGAATAGATAAGATCCCTAAAGTTGCAAAGACTAAACTCTCAAACCCAAAGAGATATTCTTTATAAAAGTTAAGACTTGTCCATGCCCTCCTAAAACGTCACGTCTACGTCACTGTGTGGGAAGATTTGCATTACACCGCCCAAATGTATACGCAATGAAAGAAGGCGTAACTTTTATTCTCGCTGTAGTATTGTAGTATAAATTAATAAATTATTATAAAATTAGGATTGTTGCCACCGTCATCCATGTCGTGGAGACACTGTGTGTTTCATTGTGAAAGCGAAACTACTTTGTTTGGTCTTCCAAAAGAGGACACAACTAGAAATCAGTAGTTAAGTTGTATTTATAACACTGTTCCAGAACAGTTCAACCCAAATATTCAGATGTGTGCAACGCATTTTACGAAGGACGAGGTCTGTTTCCTGGGAGAGTAGCCTACAATGCTGGTGTTCCGGTGAATTCAGTTCCCCTGTTTCCCCTTCGGCGCCATGCTGACCACAGTCCGACAAATAATGCTGACTCACATTCAGAGGTGGACAGTAACGAAGTACATTTACTTGAGTATTATTTTCTCTGGAAACTTGCTACTTCAACTTCACTACATTTGAAAGACAAATACCGTACTTGTTACTCCGCTACATTTATATCAAGGTCCCCAAGTCGAAAGTTATTATATGAAGCAGTTTTTCGCATTTTCAGATTCACCGAACCCTTTTTTCTGCAAAAATCCGGCCTGCGATCTGCCAGGACCTTCCAGTGTTGCCAAGTCTTACAGTATTTCTAAGCCTGCAGTTTTCCGCCTAGCTTTGAATGGATATTTGACAGATTTTTTATGCAAATCTGGCTTCCTCGGGACCTTCCCCACTAAACTAATGTAAACGTCTGCGCTACTGCACAGCTAAAAGCGCTCTAAAAAGGCAAAAAAGATGATAAAAGACTAAAAAGGCACATATTTATATTGTTGTGTGATCATCTGTGTGTTCACCACATTGATTTTAAAGAGACAACTGTATGTGATGCCTTTCGCAGGCCGAGCGCTACGATCAAAGATCATAGAAGATAAATGATCGGCATACAGTAAATAAAAATGACCTACACATTGATCTACATGACAAACTAAATTTATAGTTTTTATTCTGTGTGAACTCGCATGTGTATGTGTTAACTCATTAAAGCCCTTTGGAGAATTAACCTTTTTTTTTACTATAGTAACTAGTTTAACTATGGTATTTGCAGTAAAATCTCAGTATCCACAAATTTACTATTCTCTCACTATAGTAACCATAATTATGCTATTTGTAGTAAAACTATGGCAATACAAATGGTAGGCTAATCTGTCAAAAATGGCTGCTATTACCATATATAAAAACCTTACTACTCAGGCCTACTGGTAAATTGCTGCTAAAAACTGGTCAAGAAAGTATATAAATCTGAACATTATTTTATTGACAAAACACTGCACATAAATACATATCTTTTTTGCAAACAAATGATCAATAAGTAGGTTAAATGATCACACAGGTCAAAGTGATTTACTTCACTTTTTTACAACTTTGGAATCTAAACTGGGAATCGATAAGAATTTAAATCAATAAGCAGAATCAGAATCAGAATCGGAATGGATAAAATTAAAACAATACCCAGCCCTAGCCACATGTTGTGAAGTTCACTGATTTCTGAGCATTTTATGAACAATGATTAGTTGATGGCAAAATTCAAAAAGACAGTTCTTCAGCGCAACGTGCACACCCATGGCCATACTGAGAGAGTATGTTTCAGTTTTCTGAAAAGACTAAAGATTTGTTTTCTTTTCAATGTTTGCTTTGTTTGCCTAAAATTAACTATATCATAGGCTTCATTATCTCTTTGAAAAATAACTTTGATCTCATTTTAATACTTGTTTAAAAGTTACAATGTAGCTGTAGGAGTGTTAAATAAAAAATAAAGATGATTATCTTCATTCAGTTGTTCTATTTCTATAGGTTTGGTAACATAAAAACTCTTATTTCCAAAGATTATACAAGCTAATCAGTGTATTCAGTAGGTTGCATTAGGGGCATACGATATTGTAAGTATACAACAATGTGACAAAACAATGCTTTTTACTTTTGATACTTAAGTACTTTTAAAAGCATGTACTTTCGTACTTTTACTTAAGTAAAAACTTTCACTTGTACTGGAGTAGTATTTGACCAGTAGTATCTGTACTTTCACTCAAGTAATGAAGTTGTGTACTTTGTCCGCCTTTGCTCACAGCCTGTAAGTACATTTTCATATTTAAAGGATTTGCCACTGACGATTCAGACGCGAGTTTTGAGCAGTGTAGAGTAGCGCTTGTTGTTTTTTCGTTTCTCCAAATATAAATGCAGACATGGTTTTATGTTTATGCTGTGCGAAGCAACGCAACGCATAAAAAGACAGTATAAGTCATTATAATCCATAATTATGTCCCCACTGGAAGCAACAAATGCCTCATTTATAATGGGTTTTAATGTTTTTGTCTCGTCGCTCCGGGACACGGCATCACAGTATGGTAAGGGCCGTAGCATTTCCATCACACTCTTGAGGTATTCGGCCAATCACAACGCATTGGATAGCTGGCCAATCAGAGCACACAACGCTTTTCAGAAAGAAGCTTCAGAAAGGCGGGGCATAGAGGAGAAACAATAATGTACAGTATGTGGAAAATAATGTGTTTTTTTTACTTTAAACCACATAAACACATTTCATTACACCAAATACATAAAATAATGTTCTTTTTTAGCAACATCATATGATCCCTTTAAGGCTTGAAAAGTGTATTTTTGTCTTACAGCAATGACACAAAATCTGTAGTGTTGCTTCATACATTTTTTAAGTGCTTCATAAATATTTCAAGTTCACAAATGTTTCAATGACTTTAGGTATTTTAACCATTATAAAAACTAAACGAAAACAAAAAATAAAAAACAAAACAAAAGAAAACTTTTTTTTTCTTCAAAATGTTTTTATCTTTTATGCAGTGTAATTATCTTCATTTTAGGAATTTTCTCAGCAATTATTGATTTATGCAATTAATTGTGATTGATTTGATTAATCAGCATATATTGTGATTCATTCAATAAAGAATTATAACCAGATGACAGTAACAAAAACTGGGGGGAAAATGCAAAAAAATTATTTTCCAATCTTTCTGTCAACCAAAAATGAAAATGGTATGTTTATCTGCTTACCCCCAGGGCATCCAAGATGTAGGTGACTTTGTTTTTTCAGTAGAACACAAACGAAGATTTTTAACACAAACCATTGCTGTCTGTCAGTCTTATAATGGAGGTGAATGGGAATCATGGCTAAAACACAATAAAAAAATTAAAAAAACATACACAAACAAAACCAAATTAAACCCTGCGGCTCGTGATGATACATTGATGTGTAAAGACACAAAACGATCGGTCTGTGCAAGAAACTGAACAGTATTTATATCGTTCCCTTTCTATATTTCACTCGTACTGTGTCTTGCTAGACGCATATGGGAAAAAAAACTTTTTTCTCCTGAACTGAAGCCTATTCATTCACGCAGTGAAACTGCACGGCCATTGATTCGTGCAGAGCTTAAAAAATGAATCAATGGGTCGGCAGCGGAGCTGC